>NC_137081.1:57115967-57480967 GCF_951640355.1 Cnephaeus nilssonii
GGTGCTTTTTGTTGTCTTCATTCCCATTATTTCTTTTCAGAAGAGTAAATATCTACTCTGAACATTTGCTTACTCTAATCACAGGGAGACACTGTTCTTAGTCAACTTCCACTTACAATCTGTAGTCTGTGTTTCCAGAAAATAGACAATACACTATAAATCTGAAACACTGAATAAAGAATAATTACGTAATTAACAGAAGATTCCTCACAGAATAATAAAATGCATAACTTAATGACCATCTCTCCTTTTTTTTAACCTTCCTTTCCTACAGCTGTTCTTTAGCTATATTAGCTATATTATATTAAAGGCATTGCTTTTTTTGCACAGAGAAGAAAGTTGACTTTGTCAAACAAATAGACCTTTTTAAAAGGCTTGAGAGTTATTGTGCCACATCAAGAGGAAAATTCTCCTTTAGAATTGCTTTTTATTAAGCTCTGCTTTCGATGTTGCCATTATCATAAAGTTTTTCATAATATTTCTTTATTATCTTTTTAATACCTGTAGTATTTGTAGTGCTATCCCGTCTTATGTTCCTGACATTGGGAATTTGAATTTTCTCTCTTATTATCTTGATCAGTTTAGCTGGAGGGTTATCAATTTTATTGATTTCTTTCAAATAAGTAATGTTGGGATTTATTGGTTTTTCTATGTTTTTTTAACTTGTTTTCTGCTCTTATATTTATTATTTCCTTCCTCTACTTACTTTGAATTTAATGTATTTTTTAAATCCTAGCTTCTAAAGTTGCTACCTTAGATTAAGAGTGGCAAAATTTTTTTAAAGGGTCACGTAGTACATATTGTAGGCTTGTGGGCCATACAGTCTATGTTGCAACTACTTAATAATTCTGCCATTGTAGTATAAAAGCGGCCAGAGGTAATAAAAAAAAAAAGGTGTTTCTGTTTCAATAAAACTTTATTTATAAATGGGCCAGTCAATGAGCTGTAGTTTGCTGACCCTTTCTAAAACCATTTGTTTAAGACCTTTCTTCTTTTCTAATATAACCATTTAAAGCTCTGGATTTTCTTCTTGGTAACTGCTTTAGCCCATTCATAAGTGGTGCTATGCCCTAACCGGTTTGGCTCAGTGGATAGAGCGTTGGCCTGCAGACTGAAGGGTCCCAGGTTCAATTCCGGTCAAGGGCATGTACCTTGGTTGCGGGCACATCCCCAGTAGGGGGTGTTGCAGGAGGCAGCTGATCGATGTTTCCCTCTCATCCATGTTTCTAACTCTCTATCCCTCTCCCTTCCTCTCTGTAAAAAATCAATAAAATATATTTTTTAAAAAAAGTGGTGCTATGTTGTGTTTTCAACTTGAAGATGGATCAATAGAAATTACCTTATAATTATGTAATTATACTATTATAAAATCATTACACTAAAGTGGGCACTGTCAAGAGGTAAAGAGGGAAGAGTGAAAAGAACCTAAACAGAGCATCCAAGAGGTCTGAGACAATATAAAGTGGTATAGCTTATATGTAAATGTAATCCTAGATGGATGAAATAAAAAATATTTTAAAAGGTATTGGTCAATATTTCTCCAAATACAATGAAAGATATCAAATTAGTGGAATAGAAATAGACTCATACATATATGATCAATTGTTCTTTTTATTTTTAAAAAGGAATAAAGGCAATTTAATAAAGGATAGTATTTTCACCAAATGATGCTGAGACAGGAAAAAAACCTAAAAACATGCCTTGCATGTCTATAATTGTTAATTCAGAATGACTCATAGACAAAAAAATCTAGAAAACTATAAAAACTTTAATAAAAAATGCAGAAGAAAATCTTTTGATCTTGGGTTAAGAAACATTTCTTAGATGACAGTACCAAAAGCATATTCCATAAAAGAAAATATTGATGTATTGGACTTCATCAAAATTAAAAGCTTCTATTTCTTGAAAGATGGTGTTAAGAGAATGAAAAGACAAGCCATTGGCAGGAAGATAGTATATGCAAAACACATATTAGATAAAGCACTGAATCAGAATATATAAAAGATTCTCAGAACTAAATGAGAAAAACAAAGAACCCAAAAGAAGTATGCAAAACAATAGGCATATGAAAAGATGCTTATCATTACTAATCATCAGACAAATGCAGATTAAAACCACAATAAGATATTACCTCATACCTGTATGGCTATTATCAATAAATCAACAAACAACACGTGTTGATGAGAATGTATAGAAAAGTGAACCCTTGTGCACTATTGGGAATGCAGATTGATGAAGCCACTATACAACACAGTATGGCATTTCCTAAAAAAGTAGAAGCACTTTATGATTCAGCAATTCCATTTCTGAATATATAGATCCACAGAAACATAACACACTAATTTGAAAATATATATGTACTGCTATGTTCATAGGTGCATTACTTTTAAGAGCCAAGCTATGGAAGCAACCCAAGTGTCCATCAATAGACAAGTGCATAAAGAAGATGTACATTTATCCAGTGGAATATTACTCAGCCTTAAAAATGACTGAAATTTTACCATTTACAACAACATGGATGGACCTGGAGAATATTATGCTAAGTTAAATAAATCAGTCAGAGAAAGACAAATACATATGATTTCACATATGTAGAATCTATAGAACAAAATGAACAAATAAAACAGAAATTGACTTATAGATACAGAGAACAAATCAAGGGTTGCCAGATGGGAGGGAGGTTGGGGGAATGGGTGAAAAGTGAACAGATTAAGAAATACAAATTGGTGGTTGCAAAATAGTCATGGGGATGTAAGGTGCAACATAGGAAATACAGTCAATAATATTGTAATTACTATGTATGGTGCCAGATAGGTACTAGAATTATTGGGGGGATCACTTTGTAAATTATATAAATGTCTAACTACTGTGCTGTACACCTGAAAATAATATTGAATGTAAACTATAATTGGAAAAAATAGCATTGATAAAAAGGCGGGGGGGAAGAATTGGGCAAAAGATTTGAACAGATAAAGAAAATATATAAATGGAAAAAGAACACCCAAAATGCTCAATATTATTAGGCATAAAGGAAATGCTTATTAAAACCACAGTGACATGCCACTGCACACCTATTTGAATGGCTAAAACAGAATGCAAATAATCCCCCAGCAACAAACAAGTAAATAAAAAACAAAGTTATAGTAACAATACCAAGTGCTGACAGGAATGCTAAGTAATAGGAATTCTCATACATAACCGGTGGCCTGTAAAATGGCACAGCCACTTTAGAAAACATAAATGCACACTTTCTATCAAACCTAGAAATCCTACTCCTAGGGTTTTAATGAAGAGAAATTGAAGTTATTTCATATAAAATCTGTATATTAATATTTATTACAGGTTTATTCTTAATCTGCAAAACCTGGGGAAAAGACCACACATTCTTCAACTAGTGTATGGATCAACAAACTGTTGTACATTCATGCAATGAACTACTGATATATGCAACAACATGAATGAATGTCAAATACCTTAAGGCAATGATGGAATCCAGAATCAACAGGCTGCATTCATTTCTCATTTTGGAGAAAGGAAACAGAAAACATCATTGCCTGCCAGGGGCTGGGGTGGCAGGAGGAGTTGTCTAAAAGGGTGTATGAGAAAATTTTGGGGAAGGGGTGGTTGAACTGCAGCTGTCAAATCTCATAAGACTATACACTGAAAAGGATGAATGTTATCATATGTAAATTATATTTCAACTAGAGGCCTGGTGCATGAAATTTGTGCACTTGGCGGGGGGCGCGTCCCTCAGTCTGGCCTGATCCCTCTTGCAGTCTGGGAGCCCTCAGGGGATGTCCGACTGACAGCAAGCCCGCTTCTGCCACTGCCGCTGCTCTCACCAGCCGTGAGCCCGGCTTCTGGCTGAGCGTTGCTCCTCCTGTGAGAGCGCCCTGACCATCGGGGGCAGCTCCTGCATTGAGCATCTGCCCCCTGGTGGTCAGTGTGCATGATATCGACCGGTCATTCTGCTGTCTGGTCAATTTGCATATTATGTTTTTATAATATAGGATAAACTTGACCTCCTCCCCAAATTGGAGTGCATGCGTGTGAACTAAGTCTTATATAAATCAGGAAGTCAGCAGATAACAATTCAAATTGGTTTATCAAGAACAGCAGTATATTTTTAGAGGTAATGTCTTAAGATAATGTCCTAAAGAACAACAACAAAAATAGTTAAAAGTGGGTGCTTCTGGGAAGTGAGACTTGGGTAGATGTGGGTCACTAGACAGATGCTTTACATTGTCATTCTTTCTATACTATTTTTTTTTTTACCATGTGCATTTGTGATACTGATTAAACAACCAAATAAAAGTAGTATAAAATTTCAAATATTTGATTTACTTTTGTTGTACAAGTTCTAGATAAGTAATTAAGTAAACAAAATGTGTTTTGTGTATATACTCTTCAATCTGTAAAATGGCATCAAGTAGATAGAAATGAAACAAAATAGGATGTTAGGCTGTGTTTTGTTCATTGGAGTGGTAATTTCTTCTCTGAGCAAAGGAAATTACAACTGAGGGACATTATCCATACATAGATAAAGCCCTTTGCAAATGCAGCATTACTCACCTGCTCTTTTAGGTTAAAGCATTTGGTTAAACTTGAAAGGTCATTTATCACCTCTAAGGGAGCACTTATGGGCTGTTTGGGCCCTTTTAGCTGGTTTACTATAGCATTAAGCTTGCTTATGGAGAGTTTTGCTTGCATCTGCAGTCTATACACGAGCTCATTAATGCATTAAGAAACCTCATTTTGCTGAGTCAGGTTAGAGGTATCCCTTGTTCAGTACAGTGTCATGCACACAGTGGGCAATCAGCATTTTTTTATTGTCTTTTTCACAGTCAGGGAAAGTCACTATGCCTGTTTTGACTCAATTCCAAGACAAATTACAAGATGAGATGAAAGGTTATGGGAAGGTCATCAGACTAGGCTAATCTGTTGGTGTTGGTCCCCAAGGTCAGGTCAGTTTCCAGTGTAGCGTGGGAGTCATACTGTGATACTCATGAATTTTCAGGGTCAGCCCTGCTTTCAAATATGCTAGCCTCTTTTCAGACTACAAATTCAAATTTTGAAAGAGCAAGAAGTGACTTTAACACAATAATGTTGCCATTAGTTTCTGATCAATGCATTTATATGCATTCATTATATGAAATTAGGGAAAAGTGTTGAAAAATGTAAAAATCATATTTAGTTTCATACGTCAGAGATAGCCACTATTAATATTTTGCTATATTTCCTTCCAGTTTTTATTTCTATGCATATATATATGTTATATATATGTAAATTGAGATTATATCATGGGTGTTCTATGCTCCTACTTTTTTTTCAAATTTATAGTGAGCAATTTCCACTCTAATTAAATATTATTAACAACAGGATATTGTGCCATCATACGGATTTTCAAAATTCATTTAAATGTGTTGTTGATTTGGGGACATTTAGGTTATTTCCATTTTTTTTCTTTTGTGAATAATAACTCTGCAATGGAAATTTGAAATAAAATTTTATCTTTTGATTATTTGATATAGAGGAAGTAGCAATACAACCCAATGATCATAAATATTTTTAGGACTCTTGAGACAAATACATAACATTGTACTCCTAGAAGTTTATACCAACTGATACTCCACCAACTGTGCATAAAGTGAAGTTTAATTGATCCTCCCCTGCCATTTCTGGGTGTTGCAATTTCCAGTTTGGCAAATGAAAATTATGTCTTTTGTATTAATTCGCTGTTTTGATTATTAATAAAATTAAAGCTTTTTATGTTTATTGACAATTTTCCTCTTTGTTCATCTACTTTGTCCTTTTTTCTGTTGACATATTTGTCTTTTCCAAATTTATTTGTCAAACTCAAGAGGTGATTGAGAAGCGAAAAGAAGTGTAGTAACCAATATGAGAGTTAACAGTTTAGAATTCAGTGACGGCGAACCTATGACACGCGTGTCAGCACTGACACGCGTAGCCATTTCTGATGACACGCAGCCGCTGAGGTGGCTGCATGCCGAGGATGAAACATTTGCTGCTCCTGAGGATGAAACATTTGCGAAATAATGTTTTTTCCTCAAAGTGACACACTACCCGAGTTATGCTCAGTTTTTTGGCGAAGTTTGACACACCAAGCTCAAAAGGTTGCCCATCCCTGGTTTAGATACTCCTACTCTTTGATCATGCTCAAATACCAAAGTTTTGTTTGTTTTTATTTTTTTAAACAAAAATGTTTGTTTTTTTGGAGGTGCTGATTTTATCACTTTAGTGTGGCAGTGTCATTATAGAAGGAAAAGTTCATCGAAGCCAGAAAGGAGTGTCAGAAACACGGAAAGTTATTTTTAAGGAGTATGGTTTGGGCTTTGAATGTTGAACTCTCAACAACTCATAATTTGTAATAGCAGGAGCTTAATTTTTAGGTGTGTTTTTTTTTTAAACATCTACTGTGTGTCTAAAATATCTTTTAATCACATAAAAATCCTGTGAGATAGGAATTATTATCTGTGCTTCACCATTGCATAATTGGATTCAGAGAAGTGGAGTCACTGTCCAGGGCACACAGCTGGTCTAGCAGTGGCTCAGGATTTCAGCTACAGAAGTGAAGTCTCTCAAAGCAACAGGATTCTTGCTGAATTCTTTAAGTTTAATCAACAAGATTAAACTCAATTGAACAAAGCTACTAAGATAAGGTTGTTTGCTGTTGTTTTTTGTTCTCACCTGCCTTTGACTTGCCTTTTGTTCAGTCTAATATGAATCTTTGAGAATTCTCTGAGGTTCTCCAATTTCCTTTTTGTAATTCTTCACTTTTATGTCCTGAAATGTATTTGTGTTGGTGAAAAAAAAAAGCAGTTATTTTGTTTAATAATGCTTTGATAAAGAAAAGGAGAGTATAATTCTAAGAAAACCCTTTAATCTACCTTCTAAAGCAGCTATGATATATATATATATATATATATATATATATATATATATATATATACACACACACACACACACTAATAATAGAAGAATATGCAAATTGTCCAGGATGCCGTCACGTAATGACCATTCAGCAGGCTGCATCCTCAACCCCTGCTCAGGCAGCTGCGAGACCTGGGGTAGGTAGGATAGGATACAATAGGAGGGGATAAGAAAGGAGATGGAGAGGAAGGCAGGCCTGCATGTAGACAGGCCAAGAGGAGAAACAGATATACAGAAAGGGAACAAGAAAAAGACGCAGGAATGGAAAAGGGAAGGAAATGTGGGGCTGCCAGTGGGAGGGGGTGGCGACCTCGGAGGGGGGTGGAGTGGCTGCACCCGGCGAGGGGCGGGGCGCAAGCAGTGTGGAGTGGGGAGCCCCGCCCAGATACAGGAGGAGGGTGGTGGTCCCCGGCACCGGCCGTTGGAACAGAGGGGTGGACGGTCAGGCCTTCCGGGCGGAGGTGCTTCTGCTCTGTGGCAGCAGCATCCGGGCCATGGGGGCCTTAGCCACCCTCGCTGGGCCAGGCACCCTGCGCTGGGAGGGGAGGCACAGCTTAGCTGGGGTGGAGTCGGACACTAAGGAGGGTACTGCTTTCGTCCCCGAGGGTTAGGTTGGTGGCGCGTTAAGTGTACTTTATTGACTAGAAGTTGGGGCGTCCCGGGCAGGGAATGAGAGGAAGACGGTGGCGGGGAGGCCGGGGAAGGGGGGGCAGTGAAGGCCTGGCCAGGCTGGGTCCTGGGCTGGGGGTTAACGCCCCCTGAACGGAAGCTTTAATATCAAAGTGCGCTCAGGCGTGGCTGGAAGCAGGTCCCAGAGAGGAAAGGGGAAGGTTTAAAAGAGAAACCAGTGAACATGGCAGGGGTGGTGGGGTGGGGGCAGTAATAATAGGGAAGGAGGGAGGGAGACAGGGTTCAGGCTCACAAGGAAAAGGCAAATAGGGGGGAGGGGGGAGGAGTAAGAAGGAGACGGGGAATGAAGGGAGAGGAGGGAGGAGGGAGGGAGGGAAAGGGGCTGCAGGAGGTTCAAAGGGAAGGAGGGAAACAGAAGGATGCTAAAATGGGGTGAGGTCAGGAAAATCTTACCTAATAATAGACAAATATGTAAATTGACCGTACCTTCGCTATGCCCACAGCCAATCAGAGTGAGTGAGTATGCAAATTAACCCACCAAAGATGGCGGTTAATTTGCATACGAAGGCAGGGCGGGCAGCACCATGGCCTGCTTCTGGGGGTACGGGTCCATCGGGGGTGGAGGAGGCCCTGCAAGCAGCGCCAGATACCACCCACAAGGTACCAGTCCATCGGCCAGGGAGGCGGTGGGGTGGGCAGTGCCAGACGGCACAGGAGGGGTCCGGGTCCATCGCAGGCCCCACGAGGGGCAGTGGCCTGCCTAGCCGCTCCTGGGGGTCCCTGGGAAGATCGCGGCCCCGGGGAGGCGAGGCCGGACCCGCCTAGCCACTCCCGGGGGTCCCTGGGAACAGCGCCGCCCCAGGGAGGTGAGGCCGGACCTGCCTAGCCGCTCCTGGGGGTCCCTGGGAAGATCGCGGCCCCGGGGAGGTGAGGACGGACCCGCCTAGCCACTCCCGGGGGTCCCTGGGAACAGCGCCGCCCCGGGGAGGTGAGGCCGGACCTGCCTAGCCGCTCCTGGGGTCCCTGGGAACAGCGCTGCCCTGGGGAGGCGAGGCCAGACCCGCCTAGCCACTCCCGGGGGTCCCTGGGAACAACGCTGCCCCGGGGAGTCGAGGCCGGACCCGCCTAGCTGCTCCCGGAGGTCCCTGGGAACAGGGCCGCCCCGGGGAGGCAAGGCCAGACCCGCCTAGCCACTCCCGGGGGTCCCTGGGAACATTGCAGTCATGGGGTTGCTGAGACACAGACCTGGCCTCTGGCCACAGATTCATAGCTTAGCGGAAATCGAGGGCAGGGATCTGCCTCATCTGCAGAGAGACAGAGGTTCTGTAGTGCCCCCAAGATGCGGGTGGGCCCATCCAGGGATCAAGGGGCATGGAAGGACTCCGGGCAGAGGGGCAAGGACCCTCACCCCTGAGGCGGGGGTTGAGGGATGGTACCACCTCAGTGGAGGGGTGCTGCACTGCAGGGTACTGGACTGACTGATGTGATTCAGAGAAGCTCTCAGTGCTAATGGGCCTCGCTCAGGCGGCCTTCACACTTCAGAGGCTGCGACTCCTGCTCCCACCTTGACCCAAAAGCAAGCCCGCTCCGCCCTGTCTCATGGCAGAGCATGCCTAGGCAGTGAGTGCGAAGCCTTCCACCTGCTCCAGAGAAGTGGGGGCAGTAAAGAATGGGGGGCAGGGGACGGGGAGAGGAAAGAATGTGGAGCATCTGCAATGAAGAGGTGCTCGAGAAAGAGGCTCCGAAGCCTGACTGGAAGGTTTGTTCTGTTTGCCGGGCGGCTGCCTCTTAGGAAGCGCAAAGAGCATGGCTCTGAGGGCTTCCTGTGTGCTGAGTCAAGTTCCACAGCCAACTGGAATTGGCCTCAGTTTCCTGGTCTGTAAAATGGATGAAGCGTGTCCCAGTGCCTTCACTGAGCTTTGATGGCCAATTGAGATACTATATAAAGAAAATGAGGGAAGAAGTGAGAAAGAAAAGGAAGGACGAGCAACACAAAAGAAAGACTGAAAGGAACCTGTAAACCCATTGTCACTTAAATAGGGAATATAGTCAATAGTGTTGTAATGATGGTATGATGCCAGGTGGGTACTAGAAATATCAGGGAACACTTTGTAAAGTATATGATTGCCTAACCACTATTCTGTAACTAATATAAAACCTGAAACCAATACAAAATAATATTGAATGTAAAGAAATGAAAATTGGAGTGAATTTTTTATAAATTTCAAAGTTTAAATAAAAGCTGTAAAGGAAGGGGAGAATAAAAATAGTGTTTTTTATTTTACCACTTCATTAAAAAGACAGTTGTCTTTATATGGTGCTTTTATACTTTTATACTTTTTTAAGTCATTATCTCATTTTAATTTCCGGGCAACTTAAAGACAAGATAATTATTCCCTCCACTATTCAAAGAAAGGAAATCTTGGTGTCTGGTCCTAATGATTCAGTCGTCAAGCCCTTATTGTACAGCAGGGTTAGTAAAATTTTCTATGCAGGGTCATATCTATACTAATAAAAGCCTTGGGGGTGATCAGGCCAGCAGGGGAGGGTATTTGGGGGCAATCAGGCCTGCAGAGGAGCAGTTAGGTGTCAATCAGGCCAGCAAGGGAGCAGTTAGGGGGCAATCAGGCATGCAGGTGAGCGGTTAGGAGCCAGTGGTCCCGGATTATGAGAGGATGTCCAACTGCAGGTTTAGGCCCAATTCCACAGGGATCGGGCCTAAACCTGCAGTTGGACATCCCCCGAGGGGTCCCATATTAGAGAGGGTGCAGGCTGGGCTGAGCGACACCCTCCCCCGTGCACGAATTTCATGCACCGGGCCTCTAGTAGTTAAATAAAAAGAAGAAACAGAATGTGAGTGTGAGGGGAGTTTCAAAGGAGGAGTTAGTAAGAAAATTAAGTAAGGGTGGTTTTTTTTAAAATGTAGTTGGATATCTCCTGAGGGCTCCCAGACTGTGAAAGGGCACAGGCTTGGCTAAGCCGCCCGCCCCCCCCCCCCCCGCCCCCCCCCCCCCCCCCCCCCGTGCACGAAATTTGTGCAAGAGTAGGCCTTCTTTCCCCTGGCTGCCAGCACCGCAGCTCCCACTGCCACCCATCTTCTCTGAATAGAGGGGCTGGTGATGCTGTCCATTTTAGTTTGTACAGTATGAGTTCTTCAGAGTATCTAAGCTAAATCTTCTGGGCTCAGTGTTAAGAAGAGGCCCAATTGGAATTAGTCTTTAAAAACTTTCCTTTATATCGCTTGCTCTCCTCTTCCCCTTTCAACTCTTCACTGCTATTCTATTTTTAGTTAGATCAGTTTCTGACTTTGGATAGCTTCCTTTTATTTCAAGATTAATAATTATCTATTCCTTACCATATCTGATTATATAAATGAATAGTTGTGGATTGTGATAGAGATTTCTGACAAGTGAGTCCCTGAGAACTCTTGAGGACTTTAACTTTTCCATTTTCTTTGCCACTTTCATGCTAAATTTGAGACAGTTTTGTGTCTTTTTCTATCTGCCTATTCTTTTTGCCCTATAGTTTGATGACTAATTGTTGATTCCTTACTTTTTCTTTACTGATTTTTTTAATCCTCACCCAAGAATATGTTTTTTAAAAATATATTTTTATTGATTTCAGAGAGGAATGGAGATGGAGAGAGAAATATCAATGATGAGAGAGAATAATTGATAGGCTGCCTCCTGCATGCCTCACACTGGGGATCGAGCCCACAATCCAGGCATGTTCCCTGACTGGGAATTGAACTGTGACCTCCTGATTCATAGGTCAACGTTCAACCACTGAGCAATGCTGGCCGGGCAGGATATGTTTTTGTTGTGTGTTTTTTAAAATTGATTTTTAGAGAGAGGAAGGAAGAGAGAGAGAGAGAGAGAGAGAGAGAGAGAGAGAGAGAGAGAGAGAGAGAGAGAGACATCTATGTGAGAGAGAAACATGGATCAGTTGTCTCCCATTTGTGCACTGAGAGAGGATTAAGTCCACAACCTAGGCATGTGCCCTGATTGGGAATCAAACCTATGACCTATTGGTGTACGGAATGATGCCCCAACCAACTGAGCCACCTGACCAGGGCTTTACTGATTGTTTCTTATTTGCCTCCTTTAAACAAGTCAGAGCTTCTTTAGCTTTTAAAACCTTATGTTTTTTTATCATTAAACTTTTGTATTTTCATCCATCTTTCCCAAACAGATAGACTGTGTCACACTCTGTTTTCACCACCAAACTCTCTGTACCCTCTCCCACTTGGTTTTTATCTCCCCTATCTCATGAAGATTAAAATATAAAACTAGACTTCTGTGATTTAATAGATATCCATAGTATTAACTCAGATTATTTACTTCAGTCTTCACCAGAGTGATACAGTACTGTCCTGAATGGTTTTTATTGTGAACTCGAACTCTAATTCCAGGCCAGCAGCTTCTTTGTTCTCTGGGTGTGCAGTCACTCAGAGTGCTTTTTCTGATACTACATGGCCATTGATGCACTCATTTCCTTGGGTCCTAGGACTTTAGAACAATTAGAGATCATCTAACTGAATTCTTTCTTAGACAGTTTAGGACACAGGGGCCTCAATGCCCACATTCAAGATCCAGGATAAGAACCCTAGGTCTCCCAGGTGGACCCTAAATGCACCAGACTGGATCAGAATTCCTCGTGTTTCTTATCTTTACATGGATTCATTTTCTGATACATTTCAGCCACACAGTAGAAGCTATTTCCCCCTACTGTGGGGGAGTGTGAGGCTGCTGTGTTTTCTTCAGGCTGATGAGGGCTGAAAGGAGGGTCTTTGAGGACTGCTGGGAGAGTGGGGGAGAGGAGCAGTACTCTGCATGGGTGAGGGGAGAGGACTGAAGTGATGAACAGTTGTGCTCCTCAAGGCACACCACAAAGAAGCCTTTACTATCGCCCCTGCCCCTAACCCCAGCTGTATTAACCAGTGCTCCACCTCTGTGTCCAAAGTCACTATGTAGCCCAGCTGGCATGGCTTAGTGGTTGAACATCCACCTATGAACCAGAAGATCACAGGTTTAATTCTCAGTCAGAGCACATGCCCAGGTTGTGGGCTCGATTCCCAGTGTGGGGTGTGCAGGAGGCAGCCAATCAATGATTCTTTCTTATATTTGATATTTCTATCTCTCTCTCTCCTTCTCCCTTCCTCTATGAAGTAAATAAAAATATATTTAAAACAAAACAACAAGAAAAACAAAGACACTATGTACACATCCTGACTTGGTTTACCATACTATCATAATACTGGTGTCCTGGTGCACGGATTCATGCACATTGAAAGGAAATTAATTAGAAGAAATATTTTAATATTGCTATTTGCTCTTTCTCTATAATATAAGTGTCAACCAAATTCATGATCAACAATGACAGATCTAAACACATGCGTGCAATTGGTGCCAGTGTGAGCATTATATGTATCATGCATGCACAAGTCAACTTAGCTTTTTAAATCTATACTAGAGGCCCAGTGCACGAGATATGTGCAGTCAGGGGGGTCCCTCAGCCTGGCCTGCGCCCTCTCGCAGTCCGGGAGCCCTCAGGGGATGTCCGACTGCTGGCTTAGGCCCGCTCCCCACCTAAGCTATCAGTTGGACATCCTTAGCACTGCCAGGGAGGCAGGAGAGGCTCTTGCCACCACTGCTGCACTCGCCAGCTGTGAGCCCAGCTTCTGGCTGAGCAGCACTCCCCCTGTGGGAGCACACTGACCACCAGGGGGCAGCTCCTACATTGGGAGTGGTCATAGAGAGCGGCTGTTCCGCCGATTTGCATATTAGCCTCTTATTATATAGGATATATGAAAGCCTAAGTGACCGAACGACCGATCGATCAGTCACTATGATGTGCACTGACCACCAGGGGGCAGATGCTCAATGCAGAAGCTGCTTCCTGGTAGTCAGTGCACTCCCACAGCCAACCTCCTGCAGCCGTCCAACCTCCCGCGGTCCCTTCCCCTGCCGACTGGCCCTGATCGCTCTGGTAGGGCTGGCTGGCCAACCTCCTGTGGCCCCTCCCCCTGACCGGCCAACCTCCCACATCCCCAATCGGTATGGATCACCAGCCATGTCAAGGGACCCCACTCATGCAAGAATTCATGCACCAGGCCTCTAGTATATAGATAAACTTGCTTAATTAGACCTGCTTTCTGATTTAGTTAAACTTTTTCCATCTCAGTGAAGCACCCCAACTTCTCTTTCAGGTAATTGTCAGCAACACAGCAATAAATATCAACATGAAGCCGATTATTATTGTAGATCATGCAGGGAGAACAAAGGGTAAAATATTTAACTATAGCAGTGTTTGACTATATTCTGCGCAGTGAGAAAACCTGAAATCATTTTCAAGTTCCACCATTTTTTACTTCTTTTCAGTCAGGTCAAGTTTCTAAACCTTCTAAATCTTCTTTTTCTGGCTAATGAAAAGAAAATTGGATTCTACCGAGTCTCCTATCTACTTACTCTAGGACTTCTGTAAGGATCAAATGAGATGAGGCACGGGAAAACGCTTCACAGACATTTGGTTAAATTGTAAAATGTTTGTACCTGGCTATAAAGCAAGTTGGGTTCCTAGAAGAAACTCCCAGGAGGCTAGTTGCTAGGGAGAGGAAGCTGGGCATTGCTACGTGACATCATTAACTGTCACCCACAGCAACCGTTTCTGGGCTGGGTTGGGCTGTGGGCCTCATTTTGCACCATGGTGTCTTGGCAGTGTCTGCTGCGATTTGGTGGGGTGTTGCTCTGGGGTGGTGGCGGGGCCTGTGTCCCACTTGGGGTAAGCCAAGTGTTGGTTTGTTGGCGCCAGGTTCATGGTGCCATTTACTTTTAAATGGCCAGTGTGCATCATGGCAGCTCCTGCATTGAGCGTCTGCCCCCTGGTGGTCAGTGTGCGTCATAGCTACTGGTCGGATGGACAGACTCTTAGTCTTTTATATATATAGATTTGTTAATTCAATAACACCTGTAAGGAATGTTCTTTTGGCTTTCCTCCTTCTTTTTCTTTCTTAGCTCTTATCATAGTATTTGACATGTAGTAAATACTTGTGATGGTAATTTTATGTGTCAATTTGGCCATAGTCACTAGATATTTGGTCAAACACCAGTCTGGATATTGCCGCAAAGTTATTTTTAGGATTAGATTAACATTTAAATTCATAGTCTTTGAATAAAACAGATTACACTCCATAATTGGAGGGCCTCATCAAATCAGTTGAAGGCCTTAAGAGAAAAACAAATTGAGGTCCCCTGAAGAAGAGAGAATTCTGCCTCCAAACTGTGTCCAGAGTTGCAACAACAACTGTTCCCTGGGTCTATAGACTGCTGGCCTACCCTCCAGATTTTGGAATTGTCAGCCACCACAATTCAGTGAGCCAATTTCTTAAAACAAACCTCTCTCTAGGTATAGAGATAGAGATAAACATATATATGTATGTATCCATTTATATCTTATTCTGTTTCTCTGAAGAACTTTAATACAATATTCATGGTTTAAAAAATATTTTTATTGATTTCAGAGAGGAAGGGAAAGGGAGACAGGAGATAGAAACATCAATGATGAGAGAGAATCATTGATCAGCTACCCCCCCGCCCCCTCCGCCCAGGCATCAAGCCCACAACCCAGGCACATGCCCTGACCAGGAATCAAACTGTTACCTCCTGGTTCATAGATTGATGCTCAACCACTGAGCCATGCTGGCCAGGCACATTATTCATATTTTTAAGTCTAGTTAACATCCATCACCATACATAGTTATAAAAAATTTAAGATTCCACATATAAATGAAATTGTATAGTATTTTTTCTCTCTGACTAATTCCATTTAGCCTTATTTCATAATGCCTTTAAGACTCATCCATGTTGTTGCAAATGGCAAGATTTCATTCTTTCTTTGTGGCAGAATAACATTCTAATATATATAAATACAGTAGTCTCTCCTTATCTGATTTCACTTTCTGGCATTTCAGTTACTTGCAGTCAACTGTAGTCTGAAAATATTAAGTGGAAATTCCAGAAATTCATTAAGTTTTAAATCCATGTTGTATATGCTACCTGCTTGTTAGTCACTTAGCAGCTGTCTCGATTATCAGAGAGAGAGAGAGACCACATTTACATCACTTCTATTACAGTATATTGTTATGATATTTCATTATTAGTTATTGCTGTTACTCTTAATGTACCCAGTTTATAAATTAAACTTTATCATAGGTAGGTATGTATAGGAAAAACATAGCGACTATGAGGTTTGGTCCTATCTGTAGTTTTAAGCAACCATTGGTGGCCTTGAAATGTTTTCCCCACACATTACGGAGGACTACCCTGCCACATTTACTTTATCCATTCATCCAGTCATCCATGGACAGACACTTAGGTTGTTTCCATATCTTGGATATTGTAAATAATGCTTTAGTGAATATGCGGGTGGATATATCTTTTCAAGTTAGTGAGTTTGTTTTCTTCAGATAAATACTCAGAAGAGGAATTACTGGATCCTATGATAGTTCTATTTCTAATTTTGGGGGGAGCCTCCATACTGTTTTCCATAGTGATTGCCCTAATATAAGTACGTTTTCACTAACAGTGCGCAAGAGTTCCCTGTTCTCCATATCTTTGCCAACACTTATTATTTTTTGTGTTTTTGATAATAGCAATTAAAAAAGGTGTGAAATGATCTCATTGTGGTTTTGATTTTCATTTCCCTGATGCAAATTCTTTAAAATTGTAACATTCTATGAATAATGATTTAAAAAATAATTTTTAACATCTGGAACTTTACCATAAAGTAATTCATTTACCACCTGTCAAAGAGATTGTGTATTATCTTGCACCACAATCAAATTATTTGTGAATTTAAGGGTTAACAGTGGAAGAAAATATTGAACATTTAGAAAATATCTGGGTGTGGGTTTGCCAAGTTTGAAGGCAAGAGAAGAAAGTGCTAACTAAAAGACTGGGAATCAAGAGGAAATATTTGCAAACAGATTTTTTTGTGTGTGTATGTGTGTTTCTTTTTCAAAAACAATGAGTGTGGTACGTTAGAAAAAAACATATAAATATGAAAGTGGGATAAGTTATATGTAACACATATGACAAAGGACTTATGTCTTTATAAAGAGCTCTTTCAAGCTGAAAAGAATAAATTTAAAGTTCATACAAAAGATAAATGGCATGGATAAAAAATTTACCCAAGAGGAAATCCAAAGGAAATATTTGAAAAACAAAAAATTCAACCCCATTAGTAGGGAAATGCAAATTAAAATATGATGCAACTTCCATCTGTCATATTATTAAGATTTTAGTGAGACTAATGCTGACAAGTGTATTGTGAAATGGGTACTTTCATACAAGGCCAGTGGAAATCTTAATTGGTACAACTTTTCTGGAAAGCCCTTTGACAACGCCTATCAAGAATGTCTGATGTTATCATTACAATTCTGGGACTCTAGCCTAGAAAATTAACTTGGTTAAAGATTAATCCACAAAGATATTCAACAGAGTGTTATTTAATTGCAAAAACTGGAAAGAACTGAAGTGCCTAAGAGTAAGGAAATTCTATAAGCCATCATTTAAGCTAATGTTCTAAACTATAAATGCCATCAAATAACTATAAAGAAGAGCTTATAAAGCTCATGACGTAATGCTGACAGAATAAAAAAAAACAACACTTAAAACTTTGTTTGTAGGTGGAATTTGACTATAAAAAACTGCTATAGGAAAAATACACTGAAAGAAAACATAACACAATGAGAATATTATAGGGTTTTGAGTCATTTTATGAATTTGGCTATTTTTCATTCCTTTGTACTTAGCAGTTCTCATAGGCCATATCCTACTCTAGGTGTTGAGGATATAATGGTAGGTAAGACTGGAAAGTTCCGTTTTCGTTTTAGTGGGGCCGAAATAGTAAATAGTAAATAACTAATTACAGATTGCAATAAGAACCAGAAAGGTTGGGGAGAAGGAGATCATTTGTCCAGGGGAGTGTGTGGAGGTTTGTCTTAGGTGATGTCATTGGAGCTGAGACCTGAAGAATTGGAAGGGAAAGAAGAGCAAGGGCTGTGAGGGGGAGAGAACATGTTATTTAAAGCTACAAAAGAGACCAGTGTGCCTGGGGCCTGAGATATAAGAATTGGGTTTGAGAAGTAGGAAGAACCCAGACTTACTAGCCTATTAGGTCATAATAACAATTATGGATTTTGTTTTATTCTAAATGTAATTGGAATCCATTGAGTATCACTCTTCTCCCAAGCAGGAGACAATAAAATGTCTCAAGACCGAGGGAACAGTTTGATGAGACATCACTTACGCTGCCAATGTAAGAAAAGAAAATACCTTCTCAAATTCCATGAGAATTATATGGGAGGATAGCAGAAGAAATGTGTCCTGTGATAAGGGACACTGTTTTTTTATTTTTATTTATTTATTTATTTTTTTGACATGATGCTCCAGATGGGAGACCCCAAATAGTTTTTTTTTTTTCCCTTCCTTACATGACTACAAAGTTAAAGTTGTGATCATGTGTGTATTGTGATTGAGGGATCAGGCCAGAGTCTGGATGTCTAACCCAACTAAGAAAGGCTCTGAACTTTCCCTCCACCTCCTCAAAATATCGTACTGGTATTGAAAAGAACATTAGATTCTCATATGATAAATATAGGACAAGAAAAATCATCTTATTATCCACTGCAGAAATTTCATTGAAATAACAGTGCATGAATTTGGGTACAGACCTGTCCTTCTTGGATGCTCATATTTGTAAACTCAACGCCCTCTTTTTATCTATCATGGATAAGATAACCCTAATGTTACTTATATAAAGAATTGGGATGCGAGCTCAGAGCAGCAGAGGGCTATAAAACTGGAGGGGTCTTTAGAAATCTTTTCATCTATGTCCTGACATCGTAATATTTTAGGAGAGGAATCTACTAGTAAGATGTTGAGGTTGAGAAACTTGCCTGAAGCCTTACGTGGTTCCTGGTAGAGGGGGGCTGAAAACTCAGGTTTTATTTAGGGCTGCTTTGGAACTGAGGACATTCAGAATGCTAGTGCTGTTCTTCAAAACATGCTAGGACCTCTCTAAACAAAGCCCTGTGCTGGAAGTGAAAGTTCTCCTGGGCAGAATCCAGTGAGGGTGGACCCATCCCTCCTCAGCTAGAAAGTTGAGGCTTTCTTGAACAGGAAACATAACTGCCACTTTGCTTAAAGGGACACTTTACCTTTGTTCTGCGTATATTCCTCCTGTATTTTAGGAATTCTGAATTTCCTTGGGTACAGCCTGGCAAATAGAATTTCTAAAAGTCGAGTATCTATTGAAAGCTCATTTGATCCAAAAGTTTGCATTTATATTGCCCATATATTAATGCTTTCTTCCTCTACTCTACTTTTCCTTACTAATAAGAAAGAAAAATGCTTTTAAATATTCGCATGACAAGAAAACAAAGTTCTGAAAAGGAACAGAAAAGGAAAAGAAAATCTTTGCCTGATTTTCTTTGCTCCTGTCTGGCACTACCTCACAGTCACAATTATTAGTATTGTATTGGCTTCTTTCCTGTTGCCATATTTAAAGATTCAGCACACTGATGAGATTGAGTTATATATATATATATTTAATTCAGAAGCCTGCAAATGATGAATATTACATATTCATCAGGTCAAACTATAGAGTGTTCTGAAATTTAAAAAAATATTTCATGTTCGGTAGCCTGTTCTAAAATTAGGAATATTGGCCTGGCCAGTATAGCTCAGTGGTTAAGTGTCATGTGAACTATGAACCAGGAGGTCACCGTTCAATTCCCAGGGTCAGAGCACATGCCTGGGTTGCAGGCTCGATTCACAGTAGGGGTTCATGCAGTAGGCAGCCAATCAATGAATCTCTCTCATCATTGATGTTTCTATCCCTCTCTTCCTCTCCCTTCCTCTCTCTGAAATAAATTTTAAAAATATATATTTAAAAAATAAAAATAAAATTTGGAATATTGAATTAACTAATGTTTGGAAAAGAGGAACGGGTATGTGTCAGAAATTTACATAACACACTGGTTAATAGTTATTTTATTATAGAGACCCAAAATGGAGAAAACCTAGGAAATATAAAACCAACTTATTGCAAATTGTATCTAATTCAAAACAATGATTATTTCTCAAGAAACATTTGATCACTTTGGTTTATTTTTTGTAGTGTGATAGTTTTCACATTTCTGGACACTAGCGTGTGCTTGCCATCACCTGTAAACATGGACAAAAAGTTATTTTCTGGTTGATTAGAAATGTGCACATCCATTGGTTTCATGCGGGTAACAGATGTCTTGAGGGTAACAGATGTCTTGGCTTTTACAGACTAATTGACAGAAAGGGGGAAAGAGGATAATTAAAGGGATGGGAGGAGACACAGGGAAAGTGCAGTCTTCCTTGTGGAGAAAAATCCAATAGACCTCCTTATTATGGGTAATTACCTTCTTCTTCAATTTCATTTGCTATCTCCTTCCATATGACTCAAGGAGAGTATAACGGGAAAGTATAAAATAAAGAAACATAGGGCCGGACTAGTCTGCTAGTAACAGGATTTATCCTGTCATGGAATATTCTAGTATAATTGACTCATTTAACAGCAGTTTTAAAAAAAAACCCACACAACAACAAACAAACTATGAAAGCTTAAGTCTAATCACTAATGGCAACTTATATTTTTATTGGCAACACAAAGGTTCTATGTTGAGGATGGTTGGCATAAATATGGTTTAATTGTATACCAAATGTGACCATGTTGTGGATTGTTGGGAAAGAAAAATTGCAAGACTGAATGAGCTGTATGTTAGATATACATCTTAGGCTCTTGTAATTTGCTTTTTGTTCTCTGTCAGTGCTACAGTACTGCCAATTGACCTGAAATAAATGAGAACATTTAGCAGATGTTTGCTGCTGTTATCATCAACAAATTCTCAGTTATGTCAGTGTATTCCATTGTGCAGCATTCAAGTAAGGTGTCATTTACTACCTCTTAACTATATAACCTGGACCTATATTATTCTTCTGATTTATTCCTTTCACTTTAAATGAAGGTAATTTTATAGCCTCTTAGTCAGTGAGTATCCATGTTATTCATTGATGAGAACTATTATGCAATCGTTTTCTAAGGAGCTAGTACTGCTTTGAAGAAAAAGTATCAGGTTAGGTACCTAGAAGCTTATACTTATTACAAAACTCAGATAACCTGAAAGATAAGGTTCTTTGTGCTTGATGCAAGGCCCATGCTATTGACTTTTATTGGACCACCTGTCTCCTCAGAAAATAGGTAGGTAGAATTGTTTTAAACATATTAAATGTTTTAAAAGGTAATTGGGACAATGCAGATCAAAATCTCAATTATTAAGTTGATTATTAATTTTCTTCTGCTGAATAGCATTACATTTTATTCACATTCACGAGAAACTGGTGAGATGGGAGAATGGTTTCTGTCCCCATTTTTAAAAAAATCAGCTTTAGTAAAATAGAAGCAACATTGCTTGAGTAGTCTAACGACCACATTAATTCACTTGATCTTTTTGAGCCTCATTTCATTATCTATAAAATGGAGATAGTGACAGGTAACACCCACAGTTGCACTGGGAATTATACGCAGTGATAAACACATGAGAAACTAGCATATGTCTGATTGTTGAGTACATTACGGTTGTGTTCACTCAGTGGGTCCATATTCCTTAATTGCCTTGGTTTCCAGGTTAGGCTTCTCCTGGAAATAGAAAATTCAAGGAGGCTCTGATGAGGTGTCTAGTAACAAATAGATTGAGATTGTGTGTCAGGAGATTTATAATCTCAACTTCAGCCCCTAAAAATATGAGATTGAAGAATAAACAGAGTAGAGTCAGTTTCTTTAAATAAATAAAAATGTTCCTTATTTTGTAATTGTGAAAATCCGTAAATTTTAAATTTATAAAGTCATAAAATGCTGGTACCATATGAGACTTCAAGATTTCAGGATCCACTGCCTCCCCGTTTATTTCTCATTTTTAGAGGAAGGCAGTGAGAGCCCATGAAATTAAACATCTTCTCCAAAGTCAATCAGCCTGTGAGTGACCGATCTGGGACTGGAACCTTCATCTTTTCCTGACCTTTATCTGGACCATCACCAGACACCACCCTGCTCTGGGACTGTCTAGGTTCTAGCATGAACAAAGAAAAGAATGAGAACATTGAACTCACTGAGCAGAGCAGAAAAAGATATATTTCCTTGTTATGCCTTTGAAATGGTCTGTGCACCCTAGTTATTTCAGCCATTCCTTTATGGATTACAAATATATTTTGATTATTTGCATAGGACAACTAGCTTCATCTCCTTCAGTAGGAAAAAATACATATTCACTAATAATTAAATAGTACTTTCTATGTACCAGGCACTGTTCTAAGGACTTTACATAGGTAAACTAATTTATTCTTCATAACAACACTATAAAGAAGTATATTTTTCTTTTCTTTCATATAAAGAAATGGAAGCACAGAGGGGCCAAGTAATGCCCAAGAATACAAAGCTAGTGTAACTAGGATTTGAAGGCCTTGAGGTTGGAATTGGAAGATGCTAGAGAGATTTCACTTTCAGAAGACACCTGGGTGGATGGATCCTCATTCTATGCAAAGAAAGTGCCTTAAAACTCAAATCACTTAGATTTTATATATCTAGTTCTACTGAATACCAACAAATCTAGATGATAAAGTTCCACCATAGCACACAAATATCAACAACAGAGTACATTTATCTTATTAAAAAAGTTAAAAGTATATCTACTTTATTCATGTCCTTTTCTCATCTGCCCTCTTCCCCTCACCATTTTAAAAAATAATTCTTTATTGATGAAAGTATTACATATGTCCCCTTCCCCCCATTGACCCCCTCCAGCCCGCCCCCGCCCAACAGAGTACATTTAAATTGATCACCATTGGAATAAATAGAAGAATGAGCCATTATGCTTGGTCCAAAGTTGTTAACAAAATAGTATTTTATTTTATGTTTGTATTTCTCTTAGCACATAGAAATAAAAATACTTATGGGGATGATATTCTACTAGTCAAGAAAAATTATCAAATGAAGATATAATTTCTATTAATCACTATGTAATTTTTTCTTCCTTACTCACCCTCTTATTTAGGAATATTATCCATATTTGCTCTTATATTGGTAGTTGAAGTTGAGTATATTAGTTGCTATTTATGTATTGAATATTTTATAGGTATAAACTCAGCTCCAAATTGACCAATTAGTAATTTAAAGACTTTCATTTGAGTAAAAATGATTGCATTGTAGAAGTTTGGATAGTCAGATAATTGTTGGGGGCAGTTATAATTTTTTTAAAAAAGTTTATTAAAGTAAAAATACAAAAGGCTTATTCAGTATTGTATTATTTGAAAACAATGGGACTAATAAAATTTAAATAAATTGCTCACCACCACTGGACTTTTCTGGCTGACAGATATTTTACATCAGAACACAAGTACTGCATTACTTGGACCATGTGAGTTACTGTGTATGTGTGCATGTGTGTGTGTGTTTGTGTGTGTGTGTGTGTGTGTGTGCACGCGCACGCGCGCTCATGTGAAGAGGGGAATGTGGAGGAAATCTGTGAAGTGAACAAATTAATTTAGCAAAATGTAGTTTTTTTGAAAGTTTTATTGCATAGATATATGAAATTCTATAATTGATGTGTTTTGCTTTATTGAATAGATGTGTTCATTAAAGAAAAGTGCCTGAAGGTCATAGTGTTTGTTCAAATGACTCATTCTAAGATGTATTCTTTAGTGAAGAGGGGGAAGTATAATGGCTCATCAGTGCCTTAAAGTTAACTAGGAGAATAACAATCATGTTAAATGTTACAAAATATACTTGTAGAGACTCTCACTATTTTTTTTTTTAGCTGTAAATATCGACGGTTAGGTTTGTATTTAGCACATTCACTTAAAAGATTACAGGAGAAAGAGTAAGTGAACAGAATAAACTGTGCCGTTTGGTTACACAGCTGCTGTGATCACACTTGAATGTTCCACAAGTGATGCCAGACAGGCCCCTCTTGGTTGCTGTGTTACTGTATCCTAGTGTTTCATAGGCGCTATTGATTTAGGAATGAGCTGATTAAGCTTAAGAAGAAGGGATTTAGACAGACCATGGATGAGAAAATTGTTTTAAAATATAATAGCAATAAATTCACAAGAATCCAAACAAAGTAAATGATGATTGGGCAACCTGTTTAAACCAAACACCTGACAGAGAGCGTTAATGTGTTCAGCACATGTCTATCTGGTGCTGTTTATTTAATCCCTCCCTCAATTTTCATTAAGATTGGGTTTCTACACTTAGGTTTGATGGAACGAATTTGCATGATGTCTTTTGTATCTTAAAGCTTTTTTGCTTGCCTTACACTTTTCAGGACTGAAGTGTGTTTGTCTTTTGTGTGACTCTTCAAACTTCACCTGCCAAACAGAAGGAGCATGTTGGGCTTCAGTTATGCTAACCAATGGAAAAGAGCAGGTGATCAAGTCCTGTGTCTCTCTCCCAGAATTAAATGCTCAAGTCTTCTGTCATAGTTCCAACAATGTTACCAAAACCGAGTGCTGCTTCACAGATTTCTGCAATAACATAACACTGCACCTTCCAACAGGTAAGGGGTTTATCTTTGTTCATTCCAAGTTTAATTTTACTCTTGGGAAATCGTACCCATAGTAGACATCAACCTGTTTTGTGTTTCTTTAAATAAAATCTGTTTTACAGTTCTCTTTCTTTTTTTTTCTTCCTTTGGACTGGTAAAATTGTCTAACGCTTAGGTGAGGTTGATTTTTTAAAATTGTGCAAGACTGTCAAAACATTGACAACACATTATAATTTTAAAGAAATTTGTCTATGTGAATTGCATTTTTGGAAGTGATGAATGGACCTAAAGTAAATGTAAATTTTTATGGATTATTTTAAAGGAAAGACATTTAAATATACATCAAGGAAAGAAAAAATAAAAAAAAGAGAAAAATAAAATATTGTAGACTTCCAACTTCTATGGGGACAGAAGCTTTTATTATGGGTACTTTCTGCATAGCTTCTTTATGTGCCCACACTCATGTGAAAACATTCAGTAGCAGAAAGATATTATTTTTCAGATATATTCCTGCTTTCCCCCAATGTCATGATGTTTTATCCCAATTTACAAAATACTAAAAATCTTAATCTCATATTTTATCAGCAATATGGGATGTGAAACTTTGGGGGATATCAATTCAAACCAAAAACTAACTTATGACATGAGAATGTCGTGTTAGTGAATCTTCTTCTGTATTTATTAATACAGTAAGAAGTAAGTGCTTGTTGATGTGTTAATGTCTATATACAGATACATACTCTTCCTTATAAATTAACATTTTAAGATACTGTTATCCACTCTTAGGCATTTGTATATCACCATATCAATATTTCCACTATGGTACTTTAAAAATTTTATTTTCTTTATTGATTAAGGTATTGCATATGTGTCCTTATCTCCCCATTGCTCCCCCGCACCTCCCCACTCATGGCCTCACCCCCCTGTTGTCTGTGTCCATTGGTTAAGCTTATATGCATGCATATAAGTCCTTTGGTTGATCTCTCTCCCTTACCCCCACCCTCCTCTACCTTCCCTCTGAGGTTTGACAGTCTGATCGATGCTTCTCTGTCTCTGGATCTGTTTTTGTTCATCAGTTTATATTGTTCATTATTTCCCATAGATGAGTGAGATCATGTGATATTTATCTTTCTCTGACTGGCTTATTTCACTTAGCATAATGCTCTCCAGTTCCATCCATGCTGTTGCTAATGGTAAGAATTGCTTCTTTTTTACCCCAGCGTAGTATTCCATTGTGTAGATGTATCACAGTTTTCTAATCCACTCATCTGCTGATGGGCACCTAGGCTGTTTCCAAATCTTAGCTATGGTAAATTGTGCTGCTATGAACATAGGGGTGCATATATCCTTTCTGATTGGTGTTTCTAGTTTCTTGGGATATAGTCCTAGAAGTGGGATCACTGGGTCAAATGGGAGTTCCATTTTTAGTTTTTTGAGGAAACTCCATACTGTTCTTCACTGTGGCTGCACCAGTCTGCATTCCCACCAGCAGTGCACGAGGGTTCCTTTTTTTCCGCATCCTTGCCAGCACTTGTCGTTTGTTTTTTTGTTGATAGCCATTCTGAGATGGTACTGCATTTGTTGTTTTGATTTGCATCTCTCTGATGATTAGTGACTTTGAGCATGTTTTCATATGTCTCTTGGCCTTCCTTATGTCTTCTTTTGAAAAGTATCTACTTAGTACTTTTAACCTATTTTAAAAATAAATTGGCTGTCCCTCTTTTTTTTTACTGAATAACCTTTATTTATTTATTTACTTTTATTTTCTTTATTTATTAAGGTGTCACATATTTGTCCTCATCCCCCCATTCCCATCCCACACCCCTCCCCATGGATGCCCCCACCCCCCTGTTGTCCTTAACCATTGGTTAGGCTCGTATGCATGCACACAAGTCCTTTGGTTGATCTCTCCCCCCTCCCCCCACCTTCCCCTACCCTCCCTCTGAGGCCCGACAGTCCGATCGATGCCTCCTTGTTTCTGGGTCTGTTCTTGTTCATCAGTCTATGTTGTTCATCATTTCCCCTAGATGAATGAGATCATGTGTTACTAGAAATCATACCTAATAAAATGGTAATATGCAAATTACCATCACTCCGCTACGCCCACGATTGGGCCAGCTGGAGGCACGGGGGGCGGGACTCAGGGTGGCCAATTGGCTGGCGGTAGGAGCCGGGGTCGGGGACTCTCGAGTCCCCGACCCCCGCTCCTCCCGCTGGCTTAAACGGCCGGCGCTGCTTAGGCCGGAGCTGCGGAAGACGCTGGTGGCGGAACTTGGGGTGGCCGATTGCGTGGCTGCTGGCACCAGTTTTCCGCCAGCAGCAGTTTTCCTCTGGCCACCCGCCGATCGGAGCGCCTCCCGATCGGAGTTCCTCTCGGGGTGGCCGATCGTGCTGGCGGGAGGCGCTCTGATCGGCGGGTGGCCAGAGGAAAACTGCTGCTGGCGGAAAACTGGTGCCGGCAGCCAGGTGAAGGAAAAGTCTATTGCACGAAACTTCGTGCAACGGCTCCTAGTATACTTATAAGAACCTAATGTGAGATGAGCAATAATAGTTATGCTGACAGGCAAATGAATCAGTCTGTAGTGAATTTCTTTCTGGACCAACAGTTCTTTTGAGACCCAATTTCAATGTCCACCAGTTCCTTATGTGTACATGTGTACTGACTTTTCAGCTCTGGATGGTGGACAAATGGTGGTAATGCAGGTCCGACTCCCTCTGGTTTGGTCTCGCCCGGACCCAGGGGCACGGCTTCACCCGGACTCAGGGGCGCGTGGCCTTACCCGGACCCAGGGGCGCGTGGCCTCACCCAGGCCCGGAACCCAGCCTCATCCGGACCCAGGGGCATGTGGCCTCTCCCGGTCCCAGGGGCGTGGTCTCACCCGAACCCACGACCCAGCCTCGCCCGGATCCAGGGGCGCACGGCCTCACCCGGACCCGGGATCCACCTTCACCTGGACGCAGGGGCACGTGGCCTCTCCCGGACCCAGGGGCGTGGTCTCACCCGAACCCACGACCCAGCCTCGCCCGGATCCAGGGGCGCACGGCCTCACCCGGACCCGGGATCCACCTTCACCTGGATGCAGGGGCACATGGCCTCACCCGGACCTGGGATCCAGCTACACCTGGACCCAGGGGCGCGTGGCCTCACCCGGACCCAGGGGCACGTGGTCTCACCCGGATCCAGGGGCGCACGGCCTCACCTGGACCCGGGATCCAGCTTCACCGGGACCCAGGGGTGCGCTGCCTTGCCCGGACCCGGGGGCGCGCGGCCTCACCCGGACCCGGGACCCAGCCTCACCCGGATCCAGGGGCACACAGCCTCATCCGGACCCGGGATCCAGCTACACCTGGACCCAGGGGTGCGTGGCCTCACCCGGACCCAGGAGCGCATGGCCTTACCCGGACCCAAGGGCGCACGGCCTCACCCGGGCCCGGGACCCAGCCTCATCTGGACCCCGGGGCACGTGGCCTCTCCCGGACCCAGGGGCGCGGCCTCACCCGGACCCGGAACCCAGCCTCACCCGGATCTGGGACCCAGCCTTACCCAGACCCAGGGGCGTGAGGCCTCCCCCAGACCCAGGGGCGTGTGGCCTCACCGGGCCCAGGGGCGCGCAGCCTCGCCCGGACCCAGGACCCAGCCTCACCCGGACCCAGGGGCGTGTGGCCTCACCCGGATCCAGGGGCGCGGGCCTTGCCCGGACCCAGGGGCGCGCAGCTTCACCTGGACCCGGGACTCAGCCTCACCCTGACCCAGGTCCCAGCCTCGCCCGGACCCAGGGGCGCGCGGCCTCACCCGGACCCGGGACCCAGCCGGGCTTCGTCTTCTTGATCCCAATTCCTGTCGGTCAATTCCCTCTCAGCAATTCCTTTGGCCATTTTCTCAAAGCTCCGGGGCGGCTGCCGCGGAATTCGTTGGCGGGCTCGGCGAAGCTCCGGTGCGCCCGGTGCACGGTGGAGGGCTGGTCCGAGGTCGTAGCGGCCGAACTGGGGTCTGCAGCGGTGACCAGTCGCAGGGCGAGCGCTCCTGGATCCTGGACCCAGCGGGGCCTCATCTTCCCGATCCCAACTCTCATCTGTCAATTCCTTCTCAGCAATTCCTCCAACCATTTTCTCAAAGCTCCGGGGCGGCTGCTGCGGAACTCGCTGGGCAGCGGGCTCGGCGAAGCTCTGGTGCACGGTGGCGGGCTGGTCTGGGGTCACTGCGTCGGCGCTCGGGTCTGCAGCGGCGGCCGGTTGCCGGGCATGTGCACCTGGCCGCTTCTGGGGCGCTGAGATTCTCGAAGGACTCGGAGGTCAGCAAGCACGGGGTCTCCCACCCCATGTCTCCCAGGGGCTCGTCTGTTCATGCTCGGCAGCGAGTGGAGCCGTCCCCTCAGCCGGAGACTGCCGGGGGAACTGCGTCGAGCACGTTCCAGGCCGCCATTGTGTCGCCAGAGCCGTAGTTCTTAAAGTGTGATCTTTGGCTGACTGGCATCAGCATCATCCCGCGTACCCCTCTCTTTTATTCTAGTTGTAGAGCATCTGCTCAGCCAGCCCTCCAGTGGTTCTGGATGGTGTCTGCTCTGTTTTCCCGTTGTAGTTTCAAAATTGTTGTGGTAGGCAACAATCAGGCGTCAGCCCTATGCCTCCATCTTGGTCCTCCTTTGTGTAGTTAAGTCTTGATTGTTGTTGGTGTCACTGGGAGGAATTTTCCTCCAGGCCAATTGGCTGTGAGGACCCGCTGTATCTATAAAGGAAGAGTTGCTGTGCAGGAGACACGTTTATGGGCCGGGACTTGTTCCAGTAAGGCTTTGGCGCTCACTGAGTCTGCCTCTTGAATGTGTCCCTTATGCGAGTGGTTGAAATCTGGTGTCATCTCACACCGACCACTAGATGCCCTCGTTTCTGGGTCTCTAATGGGGTGCAGGTCAGCTACTGTCTGAGGCCACTCAGCAGGAGTTACAACAGCAAAAACTGCAGTTTTCTCCTCCTGCTTGAGTGGTTTTGGAGCAGTCTGACTGGAACTGCAGTTTATTTGGTTAAGCTGACACAGAGCAGGCCATTTATATGCAAAAGCCACTGTTTGGAGCCTGGGCGGGTTTGTAGGATGTGCGGGGCGGGTCTCAGGGCAGGGCGGGGTCTCAGGGCGTCACTAGGCTAGGGCGTGGCAAACAGCAATGGCTGCAAGTCTGCCTTTTCTACCTTTCTGTGTTTCCAAGTCCCCGCGTCCCATGCTCCAGCGCAGTAAACACTGATTGCTGGGCACACCTCTGCAAGAAAGTCACTCTCACTTTCCGACACAATGGCCGAGAGTCCAGCTTCTCTGCGTAGGTGTCTGGGTCCCCCGCGTGTTCCCAGAAACTGGATTTCAGAGTGATGGGGAGCTTATCTCCCTTCGGGTTGGAAAAAAAAGCCGCACGTCCCTTCCCCCGCCACCAGCCCAACCCACGCGCCTCCGCACCTCAGCCCCTCCGAGTTTGCTCTTTCCTCTTCCCTCTTAGTTGTAAATCCACCATTCAGCCAGCTCTCCTGTGGTTCTGGGTGGCAGACACTCTGTCCTCTAGTTGTATTTTTGAAATTGCTGTGTGCGGCGCAGTTCATTTGTTTAACTTTGCCGCCATCTTGGTTCTCCTCCACCTTTATTTTATTTAGTACCTTGGGATCACTACCACAAGTGTAGTCAGGAACCATCTTCTTTTAAAAAACAATTTTATTATGGTATAATTTAGATATAATGCAACATATTTTAAGTGGATAATTTGATAAATTTGACACATATAAGGTGTCCCCAAAAATGTATACACTCTTTAACAGCTGATAACTTAATTTTGAAAATGAAATGTATTATAATAAACACATACTCTGTATATGAATGGTTTTTAATATCTCAATTTCTAAATGTTAATTGATAGTATATTAAAATTAATTTTGTATATTCACCATATTTCCTACAAAGCTGCCAAAATAACTTATATTATTTCTAGTAGATTTTTCAGGATTTTTGACGTTTTTACATATACAATCATCTGTGAATACAGGAAATTTTAATCTTCCACTCTGATCTGTATGAATTTTATTTCTTCCTCTTGCCTTTTCGCACTGGCTAACACTGCCAATATGATGAATAGGAGTGATGAGAGTGAAGTTCCGTGCCTTTTTCCTGTTCTGGGAGGAATGTCTTCACTTTTTTTTACCATTAAGTATGATGTTATTTAGTTCTTTTAATACATGCCTGTCATCAAGCGAGGAAGCTTACTTTTATTCTCACTTTAGGGGAAAGTGTTCTTATCTTGAATAAATATTAAACTTTTTCAAGTATTTTCATGAATTTATTGAGATTATCACATGATTTTTCTTTTTTAGTCTATTGATAACACGGATTACATTAATTGCTTTTCAACTATCATTCATAACAGGGAAGATGTGTGTTGTCTATCCAGTAATTATTCCTATGTGATAATTCATTGAATTCGTTTTCTTTTTACTTAAACTAAGAATTTGCTTCTGATCATGGCATTGTGTGATAAATTGACATGAAATTGAATAGCCCTGTGTATGCAGTCATCTGGTGGCAGGTTGTTCTCTCTGGGAGGCAGCACTAAATGGTTATTAGCTGTATTGCAGCAGCAGCTGTTTGGAGAGGCATTGGGAATCTCCAGGCTGAGCGCCGACACAGCCGGTGCCAAGAACGCCGCTGCTTCAGTGTCATCATGAGTGTGATTGATATCCCCTGCTCTGCCTAGCAGGGATTTATCACTTTTAAATGCGATCACATATAGATGATATATATATATAGGAGCGTTCTGAAAAACAGATCGTATGCCATTTCTAGGGTAATTAATACTCTGCATCACTTCCATGGGCCAAGAAAGGCAAGGTTGGGAGGTGATCAGAGGACGTTGGAGAAAATCTGAGACATCCCTTTGAGGGAAGCCAAGTGGATCCTTGCCTCTTTGGCTCATTCATTCATTACCCCGACTGTGGGGCCATTTCTGGATAGCTGTCTTGATGTAGGGACAGTAACTCAGTCTTGTCATATTTCAGCTGGCCCTCTTGTTCCTTAGACCCTGTGTATAATATTGTGCTCTTGCTTCATTTCTTTGTGACAAAGTTCCCACCTTGAATACAGCTTGTGACATTTTTCTCCTTGCTCCTCTCCCTACTGGTTCTCTAGTACTTGGCAATTGGAGAACTGTAGGAACTCACACTTGCCCTCCTAAATTAGCCTCTTGACTAATTCCTAAAACTTTATACTAGTGACATTCATACATGTTTCCATTGTGACACACAGATGTAAATTTTACATAATTTCCCCCAACCTGCATTCACACACAACTGAAACAAGAATTTTATAAAATATTCTTGCCATTAAAATGTGCGAGATACTCTATGCTCTTTCATTAAGTAAAAATGTTGGTTGACCCCACTAATAGGTTCTGTTTACAGTTTAAGTAACACTGTTTTGTTGATATTTAAAATGTAGTGATTTTAAATGGAGCAAGGACATTTATTATTTTAATTTATTAGTAAAATACCTATTAAGAATCAGGTTAATATTTTAATTTCAAGTGTTTTTTTTTTTCCTTTTAAAAGGCCTTTTTAAAAACCTCCTTATCCATTCACTTTTAATACTAAATTGAATTAAATGTAAGTGTGATTAACTCAGATCTTTGTAAGCAGTATTTGCTTTAGATCATATTAAATTCAGTCACTTGCCCTTAAAACATACTTTGTTCTCTGACATTACATGTGGATTTAATTTTTAGAAATTAATAATTTTTCGATAGAAGTAATTCTATAGTTTGGTAGAAATAGTTCCTTCCCTGAAATTTATTGAAGTAGATATGTTTTATGTCACTGGAGTGACTTTCCATGTTCAACTGTTATCACAGACTAGAGGCCCAGTGCATGAATTCATGAATGGGTGGGGTTCCTTGGCCTGGCCATCGATCAGGGCTGATTGGGGCTGTCTCGCCCAGTTTGGATCAGGGCCAATCGGGGCAGATCGGGGTGGCTGGCCTGGGGGAGGGACCACAGGAGGTTGGCCAGCAGCAGGAGGTTGGGTGTGGGAGCACACTGACCACCAGGGGGCAGCTCTTGCATTGAGTGTCTGCCCCTGGTGGTCAGTGTGAGTCATAGCGACCAGAAGATCAGTTAGGGTCAACCGGTCATAATGGTTGTTTAGGCTTTTATATATATAGATACTTAGAGGATTTTTTTTCTATGTAAAACTTGAAAGACAACAACCATTTCCAGAAACAGCCATTTATTTGACTAGTGCTTTAAGTTCATGTCCTTACAAATGGGAAATATGTTATTATTTTCACAAAAGAAATTTGAAAAATTAAAAATAGACTATGCAAATCAGTTAAATAACAAAAGCATATATATTTTATATAGTGTACCCTAATATCTTCTTCCTGTTTGTTTTCAGACCAGATAAGAATAGCTATCTTCAATTACAGAACTATCTGTCCATCTTTCTGGGATGCTACTTTTCTTGCTCTTTCTCCAGTGACCTTTGACCTAGTACTCTTAGACACCATTAATATACAGTAACTCTGCAGATTGTCCACTCTTAGCTTTCTTTGAAATTAGGAGAGGAGCCACGTTGGTGGGAAAAATTCACCTCCAAAAAGTAAATGATGTATTCTGAACTCTTTAAGAATATTTCTGGTTTTCCCTGACTGGTGTGGCTAAATGGTTAGTGTGTTCCATGCATTGAAGGGTCTCAGATTTAATTCTTGGTCAGGGCACATATCCAGGTTTTGGGTTCGATCCTTGGTCAGGGCACATACAGGAGGGAACTGGTAAATTTTTTTTTTCTCTCTCTCTCTCCAGATTCAATGAAAACAAAAACATATCCTCAGGTGACAAAAAAAAAAAAAAGAATATTTCAATTTCAAAAATACAAGACTCATTTATACAAATATTATGCACTTTTGGGGTAGGGGACACCAGGTAGAGTAAACAAATAATAAACAAAAAAGTTTCGTTCACATAGGAAGATGTTTTGGGTATGTGTTTCTTCAATGTGCTCTGTCTGTGAGCCCTCTTATAAGTTCTCTTCAGTTCTCACAATTCCTTCACTGATTTTGCATAAATGTGGCCTTCTGTAGCTATTCCCCATACCTCTTGAACTCTTTTTCTCATATTTGAATTTCTGATAATTCCAATATCTATAGTTAGTTTGCTGTTTTTTATTCTACTGGCTCATATTCTTGTTGGCTGCTTTCCTTGTGTGTTCTGTGATTTTTGATTATGAGGTCATGTTTTGGGGATCCATCTCTGGAGGAAATGTTTGAAACCTATATTTAAAATGTGTTCCTCCAGAGAAGATTTACATTAGTTCATGCCAGGTACCTAGGGGTGATGTTTTGATTAAGTTTTTTTGGCCAACATATGGCATGAATTCTGGCTTTAAGCCTGCCTGTATGGGTACATGCTTGTGGTAAGGAACTATTAAAGAGATTTTTTTTTTTCTTCTGTGCCCAAAATCAAGGTTGAGACAAATAGATGAATATGTTCACTGTCTGTCTCTGAACACCATGTTCTATTTTGTTTTGTTTCCAATATAATGCTATTCATAGTTTCCTAATTTACACAAGGATCTCTAATCTGACCTTTCACTATTTCAGGAACTAGTTTATTAAAAAAATATTTTTATTGATTGCTTTAGAGAGAAAGGAAGGAAAAGAGAGAAAAACATATGAACATTGATCATCTGTCTCCTGCACTCCCTCCACCTGCAACCTGGGTATGTGCCCTGACTGGGAATCAAACTAGCAACCTTTTGGTGCACAGGACCACTCCCAATCACTTTAGCCACACAGGCTAGGACAGGAATCAGTTTTATCTCCTGATCTTGTGAATCAGTCTTGTAAACTAAGCACTTAACCATCAAGAACTGGACAATACTTGTAGGGCAAATGGCAGCGCTGGTGCTCAAGCACCTCTCTCCCTTTGCACTTCAATTTTGCCCATTGAACAGTTCTTTTATGTTCCCACCAGCTTAATCATGTAATAGATTTCATTTATAGTTTATTCAGCATTTTTGTTTGTGCTACACCAAGAAGGGCGTCTGTGGACATTTAAGTGTAACTTGACAGAAGTGGAAATTCCAGGACAGTTTATTTTTGAAATGATGCTGGCATAATTATCTATCCATATGGAAGAAAACAGGGCCCTACAACAGTGTCATACCATATACAAAAATAAACTACAGCTCAATTAGATATCTAATTGTGAAATGCAAAAACAATTTAAATGTCAGAGGAAAATTTAGAAAAAAATGATTTTTGTGACTTTATAGTGTGAAGGCTGTTCTTAAATAAGATAGGAAATCCAACTGCTATAAAAGGAAAAGATAAATATAATTGACTACATGCAAACTAAAATAAAAATGAGTGGTAAAAGATAACATACATAAAACAAAAGATAAATTAAACATGGGATAGAAATATTTGTAACATATATGACTGAAAAAAATGGTAACTATAATATTGTCCCTATGATTTATTAATAAAGAGACTCAGTAAAGTCACCAGCCTACTTCCAGATTTCTTGTTATGTGAATCAATGAACACCCTTATTATTTAAGACCTTATTATCTAACTTTCTGATAATCTTATCTGATACTTTTTTCTCATGTGTATGTTTTTTATCTAATAAGAAAAATGTTGGGCTTTGTTATTAGGGATCTCAAGGTTCAAAGAAGATAAAAGTTAAGAAACATGGTTTGCTCAAATTGGGTTGTCTAATAGAAACCCCATGTTTAGCAGAGATATCAAGGTCTCTTTCTTTATTGAAAGTGTAAACCAGATATAAGCCCATCTTCTTGTAATCCCAGAGAGGAACCTTGGGCTTATTATGTAGCAGAGCAGGGGGGAAAATGAGAGAGAAGAAGAGAGAGAGAGAGAGAGAGAGAGAGAGAGAGAGAGAGAGAGAGAGAGAGAGAGGAGAGAGAGAGAGAGGTAACATAAAGAAATTATCCAAATATGTCAATAACACTAAAATGTAAATAATTTAATATAAATAGATAAAATATTTCAGTTAATAAACAAAGATTATCATATAGGATAATCCAATTTAATTTTTAATGTATAAAAATGAAAGTTTAAAGAAATGTTAAAATTATTGTGATGAAAAAAGATAAACCATGCACATATTGAACAAACAAAAATGTTGATCTATTTTGATATTAAGAGCAGACAAAATAAACTTTAATATTTAAAAAAAGAGTAAAAAAGGTCACTTTATAATGGTTACCAGGGATTCTTAATAAGTTGAAATTTCTGTGTGCTTAAAGAGCATGGTCTCATAAATAAGGAGAATGTTTACAAATCTATAAGGAGAAATAGAGAAATCAACAATCTCAAGAGGAGATTTTAATACACTACTATATTGGTAATTGATAGAAATAGATTTAAAAATTAGAGTAAGACTATATATGATTGAAACAACATGATTAATAACAACCTAATATTTTAGATAATTATAATTTACCAAAGCTGAATAGTCTTATGACATTAAAAAATTTGAATGAGTAGTTTTTAAAATGGTAGTAAAAATACCCATAAAGAAAAATTTAAAGCCCAAGAGGCTCTAACAGAAAATTTGCTAAACTTCTAGAAACAGGTAATTCTTGTACAAACTCATCCAAAACATAGACAAAGAGGAAACACTCCTTAACTCATCTTATGCATATCCTTGATATAAAAAACCACCAAAGACATGAAAAAAGAAATTATAACACATTCTCATTTATGAACATGTACATAAATATTCCAATTTCAACATGGAATCATATAGGAAAAGGGGTTCTGGGAAACACAGTACAAGGGCGAGGAAATGAGTATTCTCTATATCAGGATAATGGTTACTCTTGGGGAAAGGATAAAGTTGTGATCATGTGAGAGTAAGGGGACTGGGGGATTGGGAGTTTATAATTATTTGTATACCCAACCTATATACATATTGTATGTACTGTTTTGTATACTTATTACATTTCACAACAAAAGAACAAAACATAATTTTAAAGTAATTTTTGAATATAGTAACTTTATGGAAGTTACACATTCTATTAACATCTGGAGTTGGTATTGAGAGCTATCTGGTTAAGGACATTATTTAACCCTTTTCTTATAAATTCTTATACTGACTTGTTTTGTTGCATGTATGTTCCTTTTCTAATGAAAAAAAAAAATCTAATGGATGGATCAGAGTTTACTATGACTATAAATAAGTATTTCAAGATATCTAGTTTCTTTCAATACCCATTTAGCCCAGAGCCTAGACTTTTAGTTGGTTGTGTGGCTGTCCACCTAACAGACAGTATTTTCAGCTACCCATAAGGTAAGTGTGGCCATATGACTGAGTTCTGGCTAATGAGATGAGTGGCATGTTTTGGGGGACTTCTGAGAAGACTCCAAAACAGAACTGGCACATTGCCATGCCATCCTCCGTCACACTGCCTGGAAGTAAAGGATGGGATTTTAGCAGCTGCCCCGGACCATGGGGATAATGGCTATACCACAGGGATGGCAACAAGGGAGATGCAAGGAGCCTGGCTGAACACTCATGGAGCCACGTTCTAACATCGGATGACCCATCTTCCAGTTCCTTTTACATGAAAGAGAAGAGAAAACTTCTATTTGGTTTCCTTTGTTATTTGTAGCAAACCCAGTTCTAATGAACACGGAAACAGCAAAATAGGTCATCCAGAATTTTATCTACTTATTATATCTGGCCCACAGACAAGTTTTGTGTTATCTACACAATTTATGGACAATAAAAGTGAATTTTTTTATAACGTTAAAAGGTAAGAGTATTAATATGAAAATCCTAATGTGTGATTTTTCATGAAAAATCAGGAGGTCTGGCATCCTCGATGTCTTTCTCTTCTTATCAGTTGCCTGAAGCCGAAGAGACTGACCCTTCCTTATTGGGCATTGGCTTTCCCTCTTCATTCATTCATTCATTCATTCATTCATTCAATATGTATAGCCAATACATATTGAAGTTGGTTATTTATAGGATTCATTTTGATAGGAATTACTATTTAGTTCATGCTTGCACTAATTACTACCCTTCATATGGAAATAGACTATTCAACAAAAACAGTCAAGTCCCTGGCATCTTTTTTGTTCCCAAAACACAGTGTTTGGAAGGCTAAGTTTAATAATAATTTCTGATGTTTCCTTTCAGATTTCAATAGACTATTTTAATAAAGCTATTATATTTTTGACTAACTCAAATAATTAGTTTCAATAAAGAAAATACATGCACAACATTAAAACGTAGGTGCTTTATTAACCTCAGAACAATTTCCACCTTCCTGTTCTGTTCTTAGTGTGTAAAGAGAAAAAGAAAACTGATTATTTGTATCAGTTAAGAGTATGTGAACTATGCATATTTATTAGGTACATGTCTAAATGAGACTTTCAATATAAACCAAACTGAAGGAAGATAAACTGCCAAAACATTAGAATTTAATTGATCAAAAATTAATAATTTTAAAGCATGTTATAATTATAAAAAATCCAACATTTAGATAGTGAGTAATATTCTTTTGGAGTTTAAAAGTCTTATTTGCATTTCTTTACAAATTCATGGTTGTCTCTTTTATGGTTTTTTACTTTAAACATACATTCATTGATCTAGTCAGTGTAAGGTGACATCCACAGTCTGAGAAATGCTCATGGGACCCCTTGTGGACTTGTTCTGCTATCACATGAACAATCCATTTATAGCTCATTCTCTGAGAATTCAGTGCACACCTGGCAGGTGTGCCAGATGTTTCCCCCCTACCCCCATAAAATGAGAGATGCTATGAATTTTATATTTTGGAAAGTGCTGTGAAATACAAGAATACAAAGAAGTCGAACTTGTGCTTTAAAAGTTTAATGTAGGAAGATAGGAAGCATTTCTTGTCTCCAGAAACAAGTATACTGATTTCAGTTATGCAATTTTGTTCATAGGGATGTAATGGGACATTGAAAGTAAAATTTATAACCAATGCTAAATTTAAGATTTTGCATTATGTAAGTCCCTACTCTCTCAGTTCTAGAAATACTATTACCTATTTACTCAACTATCATTTTGGGTGATTGAACTAGGTCACAATATGATTATCTTACATCAGTCTTTTCTAAGTGAACAAGCTGCTCTGTGTGAATGTGCTACCTGTGGGAGAAATGATATTAGCATGAACTTTAGGACAGAAAACTGTAACTTTTCCTTTGTCATCAATATTTTAATGTGCCTTCTCTGAACAAGGCTCTCTGCTGTGAGCTGGGGAGACAGAGATACAACTATGGGTGGGGCTCCAAAGGAAGTTTTCTTTTTCCCATGTAGAAGGTTGGCTTGAGGAAAAACTAAAATATTCTTCTAGTAATTACTATCTAATGTCTTCACAGAGGATATGCGTTTTGATGACAGATTAAGAAATGAATCTCTGGGTCCATGCCCTGAAATTAAGAAAAGCGGTAGGGTCCATTTAAATTCTCTTTCCCTATGTTTTATTAATCTCACTTCTGCTTGAGTCAAACTTTTTTCATATCCCTTGTGCCAAAGACTATATTCTTCAGTCTAACATTTCTATTTCCTTAAAATATAAAAATATTATTATACTTACGTTCAGATGCTAGTGGATGAAAGAAGATTGGAAGCTTCTCAGTGTTCCTCACATACTCCCAGAAAATCAGCGGCACAAGAACTGTTCAGGAAATCTTTTTATGTGTGGTGTTCCCTGCCTGCCATACACTCATTAGATCAGGCCAGATGAAGACAGTATATGCTTTCCATTTATAGACTGAGCACTGGCCAACAAAATGGCCTGTCAGTGGCTCATCTGATACAGTTCAAAGGCAGAAATAATTCTCATGTTATTTCTATAACTGTCATGGCTCAGTGATAGAAATATTTTATAATCTCTAAAATAAAATATTTTATAATCTTTGATGCTGTTCAGTACTTGAGGTCCATGTTAATCAAAACCAACCTGTTTGACATGATTATTCTTGCTCTGAGAAAAGGGGAAACCATTTGCTCTTCTTTATAGTGGGGCATGTTGGAGGGATCTAACTGAAATAACTTCTAACTGGATTATTCCTGATGACATTTATAAGGGTGACTATGAGGACACAGGAGGCTAGGACAGGCTCAGGGTGTGGAGGGGCTGCCTGCCATAAGCGAGTATAGAACTGCATGGGGATGTTAGATAAATAAAACCAGTGTTTGTGCTCCAAAAACCTGTACTCAGAAAACTACAAGACATTGGAAAAAAGAAGTAGAGGAAAATACAAACAAATGGAAGAATATACTGTGTTTATGAATCGGTAGAATTAACATCATTAAAATGTCCATACTACCCAAAGCAATCTATAAGTTCAATGCAATCTCTAATAAAATACCAACAACATATTTTACTATGCTGTACACCTGAAACTAATATAATATTGCATGTCAACTATATTTTAATTAGAAAGATCTTTACACTCCAGAATTAAAATTAGACATGAAAACAAAAAAAATAAGGTGTTTGTGACTTAGCTCCTAGACTCATTAGTTACATATTCTTTTATATTGGACTGATTCATCATGAATGAAACTCTTCATGATGATTTTTTTTCTCCCACCTCCTTTGATCTTACATAAACTTTCCTCTATATTTTTACTTGCGAAGTTGCTTTGGAATTGTCCCCTAGCTGGATCATGTATTCATTACTAGAATCTAAATGCCACGAGGGTGTGGATGGTGCCCACCTTCTCTGGCATCCCCCTTAGAGAGTTGTCCTCAGTGCAACATTATACAAGTCAATCCATCTGGATCCAGTCTTTGGACCAATTTAGTAAAGCAACAAGAAACCAATTAGAAATGTATTTTCATTACCATCAAGCAAATGTTTGAAATGATGGTACCCACATAAAGATGCTTTAATTTTATTATTTTATTTTATTTTTATTTTTTAAATATATTTTTATTGATTTTTTTTACAGAGAGGAAGGGGAGGGACAGAGAGTTAGAAACATCAATGAGAGAGAATCATCGATCAGCTGCCTCCTGCACACCACCCACTGGGGATGTGCCCACAACCAAGGTACATGCCCTTGACCGGAATCGAACCTGGGACCCTTCAGTCCGCAGGCCAATCAATGCTCTATCCACTGAGCCAAACCGGATAGGGCAAGATGCTTTAAAATGGCAGGTTAAAAGATGGTCATCATGAGGTAGATTTCCCTTTGCTTAGTGTGTCACTATTTTTTTGAGGAATAAAATTATAAATTATTCATTTGTTACTACTCCCTTTCTCTGCGTTGTCTTGGTTTAATGCATGTGGAACTTACATAAGGGAGATATTTGTGGGCTAGGCTCTGACTCATCTAGACTAGTGCTTTCCTCTCCTTTGCTCCCCATCCTCTTCTATTTAATTACTAGGGAGTGAAGTAACTTTAATTAGCAATGCAGCATTTCCCAGACCTCACTTTTGGGATTAACATATCCCTCCCCATGGGGAATGCATCTCAACTGACAAGCTCAAAAATTGGGAATGATCAAATAATGCGTGTTCTCTTATGATAAAAAAATGTAAAACCTGCTCAAAAAATTAATATGCTAACCAGAGGTAACTTATCAAAATGTCTTCTTAACTGCACCATTGTCTCCTTCTACCATGACTCATGGGGTGTAGACTACAGTTTTTCTTCATTTATCTCCTATGAAGATGACAATCAACACTTGACTTAGAAGACTGTTTTACAAATGTTTGCTTTAAAAATTGCTCAGTGTTTCAGGAGGTCTTTCTGGATGGTGTTGCTAGCGTTTTTCTAGCTGAGTAATCTTTTTTCTTACTAACTTGTATCAGTAAATTTATTCACACAAAAAAGAAACATTACCCTTGTGTAATAAACATTCCTGAAAGCAGTAGCCTTCTCTAGAGCATTATTCTATTTTCAGGGTTGCTGACCTTTTGCTTCCTTATTGGTTGCCATAGTGATCTGAGCAATGCATTTATTCAAATGAGGGAATCAATAAGCTTTTTAACTGTAATGTTTATATTGTTAGTTCCTAATAACATATATCAAAATAAAATTTACCCATATAAATGTATCCAATAATGGAATTTTATTTTAAAAATGTTTAAATAGTTGTTTATGTAAATTGCAAGTGATTGAGTATATTCTGTGGCTTTCTTAGAATACTTTTGTGAGCACATAAAAATATAGATAAAACTTGAAATGTAAATTTGAAAGATCCATGTGAAATGCTTAATAATGCTTTTATAAGCAAACTTCAGAAGTTGCAAGTGCCATGGTTAATGATTCTAACGCAAAGTCAAGTTAGAAAACTCTTACACTTTGTCATAAGAACACTCAAGGCCAAGCTCTCCCCATATGCGCCTGTGCAACTTCTAATGATTTCACAGGAATCCTGAAACACTCAGGAGAAGGCAAGTTGGTGATCTGCCAAAATGCAGGAGGCAAAGTAGAAGAGTATGAGTTATGTTTGTTTCCAAAGTTCACTTAACAGCTTTAAATCTTTTACTCATTGGTTGTAGCTAGACTACTGTTTTTAGGATTATAATGAAACTTCTATGAACACAATTTTGAGGATTTTTATTATTTTTCCTTTAGAATTAAATAATAATTGTTTTAAAATTATATTAATATATTCTGGTTGCAGTTGTAAGTAAAATGTAATTACATGTAACATAACTCCATGGTTGTCAGTTGCAAAGAAGGAAGTCTGAGGAGTGACTTAATTCACAAGGTCCATTATCACTGTAATTTGTCTAGACTCTAAGGTGCAGGTGTTATGCTATTAATTCGATGTCTCATATCTATCTAACCCTCTCACTGGCCTATGCGGAGCAATTGGACGGGTGTTGGGGGAGGGTGCAGTTTGCTCAAGGCACAATAGCCACATATAACCTGCTTCTCTCTCCAAAGCCTGCATTTTTTTCTTCTCCTTGATGTTCGAGAACCGAAAATTAGGTTAAGACTCCAGAATTATGTATCCCTATTCTATTAAATATACCCTAAGGTTTATTGAAAACAAAAACCAACATCCCCTGCTGCTAGGACTAGAGGATAAAATTAAATTGATGCTGAGGCTGTCTGCAGTGCGTGAAAAAAACGAACTACGTGCTTATTTCAAGTGTCAAAATAACTTCTTTGAAAAACACAGGCAATATCTGACATCATAGACTTTTCATGTATCACTGTTTTTTTCTAAATTAAAAAGATTTCTTAGATATAGGGCGAACTTTTAAAAAATTTGGCTATATGTATTTTAAAATTAAAGTGCCAAATTTAATTTTATCCCCCGATGTTCTGTGGTTTCCACTATCATATTTATTTTTCTGAAATGAAAAATCTTATCCTTTACTTAACAAAGGTACAAAACTAGTAAAACTTTCGGTGACTCTGCTATTCAAGATCTAGTTATTGACCATCTACCACGGTAAACATGGGGCATCGTTGGGAACAAAGCAGGCGAAGTTCTTCCTTTGATGAAGCGCATGCTCTGTGGAGGAAATCAGATAATAGATAAATGAATATACGATGTGCCAGGTGGCAGTAAGATCCAGGAATTAAAATAAAACAGGAAAAGAGTATAGAGAGTGAATGGGGAATGAGAAGGAAGGACTATTTTAGATAGGGTTGTCAGCCAAGACCATCATTTCCTGCCAGGATTATTTCATTAGGTTTCTAATTTGTCTCTTCTTGTGCTCCTAGTGACTTCACATAGCAGCCACACAGAATATTAAGTTGGATCATATTTCACTTGCCTGCTCAAAATCCTGCAAGAGCTTCTACTTAGAATACAATTCCCAGTCCTTTTAGCCTGGAAGACCCCACATGCCCTTCCTCTCTTTTTCTTCCCTGGCCCCATTTCTTTCTGTCTGTCTCCTGGTCTACCTCACTCGAGGCCTAGGTTGTCCTGAACACACCAGTAGGTCTCTGTCTCAGAGCACCTTACTCTTGCTGTCCCTCTGACAGAACACACTTCCCTGAGACACCCTCCATGGTAGCTCCCTGACACCTGCCAGAGCAGCCTTCTAGGACCACTCTATCTAAAGTAGCGTTGGCCATCACTCTGTCTCTTCTGCTTCCTTTTTCATCATAGCACTTATCTCCTCTTGCTGGATGTGTGGAACGTAAGTGTCACAAGAGCAAGGATTTGGTCTCTCTCACCACTGTATCTCCACACCTGGAATGGTGGCAACATATTATTGCAGGAGCTCGGTAATTACTTGTGGCATGAATGAATCTGAATGAGTGTGCTCTAAGAATGGGCTGCTGAAAAATGGGGAGAAAATAGGAGAAAAATGTCAAATGCTTAGAGGTTTTAAAAAGGATTCCTGCCCTGGCTGGTTTGGTTCAGTGGATAGAGCATTGGCCTGAGGACTGAAGGGTCCCAGATTATTTCTGATCAAGGGCATATACCTCTATCCCTGGCCCTAGTTGGGGCATGTGTGTGAGCCAACCAATCGATATGCTTCTCTCACATTGATGTTTCTCTCTGTCTCTTTCCCTCTCTTCCACTCTCTCTAAAAATCAATGGAAAAATAGTCTTGGGTGAGGATTAACATAAATAAATAAATAAATAAGGAAAGAAAGAAAGAAAGAAAGAAAGAAAGAAAGAAAGAAAGAAAGAAAGAAAGAAAGAAAGGATCCCCTGTGTGAGCGCTTTCCGTGGTCCTAATTCTGTCTCCATTGGCACCTGGCATAGCCATTCCTAGCTGCAGCCTGACCTCAGCCTCCTTTCCCATCCTTGTTTACAACACAGCGAGCCTTTGCCAACTGTCATCAGTGTACACTGTGTAGCTGCACATTATAGATGTGAAATGTTGGTGATCACATTTCCAATTTCTAAAATATTTTAAATGGGTTGATTGATGGTCATGTTTTTTTTTAAACTGCAGCCTCACCAAATGCCCCCAAACTCGGACCCATGGAGCTGACCGTTGTTATTACCGTGCCAGTGTGCCTGCTGTCCGTGGCGGCAGTGCTGAGCATCTGGGCATGCCAAGGTCGACAGTGCAGCAACAGGAAGAAAAAGAGGCAGAATGTGGAGGAGCCCCTCTCTGAATGCAACCTGGTGAATGCTGGGAAAACTCTGAAAGATCTGATTTACGATGTGACCGCCTCTGGATCCGGATCTGGTATGTGCCCAAGGTCCATTTTTTAAGTAAGGAAACTTATTTAAATACTAGAGGCCTTGTACATGGATTTGTGCACTGGTGAGGTCCCTCAGCCTGGCCTGCGCTCTCTTGCAATCCGGGACCCTTTGGGGGATGTTGGACTGCTGGTTTCAGCCCGATCCCCGCAGGTCACCTGGGGCATCGGGCCAAAACCGGCAATCCAACATCCCCCAAGGGATGTTGTAGTGCAAAAAGCAGCAGGCGGCCAGGGAGGAGCCTGAGCCTGGGCCAGGTACCATGCCACTCCCACTCATCCTGGCCCCACTGCACCTGCCACTGCCACTCGCCACTCGCCACTTGATAGCACTGTTGCAGACGTGGGAGAGGCTCGCGGCTGCTGCAGCTGCACTTGCCAGCCATGAGCCCAGCATCTGGTGTCTGTCCATCAGCTGAGTGGTGTTTCCGCTGTGGGAACACACTGACCACCAGGGGCAGCACCTGTGTTGAGCATCTGCTCCCTGGTGGTCAGTGCACATCATAGCGACCAGTCAACCGGTCGTTCAGTTGTTTGGTCATTTGGTCACTTAGGTTTATATATATATATATATAAATAAAAACAGCCCTAGCCAGGTGGCTCAGTTGGTGGGAGCATTGTCCTATATCAGTACACCAAAAAGTTGTAGGTTTGATCCTCAGCTGGGGTGTGTATGGGAGGCAACTGATAAATGTTTCTCTCTCTTCCTTCTTCTCTCTCTAAGATAAATAAAAACATATTTTTGGGTTAGGATTAAAAAGTAAAGAAACCAGTAAAAACATTTTTTAACAAAAAAGGGCCCCAATATGAATTCTATCATTTCAAATGCTTGATCTGGTACATGCTAAGTTCTGACATAAAAGTTTATTTTAGGATTAGAAGAAGAGAAAAAACCGTCATGGCCTAAAGAATTAAGTCCTTTCCGTTGGCTTTTGAGGCTTTAGGTATTCAGATTCTTACTCTGACAGTCCTTCAGAATTCCTGAAGCATGAAAGAGTCTCTCTGCTCTCCCCTCTCCATTATGATGAGGAGGAAAAATTGTTGCTCTCCTGGTAATGGTTCCTGTGCACAAAGGAGTTACTGTATCTAAGGAGCTGAGTTCTGAGCAAGAGAACTCAGTTATGCAAAGTAATGTACTTAGAGCACCTTCGCTTGTGGTTATGAAGGTCTTCTGAATCTGTAGGTACCCCTGGGATGTGTGGGTGAAGTTCCCAGAGAGCTGACCTGAAATTAAAATCAAGAATATGTTCTTAAAGCACAGAAATGAAAGATGAAAGGGAAGAGCAGAGCATTGGTGTGCTGGCTTTTGCTGCTGAGGTTGTATGATAATTCTCTTCCTCTTCAATGGAACTCCAGGAGCTGCTGACACAACTCAAGTACAGGGCTTTGTTCTGGCCTAAGTGAGCCTTTCTTGTAGCACAAAGCGTCTGAGGGCTCTGTGGGTTTCTGGTGATAGAGCAGAGTTTCCCCTGTGATAACAAACTCCCTAAGGGGCAGCAGGCTCCCTGCTCTCACGTAGCGTCCGGAAATCCTGTCAGCATGCGGTGTTGCCGAAATGTGGACTAGGGCGAGGCTAGGTGAGCCACGTCAGATGCCCCTGCATCCCCCCCTTGCTTTGGGAGGATTATTAAGGATGATGACCCCAAACATATTTCAAGGAGCACACAGACAGGCACAATTAACAGGGGTTAACAACAGAGGGGCGCTGGCATCTATATGAGCATCCTATATAATAAAGATGGAATATGCAAATTGACTGTCACTCCAACACAAAGATGGCGGTGCCCACAGGGAAGGCGGGGTTTCCGTAACACATGATGGCTGCACCCACAGCGGAGGCCAAGTTCCCGTAACGAGCCTTAATGAGGAATCAGCAGGGACCTGAGGCTGCGCCCACTCCCCTGCCCCCATGGGGCTTGACAGGGGACCTCAGGCCATGCCCCCCGCCTTGGCACCAGGCCAGGGGACCTCAGGCCGCACCCCCCACCCCGCTGCCAGGCCGGGGGACCTCAGGCTGCTCCCTTCACCCCGAGCTGGGGGACCTCAGGCTGCGCCCCCTGCCCAGCGGGGCTTGACGGGGGACTTGAGGCTGTGCCCCCCTCCCGGTGGGGCTTGATGGAGGATCTGAGGCTGCGCCCCCCGCCCTTCGGGGCTTGACAGGGGACCTCAGGCCATTCCCCCCGCCCGGCAGGGCTTGACAGGGGATCTCAAAGAGCACCCCCCGCCCTGGCGCTGGGCCAGGGGACTTGAGGCTACACCCCCCCACCCGGTGGGACTTGACAAGGGTGGGACCGGCTGGGTCTGGATCTAACCCAATGGGGGGGGGGGTGCCGGCCGGGTCTGGGTTTCACGCGATTTTGAGGCGCATGTGGGTGGGCGGGGACTTGACTCTGGTTCCCGTGGTGTGCCCCAGACTCTGACAGGAGGAAGATTTTCATATACAGTTTACTAATTTTCTTTCATCTCTGACACTTCTATTATAGAGAAAGGGCAAATAGCAATATTAAAATATTTCCTCTAATTAATCCCCTTTTAATGTGCATGAATTTTGTGCACCGGGTCACTAGTCATATATAATATGATATAGCTATGGACTCACCACAGAGTCCAGAAAAGGGAGGCCCGGTCATGTCACCCAGGGAGCCCAGGTAGTTGGCTGCTTCTGGGGCAAGATGGCCTGCTCTCTCACTGACCAACATCTCAGCACTTACACCCTCACTGCCCAAATTAGGTGGCATGTGTCCAGGGGAGGAACGTTGGCAAAGTGTCTCCAAACTACAAAGTTTATAAAACTGAAATCCAAATTAAATTATTGGCTAGAAAGATGGTATTCTTTCTTTAAAAGTAAAACTTGTTCAGTTCACTACTTTTTTTCTTCCTTGAGTATTACATTTTGGGGCCCATTGTGCCCTAATATTTTGAGCGCTGGCAACAATGTAGGCACAGAATATGTGCACAGAGAGCTCTGATGTGTGCCAAGTTCCTTGAAACCTTAAATAATTTCTTCATGAGGTTCAAGTGATTAAAAAACCATCTACTTAATTACCACCCAGACATTTCAGTTCACCCGTGTTAGGTTGAATGTGTATTTTGGAGCAACTCTTTGAATATGTTTAATATGACCAAGGATTTTCCTTTTAAATAAACGTTCTAGAGATTTTTATAACTGGAGACTGTATATTTAATTTAACAAAGTAGTCATGAGCCAGGGCATAAAATGAAAAATTCACATTAAGTTTTTTTGCTCCTTCTGGGCGTCTTTAAACCCGAGTCTGGATTTATTGACTGCTGAACTCTCCTCTTTAGATTATCCTAAAAAGAAAGCTGTAAATGGACCCATGCATGGGTGACTTTTGTAATGCACAATTCGAAAGAGCTTTAGGCACTTTTCCCCTAAGCCAGCTGCATATATGTCCTTGGCAGTGACCGCTGGCTAACGTAAGCGGCGGCAGCACGGCCTTTCATAAGCAGAGCTGGTTTGTCTGCAGCAAGGCTTCTGCCACAAAAGCTCCCCCCGCTGCTGAGGGGATCGGGCGGTTCTGCTTCTCTTAATTGTCCGGTGACCTTAAACGAGAGGCCACTTTGTCAAATGTTGAGAAACAAAAACTTGTGAAGCTTATCCTTGACCTGGTCAGGGACCGATTTCAAGGAGATGTAATGCCCGTGAGAGAGGAACATGGACCGCCGTGTTCCTGGGCTGTCTTTGAGAGCGGACAGTGTCTCAGTGGCTTCTAAGAGACTGGATAGGCTGCTGCTTTGCTCTCATGATGGAGCACTTCTGACGGACGGTGACAGGAAGGTGCCGTTCCATCAGACGGGCATCCGCTCCTACAACAGCCATGAAAAAGAATAAAATGAACCAGGAGGAGAAGCAACGTCCATGTATCTTCAAATGAAATCTCCAAGTGTATAACCCAAGCATTAGATTATCTTGGGGGGCTGCTTTGAATGATACCGAGGCAACTTTCATTGAGTTTTACAGTCTCAACTTAATTGCTGTGCTGAGTACCTTAGGCCATGTCTTACTTTGTCCCTGGTGTGTGGCACTGATTGGGTGCTTGATCAATTTTCAGTTTGAAAGCATTGGCTTATCTAGTTCTCTAGCCAAATATTGTTGCGTTGTTGTTGGTAACGATTGTTGGTGGTGATGTTTTTGTGAGTGTGTGGGTGCATGTCGGGGAAGGGAGGAGAGAGACTGAGGTTGAGATTTGGCTTAATAATTGCTAGTACAACTTTTATTGTGTGTGGTCAAGTGGTAAATCTGACTGTAGCCTACACAAATAGCCTGTATAGTTTGCTGCTAGAAATCTTCCCAGCAGGGGAGAAATGCATCATATCCACTAAATGGTGAGAGAGCAAGAGTCTGGACTGAAGACCAGTGTTTTAGTTGTAGATCTGCCTCCCCACTAACAGCTTATTCCTGGGCCACTTCGTGATTACTGCGGCCCCCAATTTTTTCTTCCCTAAAATGATAAAGTTGAACCAGATGATCTAAGAAGAACTTTATGGCTGTGGGGCTTTGTGACTAATTGTTGAGACCCATAATAGCAAACTTACAGTCTGTGCTTATTTAGCCATAGTGGGTGGTTCTCATGAGGATGAGAACATGTGAATACACCTTGGCTCATCTCAGGAGCAGAGGCGAGTCCTCCGGAGCTTGCACAGTTGTTGCTCTGAGGGTTTCCCCGCTATCAAGTACAGTGACAACAACTACACATGACTTTCCAGAATACATTCTACTGTGACCTCTTTATTTGTTTTCCTCTAATTGTAAGAGTCATATATACCCACTGTAGAAAATGTACAATATTAGAAAGAAGCTTATCACAGTTCACTTTGATGCCACTAAATAGAAGTAGCATTTAGTATATTTCCTATTTCAGTCTTTTCTCTGTGCATATTTTGAATAGATAGGTACACTTACTTAAGTGGATAGGATTTACTGTGCTATTTTATTTAACACAGCAAAAGCATTTAACCAAATCATTAGGACATACCTCTTCATAAGCAGCATCATTATTATTGGCTCTGAGTAATTTGACGTAAGACATAATATTAAGGACTAACTATTATTGAGTATGTAATATGCTAGATACTGTGCTAAGAGCTTAACATGCTTGCTAATTCTCATAGTATCCCTATGAGATAAGGGATACTATTATCTCCTGTTTTTCAGTCAAGGAAGCCAAAGCTTAGAGAAGTTCAATAATTTGCCCATGGTTATCATGTGGCACAGCTGAAATGTGAAACCAGGTTTTTCTTATTTGTGCTCTTAATCTCTGCACTATCTATAATAATCTATAATAATAAAAGCATAACATGCTAATTAGACCAGACAGCCAAACGACCTTCCAGATGTCATTACAGACATCCTACCAGACAAAGCCGCTGTGGCAGGGGCCGAGGCAGAGGCAGTTAGGGGCGATCAGGCAGGCAGGCAAAGTGGTTAGGGGTGATCAGACAGGCAGGCAGGTGAGCTGTTAGGGGCCAGTGGTCCCAGATTGCGAGAGGGTGCAAGCTGGGCTGAGGGGACTCTCCCCCTGCCCCCCTGTGCATGAATTTCATGCACTGGGCCTCTAGCATTTAATAATTTTCTATTATTAGACACCTTTCCTTATTTTTTTTATAAATAATATGTTAAACATTTTGACAGAATTTTTGCAATTACATTGAATCTTTAGGATAGAATTATAGAGGTAGAGTTATTGATTCAAAGAATCTAAATATTTTACATGCACTTAGAATATATTTTCTCTGATGTTTTTTATTCTGCAGAAAATATCCAGTTGATATTTTCTATCATTGCATCTTGCTTTTAGATAACATGATTATCTTACTTGATTGTAGAATTTGATTCTTCACTTTTCAATTTTTATTTGGTTTAAAAAATTCTCAAAGAATTTTTCTGCATTCCCAGTTGTACTAGGAACCAATATATTTTATTTTAAAAGCTAACAGCATTTCTTATACTTTTGTGTACTTAGTAATCTGACTGGCTTTAATGTACAAATCAGGGAATTCGGCAGCAATTCTAGAAAGATCAGACATCTGCAGCAGCAGGCTATGTCCCAGAAATTTGTATTTGTGATTATGAGAAGAGAATTTGGAATATTTTTTTGAGCATGTTTGACATTAAAATTTTGGTATAAAGGTGCTTATTTCTTCAACATCAATAAAATTATTAAAGTGCTTAAATGTTGGCCTTTTTATGTGAAAATACCGGTCATTCTGACAGTTATTTTCTGGTACTTACTGTTATTCACCGTCCATCCCATCTTTTCTTCGGTTAGGGTTACCTCTGTTGGTTCAGAGAACAATTGCCAGGACGATTATCCTCCAGGAGATTGTAGGAAAAGGCCGATTTGGTGAGGTCTGGCATGGAAGATGGTGTGGGGAAGATGTGGCTGTGAAAATATTCTCCTCCAGAGATGAAAGATCCTGGTTTCGCGAGGCAGAAATTTATCAGACGGTGATGCTGAGACACGAGAATGTCCTTGGTTTCATTGCTGCTGACAACAAAGGTATTTTCAATGTAATTGGTTTCAGCAAAGAAAGTGTCATGTCTATTATCAGATGAGAATAAATCATATTTTTATTTTAATAAAGCCTACATAAAAGTCTAATTTCTTTATTGAGAAAAGAAAAGTCCTTTGTCTTCTCCATAGATACACGTGCATAACCATCCAATAAAGCAGGGCAAAGGGCAAACCTGTCATATGAAATGGTGATGACACTATAGCCAGGTTGACATTTTAAATATTTGATGACTGGTGAACCTCCCAATCAGATCAGAAATTTCAACTGGAACAGAATCCTGGGAGAATCCTGCCATGCTGGATTTTTATCCCTGTGGTTGGTGGATCATGAAGAGATCTGGAGGCATCTTGGTGGGGGTAGGGGGTGGGGTGGGGGCTGCTTTGAGTGTCCTGGGAAAAGGAATGTCACTGGGAGTTTTCAATAGTAGCTCTTAACTAATCAGGACAGACATATTTCAGTATTTTGATAATTGGTACAAATATATCAATGAATGCTAGTTGAATATTCACCTTTGCCAGGACTATAGTTTTCATCTGTGCAACAAGCTTAAACTCCAGGATACAAGCTTTCTGTGACCATTATGGGAATGGCAGCAAGTAAGACAATTTTAGTGAAATTTTCTATTACTGTATGAAAATCTATTTGAGTATGATTTATATCTTGACGTTTAACAGTAACAACCCCAAACAGTATCACTTCTTGAGTTTTGTGGAACAAGACAAAGCATCAACTTTCTGGTATTTAAATAATGCTTATAAAATATTGTATATATCACTGAGTAATCAGGTACTGGATATAAAGATTGTGGATTCCTATGCTCTCTTTTCTCTTTTTGCATAGCTTTTATTCATTTAACTGTGCATTAGTTTTCTTAAAGGGGAACAGGGAACAAAGGTGAGTGTATCTCCAGTCTATTGGTTTTTATTCAAATCAGTAATACATAAAGAACTTTGGGAGGTAGAAATTGTAACCTCTAGCTAAAAAAACAAACAAACAAATTATTTGTGAATATCAGGTACCTACCAATACCTACAAAAATTAAAAATCTATGATTATTTTTATATAATACTAGAGGCCTGGTGCATGGATTCTTGCACGGGGTGGGGGGGGGGTGTCTCAGCCTGGCCTGTGCCCTCTTGCAATCCAGGACCCCTCTGGGGATGTCAGCTGGCCTGCAGGGATTGGGGCAAAAACAGCAGTCTGACATCCCCTGAAGGATGTAGTAGTGCGCGAAGCAGCAGGCAGCCAGGGAGGAGCCCGAGCCCGGGCCAGGCGCTGCACCCCTCCCGCTCATCCTGGCCCCACTGCACCTGCCGCTGCCACTGGGTAGCACTGTTTCAGAGGCGGGAGAGGCTCATGCCTCCATAGCTGCGCTTGCCAGCTGTGAGCCTGACGTCTGGTGCCCCTTGGTCAGCTGAGCACATTGACCACCAGGGGGCAGCTCCTGCAATGAGTGTCTGCCCCCTGGTGGTCAGTGTGCATCATAGCGACTGGTCGTTCAGTCGTTTGGCCGTTCATTCGCTTAGGCTTTTATATATATAGACAATCTAGATCATGAAAGTATTTATTATTAATTACATGGCAAAAGAGAAACTTAAGTTATTATATATTTTGGCCATGATTATATTTGCTGATGATTTGTCTTATCTGATTTGCTAGAGAAAAATGGTGTAAAGCCAAGATGAGCTTTAAAGATTCTTCTAGGAAACTTATATGCATACTAAAGGCCCGATGCATGAAATTTGTGCAAGGGGCTTGGCCCTTGCAGCCGCGGTGGCTTGCCTCAGCCCTCACAGCCCCAGCTTCATCCAGAAGGTCGTCCGGAAGGACGTCCATAACGTCATTCGGCTGTCCAGTCTAATTAGCATATTATGCTTTTATTATTATAGATTATTATGTATATGCATAGCCTCTGGGCACAGACAATAATGTGGTGAAGGCCTGGGAGGGGTGGGTGCCAGATGGAGGAGGTCAATGGGAAAATAAACAAACAAAGAGGACATCTGTAATACTATGCTATATAATAAAAGCCTAATATGCTAAGTGTCTGGTGGTCTGGTCGGCCATTCAACCAATCAAAGCATAATATGGTAATGATATGCTAAGGCTGCTCAACTGTTCACTATGATGTGCACTGACCACCAGGGGGCAGACAGTCAACCAGTTGACCAGTTACTATAACATGTACTGACCACCAGGGGGCAGATGCTCCAACTGGTAGGTTAGCTTGCTGCTGGGGTCCGGCCGTGGAGCTCTCCCATAGTCCCTCCCCGGCTGGCCAACCTCCCACATCCCTCCCTGGCCCCGATCGTGCACTGGTGGGGGTCCCTCAGCCTGGCCTTTGCTCTCTCACAATCTGGGACCTTTTGGGGGATGTCGGAGAGCTGGTTTTGGCCTGATCCCTCAGGCCAGGCGAGGGACCCCACTGGTGCATGAATTTATGCACTGGGCCTCTAGTCAACAATAAAAATAAATTAAAAAGAAATAAAAGATTCTTTCCAAATTCTTAACTACATATTCTTTGAAAATATATACAGCCTATTGAAAATGAAACATTTCTTGTTAAGCTGTTAAGAAATTCTTTTCCTTCCTAATGTTGAGTTAAACTACCTACTGGTTAGATTAATTAGAATGTGGTGAAAGCAGTAATGACTATAGTTATACGGATCATCTTGATGGGCTAATTTAATCATGACGTTTTTTGGATTATAAAACAAGAAAGATCATTTGCACAAGAAAGATCATTCTTGATTTTCTCTTCTTCAGTTACTGGTCTATCTCTGTCAATGGCTTCCTTGTCAGTAGCTTTGTGTCTGATTCTAAATGGTCTCTAACATCACTTTCATCATCATGCATTTTTGTATCTTTTGCAACACTTACAGTTTCACTTTTTAGTCAACTGTCTGACAAAGACATTGATGTGAGAAGGCAAAGATAGCCACTGGTGCTAAGCTGGGAGAGAGGTGTGAGTAAGGGTTAGTTTTATATAAGGTCAGTTTATTAGTAAACTTTATTATGTTATGTGTTTTTTTTTGTTTGTTTGTTTGTGTTTTTTTTTTTTATTATTGCTAGGAAGTGTTATCACTACCAGCTTTGGAAATTAAATGTTTGGATAAAGAGGAGCTCTTGTACTTAACAATAGGTAGAAAAAGTCCTTAGCAAATGTTTTTTATAGTTTTGTTTCTCTGAGCATCGGAACTGGTCAGGAGTGCCCAGGGCTATTGTAGACACTTGATCCTGAAAGCTAAAGCTAGCTCTAGGACTATAATTCCTAAAGAAGACTTAGGTTGGTTTCTCTTCTGCTAAAAATCTTTTATAAGCTTGATTAGCTTTTGGTTAAATAGGGGAAAACTATTTGAAAATGTCTAGTTATTTTATTTGGCTCTTAATATGAACTTTTGGGGAAAATCGTCAACTTCATATTTGAAAGGTAAGTAACATTAGCATTCTTAGAATGTTAGAGCTCCTATGGCAGTACGAATACTTTGTGTAAATTTTTTATATTTCTATTTTTTATTGGTACAATATTTCTTAAAATCTCAAGAGAAATTTATAACACAACACTGAGCCTAAATGCATCTCTCAGTAGTTTCTCCTCTAATGTGGTTGCTATCATTGGCAAATATCAAGGGAATAAGAAAGTTGTTCAGTCAGAATCACGGCCTCACAGCTTCCAATAGCTATGGTGGGAACATATAACTGGTTGTAATATATCAACATCTTCAGGAACTCATTGAGACGTTTTATTTTACGAATTCGAATCGTCGGCATTATCCACGAAGGAATTAATTTTGTTAACAATACAGATTTACTAGAAGCACTGACATTTCTTAAAAACTTTTGGCTTCTTTTTCAACATATATTTACAGCACCCAAATTTTTTCCTGTTAGATAATGGAACTTGGACCCAACTTTGGCTTGTCTTGGAATATCATGAACAGGGCTCCTTGTATGACTATTTGAATAGAAACATAGTGACCGTGGCTGGGATGATCAGACTGGCACTTTCCATAGCTAGTGGTCTGGCCCACCTTCATATGGAGATTGTTGGTACACAAGGTAGGTATTTTATTTCTCAGTTTTTCTCCTTAAATATGAAGATAGGAACACTAAGTTGTATGTTATTTATTTACTAGAGGCCCGGTGCACGAATTTGTGCATGAGTGGGGTCTGGCTGGCCCACCCCGATCGGGGCCAATTGGGCCAGGCCAGCTGGGGGGAGGGGCCGCAGATGGTTGGCCAGTTGGCCCCGCCCCCTGTTCAAACTCCTGGTTGAACTCCCAGTTGAGGGGACAATTTGCGTATTAGTCTTTTATTATATAGGATTGTTATTAATCATCACCCCAGAATATTTTTTCCATTGATTTTTTAGAGAGAGTAGAATGGAAGAGGGGGAGAGAGAGAGAAACATTGATGTGAGAGAGACACATTGATTGGTTGCCTCCCACACACACCCCAACTGGGGCCAGAGATCAAACCTGCAACCCAGGTACATGCCCTTGACCAGGGATTGAACCCATGACCCTCCGGTCCACAGGCTGATGCTTTATCCACTGAGCAACACTGCCCATCTGCCCATGGAGGAATACTATGTTGTATTTTAGTATTTAGTTGTATTTTAATTTATTACAGTTATCAAATGTAAAGAAACACTAAAGGTTCTTTATAAAGCTGAAGATTTTGTCATGATAGAACCAACTCTCATCTACATACTTGTCATTTTGTATATTATCCATAATATTTTTATTCCTGGTGACTCCATATTTGCCATTTAGCGTGTATATCTGAGAGATCTGGCTTTGATGTCAAAGGGTTCATATTCAGAAAATACAAATAATTTTTTTTTTTACCTTTGATAATTAAAATAATTAGAAAGGGTAATGTGATCTTGAAAAAAAAATCTATATATCATGTACTTGAAGATCAAACAATACCCATTGTCTTTTCTATTTACTGAGCTAATAGAGAATTGGCTCTAGAAAGTTATTAGTTCCGTCAGAGTACTGGTTCTCCAATTTGGATTCATGATCCTTTTAATTTCTTAAAAATGATTGAGGACTCCCCAAAGTTTTTTTTTGCCTGTGAATTATATCATTAATATTTACTATATTAGAACTAAAACGGGGAAATTTAAAAATACTAATTTACCTAAAATAACAATAATGATTTAGCCAATTAAATATTAGCATAAATAACATAATTTGAAAAAATTCACATATCTTTTTATAATGCAAAAACCAGTTTAGTAAAAATTATGGTTTTGTTTTACATTTCTGCAAATCTATTTAATGTCTGGTTTAATGTCTGGATTTTCATGCCTGTTCTTCATTCAATCTGCTCCAACATGTTGCTTTGGTTGAAGTATGGGAAGAAAAGGTGACATCGCACAGACATATAGTTGGAAAACAGTCTCAAGGACCCCCAGGGATCTTCGGGCCACATTTGAGAACAGTTCATCTAGGATCATAGATGTTTGAAACTTATTTTGTAAGAGAATATTTGCTGTGTTTTCATGTGTACATAGCAATGCTAATTCTTTCCCTATTCATTCAGCAAACATATATGAGTGGCTACTAAATGTGAACTAGTGATCTAAGCATTTAGGGCACGGTGATGACTAAGACACAATCTCTGCCCTTATGCAGCTTATAGTCTAGTTGGGAGAGGCAGATAATTAAACATGTATATGAATAAGTAAGACATATGAAATAATCATAAGAGCTATAAAGAAGGCAAAACGGGGTATCTTTGGAGAATGACTTGGGATGCAGAATGGGTGGTCAGGGAAGACCTCTTTTAGGCGACATTTGAGCCAAGTCTTCCAAATAATTCCTTTTGGAGAGATTCAATCTTCAGTAATGACAAAAGTGAATATGCTTGTCTCATCCATCACAGGAAAACCTGCCATTGCTCATCGAGACATAAAATCAAAGAATATCTTGGTGAAAAAATGTGAAACTTGTGCCATAGCGGACTTCGGATTAGCTGTGAAGCACGATTCCATACTGAACACTATTGACATACCTCAGAATCCTAAAGTGGGAACCAAAAGGTAAGCCAACTTTGGCAGCACGCTAAGACTTACAACTGTCCCCTACGCATGAATGTCTGGGATGTGTGTAGAGACGGGGGCAGAGGTCCAAATGGGAAAGCATTAGACCCAAGTAAACAAAAAGTCTTCTCTGGTTCACTGAGCAATTAGTGGCACAATGGTTATAAAGCAAGGGGAGTTGGCATTTGGTCATACAGAAGGTAGCCATTTGGCCAGTGGAGAGGCTTGGTGAAGGAGATGATGGTATATTGTTTTTAGTGTGTCACATTCTGAGAACATATTTTCCTACAGAAAAGAGGAAAACAATGTCAGTAGTGTTCAGCTCCTCCAAAGCCTTTATACCTCACAAGTGAACTGAAACTCAGGGCTAGTTCTATGTGCTCAGATTCTAAACAACAGATACGAATCAATATAGTGGACTAGAGAGGTGAGGACTGCGCATAATGCTTACATATATACACTATTGTGTTCTCTCAATATTTGAAAATGTTCTGTAACAACTTCTGCATTTACTCATAGTTGTGTTTAACCTTAAGTCTCCCAAATTGATGATGAGTTTGGACAGTTTCCACATTCAATCAAGGAACAGAATCTCTGAAAGTTAAGAGCAAGCATGATATTAACCAGTATACCACACATGTGCAGGACGGCCCCATTTGTAGTGGGGCGTCTGGTGTTTTCTTGTTGTGGCCAGCCTGTGGCCATGGGGCCAGCATGCTTCATTTCCTTTTATTTGTATTTCAGGCTCTGTGCCCCTTTGGCATCATCCCAGGTTTCTTGACCTTGAAATGAGAAACAACCCAAACATTTCCTGGAGTTGTTAAAGGCCCTTGAGAAAGGAGAATTTCTAAGCTGGCATAGTCGGCCTCCAAGCCATAATTGAGAGTCCAGGCCAGTCCCTCTGAGTCCTCCACTTGGTTCCTGGGAGACTTTAATGAGGCCCCAGAAACACTCCAGGAGAGTTTATTCAGACTGGGCAGCCCTACCGGGCTTCTTTTCCCTATAAAAAGCAAGCTTTTGACTTTTGCTCATCACATTAGGGACCCTCAGGGGAGCCTTGGATGCCAGATTCCCTGGGATCTAAAACTTTTAAAAGAGTTAGGGAGCGTGTTGCATCCTCACCTGAAAACTCTGAGAAGTTCTCAAAGTCTCCCTAGGACAGCTCGCTAGGCTCAGTCAGGTCTCAGCAACTGTATATTACTTTGATTTAGTCCTGTTAAGATAAGACCGTAATTTTGTTGGAGCCAATATAAAATGTGTATGTTTCTTGGAGCCAGTGTGTCCATTCAGAACAGATATTTGTGGGCCACTGCTGAGCTCTGTGTTGGAGGACTGGGCCCACCATGAATAAAACCTACTCTTTGTCCTCAAGGAGCTTTCCTTGGCAAGAAGCTACTGGTAGAAATTGAGTTTCGTCTCTCCCATTGAGTGTTGTGCTTACTGAATCCCCTCCGGCTTGTGCTTTCCAAGCATTTGGCTCCTGGCACACATGCTTTAATACTGAGGGCGATGCCCCCTCATTCTATTAAAATATTTTTTAAATGATGGTCGAGTCAATAACTTTATTATTTAATTTTATTCTGTTATAGCATAGTGGTTCAGATCCACCTGTAAAACTGATGTAAACTATCTTCACTTGTATTTTGTATCAGGATTTAGTAAGATTATGTTTTACTGGACTGCTATAAAGCCATACACAGAATCTGACATGTGCATGTTTTGAAGGTATATGGCCCCTGAAATGCTTGATGATACAATGAATGTGAATATCTTTGAGTCCTTCAAACGAGCTGACATATATTCTGTTGGTCTGGTTTACTGGGAAATAGCCCGAAGGTGTTCAGTTGGAGGTAAGATGTTGGGCATATTCTTTGTGTCTGCTTTTGTTTGATGTTCTGAATACAATATGTGATTTTTTTTCCTAAGCACTATATTGAATGATTTCTTACTAGTTAAGAGAACACCTATTGGCATATATTTTAAGTGGCAAAAGTAGAGTGTACTGCACATAATGGGAGACTTTATATTATGACTAGAGGCCCAGAGCACGAAATTCGTCCACGGGGGGTGCAGGGGTGGGGGAGGTCCCCTCAGCCCAGCCTGCACCCTCTTCAGTCCATGACCCCTCAGGGGATGTCTGACTGCCGGTTTAGGCCTGATCCCCAACTGCACTGCCTGCCAGCCTGGTTGCCCCTAACTGCCCCCCCCCGCCCCCGCTGGCCTGGTCACCCCTTACTGCACCCTGCTGGCCTGGTCGCCCCCAACTGCTCCCCTGCCAGCCTGGTTGTCCCCAACTACCCCCCCCCCCCCGCCACCAGCCTGGTTGCCCCCAACTACCACCCCTGCCAGCCTGGTAACCCCCAACTGCCCCCCCCCCCCCGCCGATCTGGTCGCCCCCAACTGTCCCCCAGCCGGCCTGGTTGCCCCACACAGGCTGCTGTTCAGTCATTTGGTCGTCCCTCACTAACCCCCTGCTGGCTTGGTCACCCCATGCAGCCTACTGTTCAGTCTTCCGGTTGTTTCAGTTGTGACAGCCCCTGGCTTTGTATATATTAGGATTATGGCTTATGTGGGGGTGACAGTTCTGATAATTTTGATTTTCATAATGATACTTAGTGAAGCACTTGAAATTTTTACTTGAGTTTGTATGCCATTAGCTATTTCCCCATTTTATACCAGAAATGAAATCCAAAGAAGTGAAATAGCTTGCCAAGGCCACAGGACTTGAACTGAAGTCTTCTGATTCTCAGACTTTTCTTATTCTTTTCTTTCCTGTGATGAGGAATGTGTGGGGTATCAAGTGGAGGTTGGAGGTGAGCCAAGACTAACTTCCTGATTCTACTGCTCTCAGCAATTTAGAGATGAATAATGAGAGGAAGAATTTGAGAGAATGAAACCCTACCAATGCAGTCTGATGGTACTCTTTCATCAGTGGGAGAAAGTAAATACTGGGATTAAATAGTTTAGAGTTTTATCTTTCAAGTGAGACAGATTTAGGGCTAAAGCCTTGGTTTAACAACTTCCTGAACATCTAACTTTAGGCAAGTTACTTGGTATCACTTTCCCCAAGTGAAATGAAGAAATGATAAAATGGACCCCACTGGCTTTGAGGATGTAATGGATTAATTCAATTAATTCAGGTGAAGCCTTTAGCACAGATAAACATTCAATGAAAGAGCTGTCCTTATTTAACCACTACTAACTTTTTGCCTTTTGTTTTGGTCTCATTTTACCTTACATCAATCTCATTTAAAAAAAAAAAAAAAAAAGAAAAACTTAAAATTGTGTTTGAATGAGGGAACATACTTTCCCCCTGTATTCACTGATGAGTTAATAAAACATTCAGAAAGATGAAACTATTTCTAGAAGCAATGTAAATACAGTGATGTAGAACACAGACACTGGAAACCCTGAGCCTGGGGCTGAGTTCCAGATCTGCCACTAATAGCTGTGTGACCTTCAGCAATGTCACGACTCTCTTTGTGCCTCAGTTTCCTTGTTCTGTAAAATAGGAATAATATAGTACTTTCTTTAGTCAGTCGTTTTGGGGAATGATTAGTTAAAACATCTACAGGGCTTAGAACCGTGCTTGTTAAATATCAAAATTCAAACATATTTGTCGTTATTTATATTGATATTTGTCTAGCTTTGCTTTTTGGTTTTTGTCCTTAATTTTTCTTCAACTGTCAGAATAGTAATGTACTATTAACATGTTTTGTAGTTCATTTTCCAATATTATGACACATCTTGAATGTTTTAAATTAAAAGGATTGTGGTTAATTCAAATTATTTTGTTAGGAAATTCTTGAATTCAAGTACTAATCTGGTAATTAAGGTTTAGTCTTTGTCTAAGTATTTGAGACTCTTTACATATTAACCTTCATGTTAAACCATCCATCTTCAAATATTGGTTGCTTCTTCGGAACATTCTTAGTTATAGAAGTTCTAAAATTCAAATGTAACAAATTCAGCTCTTAAAAGATTGTCTAACAATTTTTTTTAAAAAGAAAGCTATTTTATTTTGAAAAAGTTAATTAATAGAGAAATATACTTCACTCATAGCAATAAGGCCATGCTATAAATTTTATAATTAGGTGTTATTTTTTTCTGAATTGCACAGTGGAATGACATGTAAATAAAAATTTATATACTTTTCATAATATAAATTATATTTTATATAATTATTAAAATTATATAGATTTAATGTATTTATATGAAATTATATATAATATGTAGTAGATAGTTATATAATAGTATTATATAAAATAATTATATAATTTATATCTAAAATTTATGTAACTATCAAGATTACATAAATTTTTATGAAGGTGAAGGGATTAGTTAAAGAACATATTTGAATAGCCCATTGACACAGACAATAGTGTGGTGAGGGCCAAGGGAGGAGAGTGGGGGTTGGGTGCTGGTGGGCAGAAGGGTGGAAATGGTGGACATCTGCAATAGTAGCAACAACAAAAAATTTAAATAAAAAATTTATAAATGTATATAATAACTATTCAACCGAACACTTTAAACTTATATATTTAATTTTTAAAAAAATATTTTTATTGATTTCAGACAGGAAGGGAGAGTGAGAGACCAATAGAAACATCAATGATGAGAGAGAATCATTGATTGGCTGCCTCCTGCACGCCCCACCCTGGGGATCGAGCCCGCAACCGGGGCATGTGCCCTGACCGGGAATCGAGCTGTGACCTCCTAGTTCATGGGTTGACATTCAATCACTGAGCCACACCAGCTTATAAATTTAATTTTATAGTGATGCATAATTTTAATAGACCTGACTTTCTAGTTTTCCATGGTACCATTCCATGGTGCCTAGAAGACTTAATTGTTAAATTATTTCAAATTAAGCATCTTTGTTTATTATTCACACTGGGACATTTAATGTGCAAATTTCTTATAGGAATTGTTGAGGAATACCAGTTGCCTTATTATGACATGGTGCCTTCAGATCCCTCAATAGAGGAAATGAGGAAGGTTGTTTGTGATCAGAAGTTTCGACCAAGCATCCCAAACCAGTGGCAAAGCTGTGAAGTAAGGCTAAATTCTTATGTATATTTTTCCTATTGTAATTGTGAGGTAAGTATCAGGGAGGATTTTCACAGGCCATATAGTTCTTCTCTTTTAATCTAGGCATCTAATTCATTTCATATATGTAGGTATATATCTTTGATGTTACTCCCTTTAGCTGTAGTATATACACCTAATGCTAAGTTATGGGGCAGTAACAAACCCAGGTTAGGCAACTTGCAACAACATTTGTGTTCCCTGTGGTGATTCAGAAATCCAGGTGATTTTGATCTTGGGATGCTATCTCAATGCATAATTTTTAGGTGTCTAGGCCAAGAAAAGAGAGACGCTAGAGAGTCACACACTGGCTCTTTAATGATTTGGCTCCAAGTGACTCACATCCCTTACACTCCCAGTTCATAGACCAGAACTGGTCTCCTGGTCCTATCTAACAGCAAGGGGCCAGGAACTGTGGGGAGCGAGACATATGGGGGGTACTCAATGTCTTTGCCACACAGAGTATTACAATTTCAGTCATCCTTTTATTTCATAAATTATCCCTAATCCCAAACCCTGCAGAAGCTTGAGTTTATTCTCTTTCCTCGGAAAAGCTTCCTTTTCTGGCAGGGACGGTTGTTGTTTACCTCTTAATCCCCAACAACACATGTACTAACCATCACAGAGTAGACACACAGTAAGTGGTTATTGCAATGCTTGTTCTGCCTTACCTGAAGATACTTTTCTGGCTTCCACAAAGAGAAAGGAGGGAAGGTGGGGAAAGACTGTAAACCATCTCCCCTACCCCGGTTATTACTGTGTATCTTCTGCCATACTTAAATGTAATGCTTGAAGTCTTTTTGTAAGTTACATGTTTTAATTTGACTTTGTCATAGGCATTATTTTATACAGTTGCTTTTCCCCCTCCATGCTTCACTCAACTCTTTCTATTTAAGGCAAGACTTATGTCTTGGTGTTTTTATGTAGATAGTTTACCTACATACTTATTTTAGAGGTAGAATTTGAGGCATTTATAACCAAATTGAAATTAAAATTTTTCTTACGTTAATAATGTCATATATATGAAAGAATAAATGTCATATCTGTAAAGTTTAACGTGTAATAAAAATGAAAGGCAGAAAATTCACTACCAAGCTTTAAAAATGGAAAATTTCCAGCACCTATGAATATTCTTTACTCCTCTGAAGGATTTCTGTCATAACTAATTATTTATTGCCTTGCTTTTCTTTAGAATTTTGCCATATATATATATATATTGCTTACTTTTGTATATTGTGAAACTTATTAAATCTCACTGTACATACTTCTTAAAATTTTTATTTTACTCTCTCTTACATATTTATCCCAAATCTGTTCCTTTTTATATCTGTATAGCATTTCATTGTATAAACATAGCACAGTTTCTTTAACCACTGTACTGTTGATTGTCAGATCTGTGATTTTTCATTTTTTTAAATAATGCTGCTATGTATATATGTATCTCTGTGTGGAAAAATTCCTTTAGGATATTAAACTATAGACTCTTTTGGAGTGCGCACACATATGATTATGTCTCCAAATAATGAGAGTTTTGGGACCAGTCCTCAAGCCTTCTCCTTCTTTCTATTGCACTCTTGAGGATTGCCAGTGTAATGTCGCCTAGAAGTGGTGATAGTGGATATCTTCGTCTTGCTCCTTAGAACCTTGCATTTTCTACACTTAAATATGATGCTTGCTGAGTTTTGTTTTTAAAAACTTTAATTAGGGTAAATAAAAGCTAACTTTTGTTTGATAAAAATGTTTGTGAGGTGATTATATAGCATTTCTGCTTTAGTCTCTTTTTTAAAATTTTATTAAATATATGGGGGTGACATTGGTTAATAGGATTATATAGGTTGCAAGTGTGCATTTCTATGATACATGATCTGTATATTGCATTGTATGTCCACCACCCAAAGTCACCATATATTAGGCGTCTCCCCACCCCAACCCCCTCACCCTCTTCTCTCTGGTAACCACCACACTGCTGTCTGTGTTCAGAGTTTCAGTTTTATGTCTTACATATGAGTGAAACCATATGGTTCTTACCTTTTTCTGACTGACTTATTTCACTTAGCATAATATTCTGAAGGTCTATTCATGTTGTTGCAAATGGCAGTATTTCATCTTTTCTTATGGCTGAGCAGTATTCCATTGTGTACCACATATTCTTTATCCAGCCTCTATTGAAAGACACTTTGGTTGTCTCTATTTCTTGGCCACTGCACTCCCAGAATAGACCTAACAGTCATTTTTTTTTAATGTAATCAACTTTTTGTACATATCAACATACACTGAGTGGCCAGATTATTATGATCTCTGAATGCATAATAATCTGGCCACTCAGTGTATATCCTATATAATAAAAGGCTAATGTGCAAATTGTCCCCTCGACCAGGAGTTCGACCACCAGGCAGGCTGGCCAACTGCCCATGTCCCCTCCCCCTGACCAGGCTGGCCAGACCCCACCCATGCACGAATTCATGCACTGGGCCTCTAATATGTGTGTGTGTGTGTGTGTGTGTGTGTGTGTGTGTGTGTGTATATATATATATATATATATATATATATATATATATATATACTGAGTAGCCAGATTATTATGCATTCAGAGATCATAATAATCTAGCCACTCAGTGTATATTGCTGATATGTACAATTTTTGTCTATTTTGCCCAGTATTTTAGTTCTATCTTATTTTGTTTTAACCCCATGTATTAGATATTGGTGTGATTTTATGCCATTATTATTTGTTTAGACTTATGAACATGTTTATAATTTTCTTTGTTCAACATTCCTTCTTGGCTCTCAGAGCTTTCTCTAAAGATCATTTTCTTATTTTCTAATGTGCATCCTTTAACCATATTTTATTTAAATTGTTTTTTGTTAGTGAGGATCTAGTGGTTGTAAGCTCTTTCAGCATTTGGGTGTCTGAGAAAGTCTTTATTTTGTCCACAATCTTAAACAAATAGTTTATATGAGCATAAAAATTTAGGTTCAGAATTGTTTTCTCTAAACACTTTAAAGGTATTATTTCACTGTCTTCTGGCTACCTTTATTGCTATTGAGAAGGTATCTAATTTGTATCTCTTTTGAGTTAATTTTTATTTTCTTCCTGACTCTTTTAGTATTCTGCAGTTTCTTATGGTGCATTTGGTGTTGATGTCTCTTGATTAGTCTTGGTTGGAATTTTTGGACTTTCTCATTCTGAGGATTTGTAACTTTCCTTGATTCTGCAAAATTCTGAGCCATTATCTCTTCAAATAATTTCTCCTCTCATTGTCTCTATTACTCCTTTTTAGGAAACTCATTGGATGCAAGTTAGACCTTTTATTTTACTTTGCTATTTTCTTATTCTCCCCTATTTTCCATATTTGTGTCTTCTTCATACAGCAACTCTCACATTTATCTTCCAGTTCATTAATTCTGTCTTAAGATGTATCAAATTTGCCATTTAACTCACCCATTTAGTTATTTTAATGGTTATGCTTTTTCTTTGTTTTGAAGAGAGAAAGAGAGAGAGAGAGAGAGAGAGAGAGAGAGAGAGAGAGAGAGAGATGAGAGAGACATCGATTGGTTGCCTCCCACAAGTGCCCCAACCAGGGATTGAATCCACAACCCTTTGGTGAATAGATGATGCTCCAACTAACTAAGCCAGAGTGGCCAGGGCTTAATGGTTATACTTTTTATGTCAGTAAGTTTTATTGATACTTTTCTTTTTAAACTATCTATGCTCTTATTTTATATTTATAGTTTGAATTTCTTCTTTGCTTTAAACAAATTATTTTATATATTTATTTTACATGTTATATCATTTAGTTCTAGCATCTAATGTTTTGATGGGTCTGATTTTACTGCTTCTTGTTTCAAATGACTCTTGCTTATGTTACTTTATTTCCTCACCTGCTTGTGAATTTTCATTATGAGCTCAGGCTTACTGCAACAGTTTAAGAGTTGGGTTTGATTAAAAAGAACCCACAAAAAACGAGAGCTAAGAGTTAGACAATTTTCTTTACAAAATTCCTTCTAAGTCTGATTTATCCTTACACTCAGAACTTTGCAAACATCTTGCTCTGACACCTTCTGGGTGCTTCAGGCTGTGTTTCCTCTCTCACATGTGGTCCATCAATTCTGAAATTCTGCAGTGAGTTCAGCAGATGCCACCAGAACAGCCACTAGGCTTTAGTGACTTCTTATATCTCTCTGGATTCATGCAGTCTCATTATCTTCCACTCGGAGTATTTATTTTACTTATTTACCAATTCACTTAAACTGATTTATTAAATTCAGAATTTTCAATATTTCTATTTAGATCATTATTTTATTGTGGCATAATTTACATATGCACAAATCTTAATATGTAATTTGGTGAACTTTTTAAAAATGTATGCATGTGTGTGCTTACCATCCAGATAAATATATGGTAAATTTCTAAGCCATCCCATTTCCCTTTTTTTTTTCTTCATGTCCCTTCTTAGAATATTTTAAACGATAGCCATTCTACCATACCCCCAGCAATCAATGGATGAATTTTCAATTAAAAGTTAGCCTCTGTCCTAACTGGTTTGGCTCAGTGGGTAGAGCATCAGCCTGTGGACTGAAGGGTCTCAGGTTCAATTCTGGCCAAGGGCGTATGCCGGGGTTGCAGGCTCGATCCCCAGTGGGGGGCTTGCAGGAGGCAGACAATCAATGATTCTCTCTCATCATTGATGTTTCTCCCTCTCCCTTTCCCTTCCTCTCTAAAATCAATAAAAAAATATATTAAAAAAATAGCCTCTGTAAGGTAAATACACATGTGTGTGTGTTGTCAGGATTTTTGAAGAGGTTTGGTCCTAATCTCCTTTTCATATTATTTTTTATTTACTATTTGTTCATCAGAGATTAGCATCAATTTCTGGGTTTGTTGTTTTGCTTCTCATGTACGTGTTTTGTGTGAGTAAAGTCTTTGGTATCTTTCTCTCTTAAAGGCACTCCGAGTCATGGGGAGAATAATGCGCGAGTGTTGGTATGCCAATGGGGCAGCCCGCCTCACTGCCCTTCGTATTAAGAAGACTATTTCTCAACTTTGTGTCAAAGAAGACTGCAAAGCCCAACGATGATAATCACGTTAAAAAATCTCTCGCAGCTTTTTTCTCTCATTTTCCCTTTTTATGTGAATGTGTTTTGCCTTTGTTGTTGTTGTCTACCTCAATGATAATGCAGTACAGTATTTAAGTGTGCAAAGGCAGCATGAAAAAAATAACTCACATCAAGCAGGAGTTGACTTTATCCAATCTTCATGTTGTCTAATTTTATTTTGAAAAGCAACACATCAGCTCATGTATTTAATAAGAAAGATACTGTAAAGGTGTAAAATAAGCTATATAAAATAGTAAGCGTCATTAAGGTTTTATTTTACTTGAACCAAGAGTGCATGAATGAATGGAAAAAATGTGTTGAAAAAAGGTGAGATGAAAACATTCATTAAAAATGTAAACTAGAATATGTAAAAATGTAAACTAGAATATGTACACCTAATCAAAATGTAACATCATGCAGTCTATGGTGTTCTCCATTTTTTAAATTAAGCAGGATCTTTAAAAAAATAAATGTTGCTCCAAACTTCATATACAAAACATGGAAAAGTGGAGCTTCTCAGTTGGAAGGTGGAAGTGAGGTCTAGGTCCCAGTTACTTGGTCCCCCAACCCCTACCTTTCCCTACTCTTCATAATCCATCACCACAGCAGCCCCTGAAGCAAACAGTTTGAAAGCCACTGAAATTGTTACTTCCTCTTATTTACAAAAGAGATGCTTGACATTTGGAGACATGGAGAAATGTCTCAAAGTCACACCACTAGTGGTAGAGCTGGCTCTAGGTCTGAGCCTTGTGACCATCCGCACTGTAGAGTTAGCTAGCTTCTTACTGCCCTTTTAATTCCAACATTATTTTTCTTCCTGTGCCAAAACAGCATCTTTCATGATGATATTTGTGGTTTAGTAACACAAGACAAATTGAGGGGTTTTTGTTTGTTTGTTTGCAGAATCATAATGGACCTACATGAACTCTTAGGACAATATCCATTGATGTTTTTTTCATAGAGTTGTCATAGTCACCCTATTTGTTAGATAAGTATTAATGTTTTCTAAAAACTTGCAGAGGTAAATCAAACAAAGATCCATTGTCAGAAGATGTCTTTAAGATGCATTTCAGAGGTCCCTGTTACTTTTGTGCATACACATTTAGAAGGAAAAGAACAGAAAAGGAAGAGGAAACGAGGAAATATCTTGAAAAAAATTTAAGAAAACCTTAAATGAAGTATAACAACCAAATTCTACAGAGGGTATCAGTAAGTATAAATAGACATTTCCTACCCTTTCAAAATGAGTGAGTGAGTGCAGAAGAAGGCTCATGATAATATTGCCTGTATTCTACTTCCTGTGGAGATAGAAGTGATGAATTCTGAAAATACATAGAACATTAAATATTTCCTACAAATCTATAATTCTGTTTTGGTGAAGGAGTTTAACATGGTATCTTCTATTGTTCTAAAATATTATTTTCTAAACTCTGTTCCTTAGAACACTCTTCTACTGAGATGATCCAAGACCAAAAGGATTATTTGATAGATTCTTAGAATGTGATACTGCACATTAGTGTGTCGTGTGCTTTGATGGGTCTAGCAGTAAAGAAATGTTACTTGGATTTCTTTAGACTGGATTTCCCAAATTATTTGACCATGGAACCCTTTTATTAAGAGGAGGGGAAATCTTTTACTACCCCACATTTCAATGTTCTACAAAGCACAATTTTGGTAACAGTGTTCTGAAGAATACATTTTTTTTTTCCACATAGACTGAACTGCAGTGCTTATAATTTACTTATCTGTGGACCTGTGTTACTGAACCCTTCTTCATTTGACTGGGATGATATATCAAAGCCAAAACCCTTGCAGCTGTAGTTTGTATATACTTTCATTCTCACTCACCCATTCTTTAAATAATGTGGGGCATCCCATATCTTCTTGCCACAATATTGGGCCCAATAGGGAAATTAAAAGATAGATAGGTTCTGCCCTCAGGGATTTTAAACTCTAACTTGGGAATGGCAACAGAAATGTAGGAGTGTGGGGGAAGAAAGCAAATTGACAAATAAACATAGCACAAAGTAGGATGTTTTGAGTTCTATCTGACAAATTAAGATGATTTGACTTCTATACGACAAATTAGGATGTTTTCAGTTCTGTTGACAAAGTAGGATGTTTTGAGTTCTGTATGACAAATTATTTTCATTTTGCAATACATTTAGAAACTTCTTTATTTGGCTATTCCAGACGATCTAAATAATATGTGACCTTTTTAAAATTGCATATGTGAAGAATTTTTTAAAAAGTTTATGTGAAGGGAGTAATCTTGCTCATGCTTGTTACCTTCATTTCTCATAGATTGTTTCTGCATATATGAGAATGAAGTTATTTATTTACTATGGTTGTACTATAGTTTCAAATAAATGAGAATAACATTTTCTGTTTTACTCACTTATGTTGGGTGAATATACTTAATTTTTAAGAAAGGCTGTTTTAATCTCTCCATTTTCCTTGTCATTATGTTTATAATTTATTTGAGTATGTCCAAATATAATTTCACGTTTTTATTGGTTCAACTTTCAATCCAGAGAAATCTGTACATTTTGAGATTTTTGTTTTGTTTTTATGTTGGCTAACTATAATCCTAACTCAATAGTTTTATATTTCAGTTACCAAGTACATTATTTTTAAGAAAGGGGGTAAATTAACAAAATGATTAGAAAATTTAAAAGTTCTAATTTTTCTTAATTCTTAAAATTGTAAACAGAAAATGCTCACTTAAAAATAGGATAAAGTTTAGAACATTAAGCCAATTTACTGTATATATCTATGCTGTAAAACTTTATGTTTTTGTTTTTGATGGAGTCTTATTGTGTAATATTTATTTCTTTTGAATTGTGTTAAAAACAAAAAATATTGTTCTTTGACTCAAAGTGTCATTGTTCTTTGCTCCTTTTAAATATTATCTTTGAGTATAATATAAAGCTTGGGAAAATGCTATTTATGAAATTTCAGTACTGTATAAAATAGTGAAGGAATATATATATGCAGCGTCACTTCCTTAAAATAAGGGAAACAATATTTGTTGACAATTATTTCAGCATGAACTTGTTGCCTTATCATCTTTGCATGTAACTGGGTACAGATTCTGTCGTGTGCTTTCTTCTATGTCTAAAATATTTGGCATGTAACATCAAAAATTCTTAATTTTTGTTCTGACTTGAAAGTTAAGTGAAATATGACTGTGTCATGCACTATTTTAGGTGTAGCACTTGCTTTTCCTCTTTACACTTTCAGTTAACTTTGCATTTTAAATTCCATGATTGTATGAAAATAGTATCTGATTGCAGTGTCTGAAGATTTAAAAATCAGGTTTTAATTTAAAATGAAGATCTTCAATAGATTCATTAGAAGTCTCATAATAATTTAGTACTGCTTTTACTTTAGTAGAATGATTAAACAAAACAAAAGAAAACTACTGCTATGCTGGAATTTTACCACCATGTGACTTATTGGGGGCAGAGAGAACTTGCCTTTGAGTTTACACAACAGGACGAGGGCCTCTACTAGCAAAGCATCTGAGAGCAGGGAGTCCACATTTGCCATTATTCAAAATCCAACGTAAAATTGCTTGGCAGGGAATAGTTTTTGATTAATTATTTAAAATAAATATGGAAATGTATTTTGTTTAAATAAATGTATTTAAAATATGGATATTTTATTTCCCATCAGGAAGTTAAGTAAAAGTAGAGTATCAAATGAATACAGTTGATGGCAATTGATGTTTTCAGTATTCATTCCTTTAAAGAAATTTACAAATATGCCATTTTAATTTACTTGGAATGTTTGATAATTAGTATCTTAAAATGTTATTGCTGTGGTCCTTGGAGATATTCTAAATCTCATTTCTTTTGGGAAACATACTACTTTTATGTGTGACAATGCTTTGTGTTAGCCCTCCATAAACTAAGACCTAATGTGGACTTTATGCACTATTTAGTGAAAAGGCTAATCTTTCTGCTCCTGAGGGCTTCTACTAAACAGAAAAAAATGTCAGTTGGAAAATAAGAAAATTAATCAAAGAGCTAATGTTAAAAAATGTTATAATACAGGCAGTTTTATGAAACATTTCAATGCAAATTTTCAGATATTTGACTTTCTTTTTCCCCCTCTAGATTTTTTTTTACATTTCATTCTTTTTCTCACCTTCTTTTTCCCTCACTGTCTTCCAAAATTAGGTTTAGTCTCTAATTAAAAAAACACACTAGTTATTATTTAATTTAATCATCTCAGTACTTATTCTAATGACAGAGAATCTATTGCTGGTCTAAATTATTACAGATGTGTCACAGACAAAAACAAAACCAGAACTTGGGAATCATAAAGGATGTAAAAGATTTTATAATTCAATTCCCATATTTTATAGATGAAGAAACCAAGGATCAGAGATGCTATTTATTAGCAGAACTGATATGAGAACCCATGGGGCCAACCACCATGGTGCCCTACTATATCCAACATTTATTAATGAAAAAATAATTAACGTGCATCTAAACCTACCTTGAATGTGCCATTTGATGGTGATGATCAAATCCTACTCTTTATTTCTGCTGAAATAATTTGCTCACTCATGGTGAGGTCAGTGAGAAAAACGAAAATGGGCTAAGGAAGAGTTTTAAATAGCTAGGTAGTGCTGAATAAATTTTAGGAATTATGAGAACATGGAGTTTCTTAGTGCAAGTAATGATAAGAGATGCTTCATAACTCTCTTTTTCTCTCCTTTCTCTAGGATTGCTCTTTCTCTTTATGCATTGGAATGGGAGTGAAAGATGATTTGGCAGTTGAATTTGAGACAATGTTGATAGCATATTATCTTCTCTCCTAGTTTCTCATTAGTTATCTTCGGCACTCATCTTTTTTATTACATTAAAAATTTGTATTTTGAATCCTCAATTCTAAACAGTCTGTAATTCCTGTTCTAATACTTCTAGCCCCTGTCAGATTGCTACACATCAAACTTCTCCACAAGATTTTACTTTCCCACACCCACATATGAGAGGTTGCATCTCATGCTTTCTCTAGTAATGTTTCACTCAGCCTGATGAAGAGGGTGTTTGTTAAAGGCAGAGTGGCTTTCTTTTACACTTTAAAGAAGACTATCAGTCTACTTATATTCTAGCTTTCAGCTAACATATAAGGAATGTGTCTACATTCGCCTTAATGCTAAAGTTCACTTAAGAAATAGTGACTTGAGCAGAGAATGTGAAATGTATGTCCCATAATGTGATTGCTAATGTTATTTCTGCATACTACTGCTTATTTTGCTTTGGCCATCTTTTAAAATTAAGCTATTATACCATATGGTTTAAATACAATATTATATTGAAATTAGGTAATAATTCCCATTTTAATATCTCTCTAATGAGGGCTGTCAGGGTACTTCTTAATTTAGTTGGGAGAGTATCTCATCCTAGATTTTAATATTGTCAGATATGACTACATTTTCTTATTATTGGTCCATGTTATCCTACACACAGTTTTTCTCTCCAGATCTAATAGTTCTGACTGCAAGATGCTTACCCTGGGTTACATGCACCTGAACGGTAAAAGAGCCACTATGAATCTGAGTGTATTGGGAAATTAGCCTATACCGAGTGCCACCGGATCCAACTGGGCCTGTGTGCTCTGCACACACTCTCAGGGGCAGATAGGGGCTAAAATCCAACCTGTAACTGGCTCCTCAATGCAGAAGTAGTTTTCTATTTTCTAGAAAAGGGCCCTGCTTATACATCTTCAGAAAATGAGAATTAAAATTTCAAAGTGATTTTGGCATCTGCAAACACAATAGAGAACTGAGAGGGGAAAAAAGACATTAGATTTTCATCATAATATTCCCAAGGCAGCAAAAGAGAGTGTATGATTTACCCTGTTGATTAAAATTTTCAACTCAGACATTCTGCACCAAAACACATGGACCCTAATTTTGGTATCTCTGAGTTTTCATTCCATGTGCAAACATATTCATTGACTTTGCCTATAAAGGGGCAATTACATGCCTAAGTTCTGATTAATGCAGGTATAGAATGAGATTTACCAATGTCCCCATTTCCTCCAGTAGGCTAAATACAAGTAATTAGAATTTTTAAAAATAATCCAACTATTTTTTGCCTTTATATAAAGTAAGGACATCTGAGCCAAAATATTAAAAATTCCAGTTCATTTCCACAATGACTAGTGTCAAGCTCTTCTACTCTTTGATCCTAGACTGGAGAAAATTATTCAAACTTAATCTGAGTTTCAGGTTTTAAAATGTCCTAAAAACAGAAAATGAGATTCAGATCTCAAAAAAAGGGGGATTTTGGATTGCCTTTCAAAGTACTAATACTAATTATACTTTTGGTAGTGTGACTTTTCTTGTACCTGAGAGCACATTACAAATGTCAAAACCATTGCAGTTTGACATTGTGAAACATGCCTTGAACTCTTGAACTACTGTGAAAAAAAAAGCACTGTTGTAAAGACTTATTGTAAGCTAGCTGATGTTCTTAAGTGTGTAACATATAGTATCTTTCGATAGGCCCAAGTGAATGTATATAAGGAATATGAAGAAATCGGTCTTGAAATGAAAATTGGGCAATAAATGGTAGCAAATAGTATGCAGGTAGCAATTTTAATAGTTGCAATTAATTGTTGAAGCTGAAGAGAATTCCAAATTCCAAAGAGAAATGAATGATATTCAGGTGTTTCATTGATTTCTAGTCTGTGGAAATATGCATTTTATAGTACATATAAAATATTATACTATTATTTTTGTTTAGAAATAATATTATTTTAAATTTAGTAAGAACTCAGTGATAGTCTTCATACCAAAATGTTTAGCTTTACTAACAGCAAGTCATAAAGTATTTATTTTAAAGCTTTTTAAATATAACTTTTAGCTGCTTCCTGATGTAAATACTTATTGGCCTAAATGTTATATTTTTATGTATGCATTTTCTGAAAATGTATTGTTTTGTAAAGTGGCAAAGATAATAAATTAAGCACTCCTTGCACTTGTTTCTGTGAATCATATAGAGCTCTATTTTAAATAAAATGAAAATGTGTCATCTTTTGGTTTCTATGAAATTATGTTCTATTATTTAAAAATTATGTTTACATATGAATGCATTATATGGAGGGCGTTTTGGAAATTGAAATATTGGCCCTTGAACTTTGCTTCCTTCCTTTCTGGCAGAGACACTTTCTTCAACAACCCCTTCTCTACAGGGCACATAGGATAATAGTCTTTGATTTTTCTTGAATAGTAACCATTCTTTGCATGTATTTAAGCATTTATTCAAAGACTCCTGGGTTGGTCTGCTCTCAAGCCTAAAATAGCTTCTTGAACACTTAAATCTCTAAATAATCACATGGTCTACCAGTGCCTTAGGCACAGGGAACCTGACCACCTCTCTGCCTTCATTTCCGGTATCCCCCTACCTCCAGCCCCAACTGTTTTCCTGCTTCTTTCTGTCACTAAACTTGGCATGCATGTGCCTGTCCCAGGGGATTTGCTCTATTTTCCTTGGCCTGGAATATTCTTCCTCTGGATATTTGTATAGTATCTCTTGTCACCCTTACTAGATAGAATAGCACCCTTTGTCATTCACTATCCATTAATCTGCTTTATTTTCCTTTATAGCACTTTGCATTAACTATTTATATCATATATCTTTTAGTATATATTATCACAGTGACTAAATCCTTGAGCACTAGAATTGGGAGTTTTGCACAGTGAAAATACACTGTGCTACTCATGGCCCACCACCTCTCCCCACAAAAGTCTGTAATAAACCCTAAGAGATATTTATAAACCCAACCAAGAATAGCTTAGCCAAATTCATAGTGGCTTTTCCAGAATAACATTATGAGAAAATTAGGTTGTTCGGTTTATATTTTCAACCCTACAATGATGCCCTCCCTCCCTGCCAGCCCCGTGGGACTTAGCATGAGAGAGGCAGAACACAGGGTTGGTTTTACTTTTGGTATGGGTTCTTAAGTTCTTTCCTCCCACCTCCAACCCCCATTTGGGGGCAGTTCTGTTATTATGTTCTCATAATCTGCATTAAGTTGGTACTAACCAGATTCACAAGCCAGATATTCTTGCTCAACAGTCATGAGGTCAGGTTCTCATCTGGCTTCATTTAGCTTCTTCTTGGGATTGTAGGGAAAGGAGAAATATTTATTTCACATCAATCTAGATTGTGAAATTTATGCATGAAATAAAACAAATGCTGTAGATTCAACAGTACCACTAGTAGTGTTTTCTTCCTTCAGTTGTAATAACTTTTCAGCATTTTGATTTTTTAACACTAAAGTGCAGAAGTTGGTGAACATCACATTGTTGACATAGTTTACCTATGAGTGAAGTTGAAATTGAAGTTACTTTTGTCCCCTTAGGATGACTCCTAGAGATTGAGGGAATCACTAAGTCCAGGCTGTTTTATGGGGTGTCCTAAAGTGAGATTTTTAAGAATACTTAAAAGAATAAGAATTGAAGGGGTCAATGGGTGAAATAGAGGGACATATATAATACTTTCAACAATAAAGATTTAATTAAAAAAAGAACACTGTCTGACTTTTAGAAGAAATATACATATGCTATGGTTAAGGATAGTTATTAAAACTTTTATTTGACTACTTTCTTTAAAATTTATTTAATGAGAAACATTTTTCTATAGAGAATTTTTTGTTAGCACTATATCTAACAAAATTGTAATTATAATCACTTATATTGTTAAAACAGATTAAAATATTTTCCCCTCAAATATTAGCCAACAAATCTTTATCAAACATTGCTACTAAGTGCATAGTATAACCATCATTGCCAGGGGTGCTAACAATAAGCTCCTGCATTTAAGAAGATAATCTATTTAGGAAGACATGTCATAGGGAATAAATTATTAAGGCTGATTTAGAGTACAGATATTGGGGTATGAGTTAGGTTGGAAAATTCAAGAAAATGAACAAGTTGAAGATGTAGGTTAGGAAAGATTTTTATAAGTGTTATGTAGACAGAAAGGAAGTCCCTGGTAAGAAAAATGTAAGAATGCTCATGGCAGTGAGTAACCTATAGGACTAGAATGGAGGGTTTTTTAAGGTTCAGATTATAGCATTTGAACTTGATTTGCTTTGAGGGAGACTAAAGATTTTACAGTAGCAACGATAATGTGAATTTGGTGTTTAATAAAGGCAGTAAAAGTTACCTTCTTAGAAGATTTATTAAAGAACCCTGAAGAGTCTATCCTTACTTCCCCCCGCCCTAATTGGTGAATATTTGGAGATAGATAGCAGGTAAGGAATTTCAAGATGAGCTGTATAGTTGGTGTGAAGTAGGTGTCTTTCTATGGTGCTTCCCCCCTACATTCTAGTGTGTCTCAAAAGCAAAGCAAAATATATTCACAAGAAAGAGAAAAAAGAAATGAAAGATTATTAAAGACATGACCCAGGGATTTTTAAAGCACACACGGAGAAAAAAAAAATCGTTTAAAAAGGTCTACCTCGTAATTCCATCTCCGCCTGAAGAAATTCCCAGTGCCACTGAACTGTGCGCAGTAAATCTTAAATATAATCAAATTGGATTTAGAAATACTAATGGTGATTTCATAGAAGAACCCTTGCTTCAGCAACTTAGGAAATTACACTTGATTTTCTTTTGAGTGTTACTCAATTGTGCTTGAAATTGTTCATTTGAACTCTTCTAAACAAGAAGCAGGTGGTTCAATGTGGGTGCTATTTAACATTTACACAAAACATTCCAAACACAATGCACTTTTGCCCTTTGAATGTCATCCAGCTTTTGCTGTCCCTTTTTTGCCGGTCGATTTGACCTCACTGCATCCCTGAAAGGAGAATCAGTTCAAAAGTAGTTACCTGCTAGGGAGCATTAGACTATTTTTATAATCTTCCAGCTAAAGCTTTTAATGTGGCAACTGTTGGTTACTGAAGCATTTTAAGAAAAAGGAACTGCTGAGTTTGCCTTTAACTTTTAAATGGAGAAACACAAGGTGACACAATCACATGAGATATAAATGAACCAGAACAGGGAAATACAGCTTAGTTTTCTGCACAAGAGCGAAAGCAAGACTTTGCAAAAACACATTTCAATTCTATAACGCAATCTGGATCTCTGCTTTTACATAATACATGAACTAGTTCATGAAATCCACTTTTCTCTAAGTCAGCTTTTAAAAAAAAAAAAAAAACAACCAGAAACACATGGGTGATATTATGAACCTCTTACTGAGAATCCACTTGCTGCAAAGTAACTATTAAATATGCCAAATTTACAAACAGGTAGGAAGATGAATTTCAGAAATGCACAGATGTGGCTATTTCTTTGTTTCTTGTTTCCTTTCTGGAATAAACTTTTGTGGAAGTAGGGTACATTCTCTGTCCCTATGTCCTCCCTGCTCACTTACTCTTCGATCCACCACAATTCACCTTTTGCTTTCATTGCCCCTCTAAACATTGACTTCTCTACACTCACAAATGATATAGCCTAGTGCAAGGAGCACTTTACTCTTTTCTTACTTAGTCCCTCTAGGATTTTTGACACAGAATGTCCTCTCCCAGAATTATTTTTCTTCTGGCTTTCTTCCTTATTCTCTTTCTTTTTCTCAGTGTTCTTCACCTATTTCCTCCCTCCCTCCCTCCCTCCCTCCCTCCCTCCCTCCCTCCCTCCCTCCCTCCCTCCCTCCCTCCCTCCCTCCCTTCCTCCCTTCCTTCCTTCCTTCCTTCCTTCCTTCCTTCCTTCCTTCCTTCCTTCCTTCCTTCCTTTTTTCGTGTCCCTAAAATGCTAATCTTTACCCAGGATTCTGTCTTTGGCTCTCTTCATCCTAAACCTCCCTTTTTGGTGACCTCATTCACTGTTTTGTCTTTGACAAAACTACATATTTGTTTCTGAGTTCTCTTCTAAGATCCAGTCCTAATTTTCAATTGCTTCTTGATGTATCCACTTGAATATATTATAGTTACTTCAGACTGGAATGCCAAAATGTACTTTTGTTTGTGTCTGACTTCTTTTGCTTAGATAATGTTTTTGAGATTTATTCATGTTGTTGGATGTGTCTGCAGCTTGTTTTTCTGTATTGCTGAATAAAATTCTAATGTGCTAACATGTTACAATTTGTTTTTTCATTCACTTGTTGGATTTTTCCAGTTTGAAGCTATTTTGAATAAATCTGCCACAACTATTCATGTACTAGTATAGGTCTTTTGTGGTTATACATTTTCATTTCTCTTGAGTAAACAACTAGGAGTGCAATTTCTAGGTCAAATGGTAAGTGGGGAATTATTGTCCAAAGTATTTGTACCTTTTTACACTCTTGCCATCAATGAGAGTAATAGTTGCCCCATTTTTTTTTATTTGAGCCTTTCTAGTGGGTATGTGTAGTGTATCACTGTTATTTTAATTCCACTTTTGTGATGGCTAATTATATTTAGCTTCTTTTCCTGTGAATATTGACTCCTATACTGTGAGGTATATTAAAATATTTTGCCTGTTTTTTTATTGGTTTGTTTTCTTATTATTGAGTTGTAAGTGTTCTTTATATATTCAAATATTTTGTCAAATGAACTCATTGACTTATGTCCTTCAAGACTAATCTATGCTCATGCCTATGATCCCTCTTGTTCCCCCCCCCCAAATGAAGTTGTACTGTTTCTACTTCCTTAGGATATCTATCTCTCCTCTCCAACTTTATGCCACCACTGTTTTAATTCATTTCCACTCCTATATGTTTTCTTTCTTTCAGATAACATTAGCAATTGTTCTCAATAATAAATATGATGGTTCTAAATAATAAAAAGTAGGAAGGGGCAAAACCCATTCTCCTTCTTTCCACTTCTCAAATAAGAACGAGCAAGTTTTACATACTTTGACCAATAGGTTCCTGGAAAAAAGAGTATCTTCCCAGTGGTTTGCAGTATTTCCCCTTTGCAGATATGTTGTCCTGGCTACTGGGATCAGTATCCTGAGCCCAAATCTAGTTCTACCTACTCATAGTTTTGTCCTGAGTTGTCCATACTAAAAATGGTTTCTGTCTTCTTCTATTTATTGAGATTTGATTTATGGACCTGAATATGTTTGATCTTGGTGAGTGGCTTTCTGTGTGCACTTGAAAATATATGTATTCTGTAGTTTTTGTGTATTGTGTTCTATAAATATAAATAAAGTCAAGTGGCTTAGTAGACTTTTTAAAAATATATTTTTATTGATTTCAGAGAAGAAGGGAGAGAGAGAGAAAAAAACATCAATGATGAGAGTGAATCATTGATGGGCTGCCTCCTGCATGCCCTTGACTGGAATTCAACCAGGGACCTTTTGGTCCACAGACTGACACTCTACCCACTGAGCCAAACCAGCTAGGGCATTAGTAGACTTTTTAAGCTATTTTTGGCATGTATTTCATTTGTTGTTACCTTTTTGCTATTTTCTTATGTTGAATGAGTTCAGTATTTTTAGTATTCTATTTCCTCTGTAACTTAATAGTGATATCTCTTTTCCTAGGGATTGTTCTAGGGTTTACAATATGAATTTTTTTTTATGATAAATGTTAACTTATCATAACCTACCTTCAAGTACTATTGTGCCAGCTTATATATAATATAAGTATTTTAGGATATATATTTTCATTTTCTCCCTCCTGTCCTTTGTGCTTTTGTTATTATACAATTTACTTTTATATGTGTGTAATTTCACAAAATATTGATTTAATTTTACCATAAACTGTCAATTATATTTTAAACTAGAGGCCCGGTGCATGAAAATTCATGCACTGGAGGGGGGTCCCTCATCCCGGCCTGCCCCCTCTCACAGTCCAGGAGCCCTCAGGGGTGGGAGGCGACCTGGTGATCAGGGGGAGGCGACACCCCCATCACACTTCTGCTGCTGCCACTGCCAGCAGCGCACGCCTTGGCCAGCCCTGGGTGGCTGGGCAGCCACCATCCAAGGCTTGCCTGCACCTCGGGCTTCGGCTGGGCAGTTGCCATCTGAGGCGCAGGCAAGCCTCAGACTGGCCCTGGGTGGCTGGGGGCTGGGGGTGGGTCTGCCCGCACTATGTGCCTGCCGCTTCCCTGGCTGGGCTGAAAGGACTGTGGGACTTCAGTGGGGCTGAGGGGACTGGGCACCGCCATCTTGTGGATATGAGCACTGCCATCTTTGTGATGATGTTATGGTCAATTTGCATATTCTCTCTTTATTAGATAGGATGATTAAATTAAATTAAACATTTTATATGAGGACTATTCCCCCATTATATTTACTACATACAATGCTATTTATTTATTTGTGTATTTTTGAGTTTTAAATCTGATACTGTTTTCTTCAATCAGAAGATTTTTCTTTAATATTTCTTATATGCTACAACCTTTGCAGTGAGGTTCAGGATCTGAAGGAGGGGCCAATGCACAAATGAAAATGCTATACAAGAAATATGAATTTAGAAGGCATTGGGGGTCAGGTGGAGACTCTTTCTTGAAGAGATACACCGACTTCTGGCCTGGTGTGCTATTTATTTATTTGAATATACATTTTCTCTTTAGCAATGCATACAGGCATATCGAAGGTAAAGTTTGGTAAACAGTAAAAGAATTATCAGGTTAGGGAATTGCCTTGAGCCACCACTTATCTCAACATTAACAATTGGTGCTTAGTGTCAGCCCTGCTAACGCCCAAGGTCCATCGGCCTTCCGCATTCCTTGGTGCACTGTCGTGACAGTATCAGCAAGTAGTGGCTTCCCACACTTATATAGTACTCAATTTTCTCAGCTTTTGTTAATATGAAAATACTTTCATTTTTGAAGAATAGTTTTACTGGACATAGAATTCTAAATTAACAAGTTCTTGGTTTTTTGTCAACCCTTTAAAGGTGTTGTTTCATCATCTTCTAGCTTGTATTATTTCTGATGGGGTCAATGGTAATTCGCATCTTCCTTTGCTTGTATTGTACCCTCCTAAGATTTTCCCTTTTCACAGGTTTTTAGCCATCTGATTATGATGGACCTAGTGATTTTCTTTGTTATTATTTTACTTTTGTTTTTATTGAACTTCTTGGATTGGTGTTTGTATAGTTTTCATCAAATATGGATATTTTCTCTGGCCCTTAACATTTTTTTCAGATTTTTTTTCTACCCCATGCACTATCTTCTCTTTTAAAGGGGCTTTAAATACATGTATATTAGGCAACTTGATAGTGTTATATTGGTAACTGAGATTTTATCCATTTTGTATACTTCTTTTCTCTCTGTGCTTCAATTTGATTCATCTAGATTATGACTTCCAGTTCATTACTCCTTTCTTTTGCATTTTCCAATCTCCTGATATACGCTTATACTGAAGTTTTTACTTCAAATATTGTATTTTTTACTTCTAGAAGTATCATTTGGATTCCTTTTGCATTCCTCTAGGTCTTTTTCTTTTAATTGCTTTTTCTCTTGTTTATAGATTGTATTTTACTTCTTATTTGCATGACTAATAATCTTTTATTAGATAGTGGACATTGTAGATTACCTTATTAAGTGTCTGGATCTTATTTGTCATCCTTTCTGGAATGTTAAAGTTAGATTTAGAAGCCATTTAAGTGGCTTGAAAAATAGTTTTATCATTTCAAGTCTTATTTTTAAAACTTTGTTAGGGTAGGCCTAAAGCAGCCCAATTCTAGGGCTAATTTAATCACATTATAAAGTACTAGAGGCCCGGTGCACAAAATTCGTGCATGGGGGGGGGTCCCTCAGCCCAGCCTGCACCCCCTCCAATCTGGGACCCCTCAAGGAATGTCCGACTACCCATTTATTATACAATTTACTTTTATATATGTGTAATTTCACAAAATATTGATTTAATTTTACCATAAACTGTCAATTATATTTTAAACTAGAGGCCCGGTGCATGAAAATTCATGCACTGGACGGGGGGGTCCCTCAGCCCGGCCTGCCCCCTCTCACAGTCCGGGAGCCCTCAGGGGTGGGAGGCGACCTGATGATCAGGGGAAGGCGAAACCCCATCACACTTCTGCTGCTGCCACTGCACCCTCTCTAATCTGGGACCCCTCAAGGGATGTCCAACTGCCCATTTATTATACAATTTATTTTTATATATGTGTAATAAACGGGCAGTCAGAAATCCCTCTCACAATCCAGGACTGCTGGCTCCCAACTGCTCACCTGCCTGCCTTCCTGATTACCCCTAACCACTTCTGCCTGCCAGCCTGATCACCCCCTAACCACTCCCATGCCAGCCTGATTAATATCTAACTGCTCCCCTGCCAGCCTGTTTGCCCCCAACTTCCCTCCTCTGCTGGCCTGGTCACCCCTAACTGCCCTCCTCTGCAGGGTTGATAGCCCCCAACTGCTCTCCCTTGCAGGCCTGGTCCCTCTCAACTGCCCTCCCTTATAGGCCTGGTCCCTCCCAACTGCCCTCCCCTGCTGACCATCTTGTGGTGGCCATCTTGTGTTCACATGGGGGCGGATCTTTGACCACATGGGGGCAGCCATCTTGTGTGTTGGAATGATGGTCAATCTGCATATTACTCTTTTATTAGATAGGATAGAGGCCTGGTGCATTGGTGGGGGCCAGCTGGTTTGCTCTGAAGGGTGTCCTGGATCAGGGTGGGGGTTCCCTTGGGGAGTGGGGCAGCCTGGGTGAGGGGCCTGTGGTGGTTTGCAGGCCAGCCATGCCCCCTGGTGACCCAAGCAGAGGCCCTGGTATCTGGAATTTATTTATCTTCTATAATTGAAACTTTGTAGCCTGGAGCAGAGCCAAGCCTCCTGCTTCCTCCATGGTGGTAGCCATTTCTGTTGGAATTTATTTATCTTCTATAATTGAAACTTTGTAGCCTGGAGTGGAGGCCTAGGCCGGCCAGGACTGCAGAAGCTTGGCTTCCTCCATCGCCGGGGGCAACCCTAGCCTCCTGCTCTACCAGCTCCGTGGCTGCCGCCATTTCTGTTGGAATTTATTTACCTTCTATAATTGAAACTTTGTACCCTTGAGTGGAGGCCTGGGCCAGCCAGGGTGTGTGGAAAACTTGGCTTCCTCCATTGCCAGAAAAACCCAAGCCTCCCTCCTGCTCTCTGTGGCCGCAGCCATCTTGGTTGGGGTTAATTTGCATACTCACTCTGATTGGCTGGTGGGCGTGGCTTGTGGGTGTAGCAGAGTGATGGTTAATTTGCATATTATTCTTTTATTAGATAGGATGACCTTCATGAGATTTCAGCTGAACACCCCAGATTTTATTTATTTATTTAAAAAAATATATATATATATTATTGATTTTTCACAGAGAGGAAGGGAGAGGGATAGAGAGCTAGAAACATCAATGAGAGAGAGACATCGACCAGCTGCCTCCTGCACACCCCCCACCGGGGGATGTGCCCGCAACCAATGTACATGCCCTTGACCGGAATCGAACCTGGGACCTTCCAGTCCGCAGACCGACGCTCTATCCACTGAGCCAGACCGGTTTCGGCATGAACACCACAGATTTTAATGAGCCCTCTCCACTCTGCCTGGTCTATACTCAAACATCTCCTAGTCCTGTGAGAACTCTGGGAATTTTCCAGTTTACAGCTACTCAAAAATTGTTCTTTATCTTGTTTCATAAAGATTCACCTAAGTAACACTACTTAGCATTTAGCAAAAGACTCAAAGGTACCTCCACACAAACTTTGGAGTCATTTCTCTGTAAAACTTGCTCCTGTTATGCAAATATGAGTTATCTTAGCTTTCGCAATCCCAATCTCTGTCTCCACAACTCACTCTCACTGAGACTACCATGCTTACCTTGGTTCCTCCTTTTGTCTTACAATCCTCCAGGAAGTGCTTCCAAGAAAAGATTCTGGACCAATGGAGGGATGCTTGTTTCATATATTTTCCTTGTTTTAGGAATTATACTCCTGTGTTTCCTATGGTTGTATGTCTGGAGATTATCATCTATCTATTTATCATCTATCTACCTATTATCTATCTATCTATCTATCTATCTATCTATCTATCTATTTATCTATCATCTTTCTATCTAACATTATATGTAATATAAAATATATAACATCTCATGTATATTTCACATATCTATTTCACACTTAACCTGCAGCATTGCACATATATTTTGTTTATTTCAGATTTTTAACTATTTATGGCAGGAGGACAATTATTGTATTGAGAGTCTGTCATGATGGAAACAAAATTTGTTTTTATTGTTAAAGCTTTTACTACACTAGATTTGTTTTTCCAACTATTTATCAAAAAACTTGGCTATTTATGTACTAGGTCTCTAAGACTCAATCAAGTTGAATGCATTAGCACAAGTACCTAAAATAAAATATTGGACACATTTAACTCATTATAATTTACTAATAATGTAAAAAGTTCCATGTATTTTCCTTGAAACTCTTTACAGGGAAACAGGCAATGAGAAAAAGATCAGAAGAGCTTCAAAATCATTTGCTCATATTGAGGAATTGGTATAGACCAGTGATTTTCAATCTTTTTCATATAATGGCACACATAAACTAATTACTAAAATTCTGTAGCACACCAAAAAAATACCTTTGGCCTACCTGGCAAAAAAATAGGTATAATTTTGATTGATTTACAACAATAACAAAATAATAACAATAATGGTAATTAGCTACCTTTTTTTGTTCCAAAGTTACTTTAAAAAAAAAATCAGGTGCCTATACTTCTATATAAAGATTTCAGGTACCAAGAATTAACCAATCAGATGCAACCTTATTATGTGGTGTGACCAATAAGATGCAACTCCACTCTGACCTATATCTTTATGGTTCAATATAGGGCATTCACACCAGATCCTATTGTTGTGTTGGCTGTTGTAATTTTTTGATTTGACAATCTAAGGGAAAAGAGGTCAGTGCCCCTGACTAAATAGTCAGGTACTGAATGTTTTAAACATTCTTGTGTGACACTTGTCCAAAATCGTTGGTATAGACAGATGGTGGGAGATGTTGAATAATAGCTTTTGAGGGATGGATTACTTCTTAGCAGTGCAAAATCTCCAAAATTGCTCCTGAAATGTTAAGTTTCATTATAGGCATAGTATGAACATAATATTTTGTATGGCATCTAAATTACTTGTATCTTTAGTGTTAGTTCTCTATGAATTTTACAATTTTTACAAAACTCTAGAACAAAATCATTATTATTCTAAATGAATGTAGGTAATTATGCATACTTTTGACACTTCTACAGTTACTTTTTCTTTCTCCTCTGGAATAGTTGGGATTGGAGTGCTAGGTGATGAACATGCTTCCTAATATGGCACTAATGCTCCCCTTTATAACTATTACTTTTTCTTCTTTTCCTGATTGTGTGTATTTTTCCATTTTCCACTCTTTGTACTAAAAAAGCAGTAGATAATGAGAATTGATTTAGAAGCAGAAAATAATTTTGCTTCATTACTTTCTCCAAGGCTTGGTCACCTAGGTGCTCTGGCCAAAATAATCTAGCACAATTGATCTGCAGCATTACAGGAAATAAGTCCATTTTCTAATAATATATTTTTAAAGCATTGCACTCTATGATATATACTATAGCATTAGTTCTTAATCATATTTTTCCTAGTATTTTAAGAATCTGATGGGTTCTCTTCACATAAGAAAAATTATACACGCATATATACTCATGAGATTTTTCATTCAATTTAAGGCATCTTTAAAGACCATGAATTTACCCTATGTTAAGGTACTACTGTGGATGAGGATAGAAGACAAATGTATGTTTTTCTTGAGGCAGGGAGCTGACATGTGTTGAGCATTTGTTTTTTGTGATTTATTTATTTATTTATTTATTTATTTATTTATTTATTTATTTATTGTTTTACTTCAGCACCATTTATTAAGTGATCTCAGCTGTTATAGCTGCTATGTGTCAGCATGTTTTTAAACATAAAATGCTCTTCCAATTCCTCCTGTCCAGGAAAGAAGGATTTTCCAGGTAGCACACCAGCAGAACAAGAGACTCCGATGATGACAGCTTCAATGATGGTGCCATTCTGAGAGGGAGAGGGTCATGGCACATTCAACTGTGGCTTCCTGAGGTTTTGACAAAGAGTTCATTTAACTCTTTTGAGGTAGACTGTATTTTCTAAATATGGAGGCAATAATATTTTTAGTCTGACATGCTCTTCCAGAAACTTGCTATTGCCCCATCTGTGAAATATATTTCTCCTGCACTTGATCTTATGGGTCCTGTATGACTGTCTCAATGAAAAGAATGTGGCAAAAGTGACATACGTGCCTTCTGAGGCTAAGTCACAAAAGACAATACATCATATACCGGCTCACTATTTCCCCAAAAATGTTCACTCTTGGAATTCAGCGACAGGTTGGAAGCTCGGGACACATAGAAAGATCATGTGTAGGTGCTCTGGCCAACAGCCCCAGTAAAGATCTCAGCCAACAGCCAGTGTCAACCATCAGGCATGTGAGTTAAGAGGCCCTCAGATGATTCTAGGCTCCATCCTGAGAGTCATACATAGGTTTTAATTCTACCAACCAAGGTCCCAAACACATCATGGAGCAGAGGCAAAATGTGAATTCAGTCCTCAGTCAGTGAGTTGTCCCTGATAAGGCTGATTTAAGCAGAGATAAGCATCACCCAGAGTCTTCCTCAAATTGTGGATTTCTGAGCAAAATAAATATCAATCTTTTAGGCCATTAAATTTTAGGGTGGTTTATGGGCAGCTGTAGGTACCTGGAACACATTTTGATTTCAGGAAATAAGTGCAGCCAAACTCAACCTAATACATGTGGTAGCAGCTTTAGGACCAGAAGGTAGGTGGAAATGAAAAGCATCTTTACAAGATGGTTATTGAAATCTTAAAGGGGCCAAAGAGACTATTAGAGGAAACCTCATGGACCATGAGAATGTTGTTGGTGAGGACTTTAAGAGAATAGAATAGTATTGAAAGCTAGAGGAGAGGGGACTCTTTTATGTAGTGATGGACAGTTTAGCAACAATGTGTCCTGCAATAAGGTAGGAAATGAAAAATATACCTATTTCTGAGCTTAAAAGATTTGCAGAAAGAGGATTGAAAGCACGTTGCCTCCTATCTGCTTCTAGCTTCCTGTAGTAAAATATAAGGAAGGAATATGAGCTAAAGAAGGAAATGTTATATATAAAGTCTCCAAGACTTGCTGGGTTGGAAAAGAAAACTGTTTCTCATTCCCAGTCTCTCCAGATGGCAAATGATGCTAAAATTAAGATATGGCTTCTGAGTAGAGATCAAATCCATGGTGCTGTCAGGAAAACATGACTAAATATAAAACCTTTTGTTAAGGCCTCATAAAGTTTTAAAATAGTGCCTTATAGACCATTTCAAACAGACAAAAGGCCCTTCAAGGATCTTATGGGGTGCTTCACAGATTCCTTCTATAAAACAATCGAGTTTCTAGGAATCTTACGGTAGGTATTCTTAAAGGGGGTTCAAGTTAGAAAGAGGCTTATCTCAACAGGATTTGGATATACTTCAGTTGTTTAATGGGGTGGATTTTAAGTTGATTCATAAGAAACCCACAGAGTGTTTAAAGGAATTTTTCTCACCTTCTACGGAAAAGGATAGAAGAGACAGCGCAAAACACAACAGATAAAGAAAACCACTCAACTGCAAAGATTGCCTACATTTTATGGACTAAGAAAGATAAGTTAATGGGTTGAAAGAAGCCAAAAGGCAAACAGCCATGGAGAATCCCTAGGTAGTAGGGCTGAGCCCTAACCAAGGAACTGGTAATATGCACCTGTCTGTGTTTCAGAATTGTTATGGACCAGTGATGGCTAAATTTAATCAGTTTTCCCTTTTTTAATGTGAATACATTTAGTGATTATCCTCCATCTATCATATCTTTACTTGTCAGGGGTTTGTGAAATATTTGAAAAATCTTCTTTAGTTCACAGTTCTACAGATCAAGAGGAACCACACCCAAAGAATTTCATCTGATTTAGATGACAATTTCCTGGACCTCAATCCTATGCCTGTAGAGCTTGGGAGATGGGTGATGGGGAAGAAATTAGTGTATTTTTCATGTGGAGTAAATGTGAATTCATGTGACCCAAAAGTGGATTGTGGCAGATTTTAGTTCTAAGAATAGTGGGATCAATACTTTTGGTCCCAAATGTTCTTCCAGAATGTTGCCACTCCTCTATTAATAGAATATATATCTCATCCCCTAAAACCTGTGTAGTCCATAGTGACTACCTCAAAGAATAGGATGCTGCAAAATTGATGCTGTGTGTCTTCTTAGGCAAGGAGCATATAATGAAATAGAGCTTCCAACTATGCATTCTCTTAGAAGCTTACCTTTGGAACCCCATATGTGAGGAAGCCCAAGATACAGGGAGAGTTCACGTATAGATATTGGATGACAGTACCAGCTCAGGTATCAGACAACACCCAGAAAAATTCCACACTTGTGAGTAACTAAGCCTTTACATGATTCTGCCCCCAGCCTTCAAGCTGCCCCAGTGACACTGAGTGGAACAGACAAGAGCTCTCCCTACCAGACGTTGATCAGATTATAGAATGGAGAATAAAATACATAAGCACATTTTTAAACCAATACATTATGAGTGTTTTAAAAAAAAGGGAATAAATGACTGAAACAACCGCCAAGAATATTGTAAGACTAGAGGCCCGGTGCACGAAATTTGTGCATGGGTGGGGAGGGGTGTCCCTCAGCCCAGCTTGTACCTTCTCCAATCTGGGACCCCTTGAGGGATGTCCAACTGAGGGATGTCCAATGGGCAGTTGGACATCCCTCTCATAATTCAAGACTGCTGGCTCCCAACTGCTTGCCTGCCTGCCTTCCTGATTGCCCCGAACCACTTCTGCCTGCCAGCCTGATCACCCTCTAACCACTCCCCTGCCAGCCTGATTGATGACTAAGTGCTCCCCTGCCAGCCTGATTGCCCCTAACTGCCCTCCCCTGAAGGCCTGGTCACCCCTAACTGCCCTCCCCTGCAGGCCTGGTAACCCTAACTGCCCTCCCATGCAGGCCTGGTCCCCCCCCCCCCATGCCCTCTCCTGCAGGCCTGGTCACCTCCAACTGCTCTCCCCTGCAGGCCTGGGTCCCCCCCCCCCCCAACTACCATTCCCTGCAGGCCCAGTTGCCCCAACTTCCCTCCTCTGCCAGCCTGGTCACGCTTCACTGCCCTCCCCTGCAGGCTTGATCGTCCACAACTGCCCTCCCTTGTAGGCCTGGTCCTTCCCAACTGCCCCCCCCCTGCTGGCCATCTTGTGGCAGCCATCTTGTGTCCACATGGGGGCAGCCATCTTGTGTGTTGGAGTGATGGTCAATTTGCATATTACTCTTTTATTATATAGGATAGAGGCCTGGTACATGGGTGGGGGCCAGCTGATTTGCCCTGAAGGGTGTCCCGGATCAGGGTGGGGGTTCTCTTGGGGCATGGGGTGGCCTGGGCGAGGGTCCTGTGGTGGTTTGCAGGCTGGCCACAAGTGGAGGCCCTGGTATCTGGGATTTATTTATCTTCTATAATTGAAACTTTGTAGCCTTGAGCGGAGGCCAGGGCCAGCCAGGGCAGGTGGGAAGCTTGACTTCCTCCATCGCTGGGGGCAACCCAAGCCTCCTGCTTGCTCCAGCTCCGTGGCCTCTGCCATATTTGTTGAGTTAATTTGCATACTCACTCCTGATTAGCTGGTGGGAGTGGCTTGTGGGCATAGCAGAGGTATGGTCAATTTGCATGTTTCTCTTTTATTAGATAGGATAGGTATGCTTGTCTATTGCACAAATGATGAAATATGCTGATGACCACATATGTAATGGCAGAGCTGAGCTGTGGATGTGAGGGTGTCTGAGTCCACAGTTTGAATTCTTTCCACTCCTTGACCCACTCCTGAAAGAGAGCTTAGGTGGACCAGAAAGACCACTAAGCTCTACCCTGAGAAGACTGAGCCCATAAGAAGGATGACGAGATTGCAGCCTGCCAGATGTGGAGGCCTTTTTTAAAAACAAGACACGCTTTGCAGTAAAAAAAAATTGATGGTCAAATTCTGTCCTCATATTTGTGAGCTTTGGTGCAACCTTGAGCAAGCTACATAATTTCTCTGTGTGCAAGTTTCCTCAATCGGGAAATAATGATATATTGTGCCTTGCAGAATAGTTGTATTTTAATTTTTAAGTTATAATTTTAAATGGAAATAAGAGAAACTATTATTATTAGTCTGAATATCTTAATGTGGTCATGTGAAAGTCCTGCTCGATTATGAGTGGCACACATCCATTGCTCTCTGACCTCTGATCAGATGTCAACACTGAACTTGACCATTATCCCTTTCTCTTTTGAAATCCTGCTTCCATCTTTTCCCCTAGTTTACAACACTCACTGCCCTCAGGGCCTCTAGCTACCAGTTCCTCTACTCCTTAGAAAAGTGCTTGACATCTCCTTCCCCTTCCACACTATTCTGCCTTGACTTTCAGCTAAAATTGATTATTTGTTTAATGACATTCAAGTGCAAATGAGCTTTACCCTATAAGAACTTTGACTTTAAAATAACAGCTTATTAACTACCATGAAATCTCTAATTGATAGAATTAGTGGGAGAGACACTTTTGTTCAGAGAGTTCTTTGCCTACTCTTTCTTTCCTCCCACAATAAGCAAAAAATAGTCCTGAAAGCTACTTTGTAACCTCTCTGCACCCATTTTAGAAAACACTATATAGGGTGGGGCAAAAGTAGGTTTATAATTGTTCATATGGAAAATGATACAATAATAATAATGTAAGAATAAATTGTGTTTTGTGTACTCACAACTGTAAACCTAATTTTACCCCACCTTGTATATCCCAACAGGGCCCAATAAAAATAAATTTGTTGCCTTGGGAGAGAACTAAGGCAAAACACAAATCAACTTTATTTTAAAACTAGAGGCCCAGTGCATGGATTCGTGCACCAGTGGGGTCCCTTGGCCTGGCCTGCGGGGATCAGGCTGAAACTGGCTCTCTGACATCCCCTGAGGGGTCCCAGATTGCGAGAGGGCAGTTCTCGGGTGATGCACTACAAAATCAGGTTCCCTCCTCTCTGGTTCCGGATGCATCACCTGAGAACCACAGCTGCCAAGTCACCACAGCTCGGCAGCTCCTGCATTGAGCATCTGCCCCCTGATGGTCATTGTGCATCATAGCTAACAGTCAGCCGGTCAAACGGCTGGCTGGTCAGCCAGTTGCTTAGGCTTTTATATATATAGATTGTGACTTTTTTCTACCTCTTACCCTCCTCAAACAGTGGACAGAGTTGGGTGGACAGAGTTGACCACCCTTACATAGCAAGTCTTGATGCAGTTCTCATTTAATGCCATCACCTTCTTGTGTTTAACTGTCTGGATTAGCCAAAGTTTATTTTCTTAAAGATGTACTCACTATTAGTGATTATTTGGATCCAATCAGATATATAGAGAGAAATAAAAGGGTAATCGGGTTGTTTCTTTGACTATGGGTAAGTTCATTCCATTTTGACTGACATTGAAGCATTTCTCTGTGCTGTGCTGTGGAAGCTCAAGAGGTAGAAATTACAGAGAATAAAGAGTATAACTATAAGATATTTTGAACAAGCATTTGATTAACTCTTTAGGAAATATGCAAGGGAGATTTTTATAGCTCAGGATAAGGAGGGAGATGAAAAGAAATAGGAGTAGATAGACTTGTATCACATATGTTTGTATCCATCCATATACTCCCCCAAATACATAAAATAAAACTTTAAATGCATAATTTAATAAATATAAAATATTTTATAATAAACAATATTAAACAGCCTCCATTCAAACTTCTGGCTCTGTTTCTAATCAATGTAGAATTGTCCATTTTATCACAGTCTTTTTGGATTTATTATTTTGAATTTTTGTTTTGTTCAAATGCTTTGTCTTATACTAACTAAACCTGCAATTTTGCCGTGGTAGCCTTCCATTTTCCTTAGCCTCAATCTGGTTTCCTTTGAACACTAATTTCTATGTCCAGGGCTCATGTCTTTATTAATGTCACCATATGGTACCAGTACCCATTCTAGTCTCAGAGTTCCTATGCCTGGCTGTGTTTGGAATTTTCTGGGGAGCTTTTAAAAATTACACATTTCTAAAGTCTATCCAGAGCTGCTGCATCATAATGCTTTTCATATATGTCTCTTTCTTTACATTCTCATTACTTCCACAAAGTCCAATCTCTATTAGCTGGCTTGTTGCAATGATGTATTAATTGGTGTCTCTAACTAGTCTCTTGTCTCCCCAAGAATGCCTTTGCCAGATTAATCTTCCTAAAATAGTACATCACACAAGTTGTTTCAATGTTTAATAAACATTAATGGATCCTTATCGCCCTCAGGAAAACAATCAATTATCTTTAGTCTGACATTTAAGGCTTCTACAATTTATCTTCTACACACCTGGTCAACATACTTCAGTACTTATAGCAAATAAGTCTATGAATCTTTCTGTTTCAGTTTGGGCTGCTATAACAAAATGCTTTGGGCTTAAAAAATAAACAAGTATTTTCAGTTTGGAGTGCTGAGAAGTCCAAGATGAAGGTGCTGGAAGATTCAGTATCTGATCAGGGCCTTCTTTCTGGTTTGCAGATCCAGCCTTCTTGCAGCATCCTTGTCTTATAAGGGCATTAATCCCATCAAGGGGCTCTACTCCCATGATGTCACCTACACCCAATCATATTCCAAAGGCCCTATCTCCTAGTACTATCACATTGGGTGTTAGGGCTTTGAGGGAGACATAAACAGTTGGTTCATAATGCCTTCCTTCTTATTAAAAGGCATTCTTCCTATGATTTCTTTGAGATCATAAATTCTTTTAAATTTATGTTGAAATAATTTCTGACTTACAGAAAAGTTGTTAGTACAAACAATTCCTGATTACCCTTCACTCAGCGTCCTTGTTAACCGTTTACCACATTTTTCTATACTATTCTCTATCTCTGCCATATATAATATTTACATTCTCTAAACACAAGGATATTCTCTTAGATAACCAAAATAGGAAATTAACATGGATACAATACTACCCTTTAATCAACAGAAAATGAAAAGATAAGACACTAAATGGAAGAAAATATTGGCAAAATATTGTATTGACAATATAAAAAGAACTTTTATAATTTAACTATAAGAAGATAAATCCTCCCCTCCCCACTGAGCCAAAAACTTGGATATTTCACAAAGAAGAGTGACAAATAACCAATAAGCATAGGAGAAGGTACTCAATATTAAAAATGCAAATTAAAACCACAGTAAGATAGTATTACACATTCAGTAAAATGCCTAAAAATACAAAGTCAATATAACAACCCCAAATGATACAAAAATATGGACGATTGGAGCTATCATGCTTATGGATTATAAAATCATTCAAACATTTTGAAACTGTTTGGCAATTTATTACAAATATAAACGTAGATTTTCCCTATGATTTATCAATTTCACTCCTCTTTACTTATCTGAGAAAGATGAAAACATATGCCCACAAAAATATTGTACAAAAACACTCATAATATTTTTATGTAGAAAACCCAATTACTAGAAACCCCCCAAATGCTCATGAATAGAAGAGTTCAATTGTAATACAGACATACAATGGCATACTATTCACAATAAAAGGAGGTACAATTATATAAGGAATCTCATAGACATGATGTTGAGAGCAAAAAGCAAGACACCATAGAATAAAAGCTCTGTGATTTCATTTATAGTTTGAAATGGGCAAAAGTAATCTGCGGTGCCAGATAGCAGTGTTTGCCGTGGCAGAGAGTGTACTGACTGGAAAGGGTCGTGAGAAAGCATTCTGATATGATGAAAATGTTCTATATCTTCATTGGAATGTGGGATTTCCAGGTGTATACATTTGTCAGAGTTGCTTGGCTCATGTGTATTTCACTGCATTGATTATACCTTAATAATAAGTGTAAAACAAAAGGGACCTGGCTAGGTAGCTCATTTGTTTAGAATGTCATCCCTATAAGCCAAGTTTGCAAGTTTGATCCCTGTCAGAGCACATACAAGAATGAACCAATGAATGCATAAATAAGTGGAACAACAAATCTATTTCTCTCTGTTTCTGTCTCCCTGGCCCCTCTTTCTCTCTTCCTCTCTTTAAAATCAATTTTTAAAAAGTTGTGGGTGCGTGCAATGGAACACAGGTCCACTAGGAGTGAAACTACTAATATCTCTAGATGTGAAGGCTTGAATGGGAACAGAAATTTCCAACATTTAGGAAGGAGAGTGAGCCCCTACAGCAGGCCAGTGAGCTGACTTCAACAAGGGACACAGATAAACTTTGGTGAATTTGTAGGGATGGAGTCAGTGGAATAACCAGAACTCAATTATCCTCTGTCCCTTCTATTTCACACCAGGGCTTGCCATTGGATGAACCATTTAAAAAGCCAGAGGGGCATGGGAACTTTGCCTATGTATTCCTTATAGGTCAGCTTCTCAGGACACAGAGTGGGGAGGAGAAGGAAGGAGATCGGGTCCAAAGGGGAAAACAGAAGATATTTGGCATACACTTTATTTTTTACACAATTCCAAAGGGCATCACTTATTTGTATAATGGTGGCTTTTCCAAGATATTGTATATATTGAGCATAAAGGGGTTGAAGGTTTATGAAACAGAATTGAAGCTGTTTAGAAGTGAAAGTGAGCATATGTTGGGATGAGGGACAGTGCAATAGTGAGTGGTAAGATCAATAGAATGTAGGGCCTGATAGAGTCAAAGGATGATTGGAGTTGGAGTATTAGAAGGAGTTTTTGCAAATGAGACTATGGAGGGATTTCAGTTAATAGTAATAAAAGGTCAAGCATCTGTCCATGGGAATCAGTGGCTAAGGTGACATAAGAATACAAAATGATGGAAGGAGAGGAAACCAAGTAACTAAGCAACCAGGATAATGGCAGGATTATCTGTACAGATATTGAGAGCATCAAGAATTATTGCAGGATATAGAGAGCAACAGAAAGCTAGGAGTTAAAAGTGCCAAAAAATGATGAGAAATGGTGAGGGGGAGGGCCACAGATGACTGAACAAAGGAGAAAAAGTGGGTGGCATAGTCTCTTAACTTGAGTCATCCTTGATACCTTTCTCTCTCAGCCCCCTGAGTCAACCAACCATGAAGTCCTGTCAGTCTATTGCTTTTCTCAATATTACCAACACTCCAGTCACCAGCCATTTAAAAAAATATATTTCTCACTGTTTCAAGGCATTTGTTTTCTAATTGGTCTTCCAGTAGCTACTCTTGCCAGTCTGCTTTCTTTGCTGCAGACAGTGAACTCTTTTCAGTAAATTTGATTATGTCATGCCATCCCCCTTATCTTCCTCTAATTCAGCACTTAAATTTTTTTTTTCAGTGGGTCTCCACTGCTTTTAAGATTAGGAGCAAAATCCTTCAGGCCTAAAAGGACCCAGATGATCTGGCCTCAGGTCTGCCTGTTTTGTCTTATCTAGCAATATATTCCCCTACCACCTCTCTGTGCACCAGTCACACAATTTCTTATCATATCCTCCTCCAGGGTCTTTGCATGTGTTGCTTGCTTGGTCTGGGATGTGCCCTCCTTTACCTCCGGGTGTTTCACCAGGTTAATTAGTATAATCAGTGAAAACTCGGTTCAAATATCACCTGCCCAAGGAAACCATTCCCAACATTGCCCAGACTGAGCCTATGCTCTCTAGACCCTTCATTATGGAGCCGTATGAGTGCTTCTTAAGGGAGACATTCAAAGGACAACCTTGTAGGGGACATGTTTAAAATTTATGTTGGCTTCTCCTTTGTCTGGGGTTATGCTCAGCTGGTTGCTGGGATACAAGGGACTAATTCACATGAACAAGAGAATACACTTAAAAAAGTCACCAATGAAGGTGGGTTAAATGGCATGGTTTCAGCATGAGAGTCTAGTGGAGAAGAACTGGTTTAGACAAGTGTGTAAGGTTAGCTGGAACTCCCTCAGATGCAGCCTTTAGAGCCTGATGCTGATTCCACTTTGAAGAATAAGGACTGGATTTTGAGCTGCATGCTTTGCTTCAATGTGAAACACGTTCCCCTGGATCTAAACCTGCAGGGGCGCTGCCGTGTAGGAAAATTGCAGTGGCTTCAAGTAATGACACCACGTGGTAGCAAAAAGCACCAATAATAGTGGGCCAGTTTAGAGCTTGAAAACATACTGATTCTGGTCATGTTTGCACAACTCCATAAATTTACTTTAAAAATTATTACATAGTACACTTAGAGTGTGTGGATGTATACCTGGGTAAAGGAATAGAAGGTATAAAAAAGGATATCAATTCTCATCCAGACTCTTCAGCCAATTATGTCAGAACCTTTGGGGGTAGGGCTCAGACACTGATAGGCATTAAAAGCTCCCTAGGAAAATTTAGCAATATCTAACAAAGATACATATGCATTTGCCTTCTGACCCAGTAATCCTGTTTCTAGGAAGTTGTTCTGAAGACACACACAATATTTTTTCATTGGAACGTTGTAAATGCAAAACATAGGAAACCATCTGAACACCCATACACAGGAGAGTGGTTGAATAACTATGGTATGTCCACACAATAAGGAGTATATGTGGCTATTAAAAAAATGAGGAAGACCATTCCAAACCAACATATAGGGGTATCCAGGGTATACTTTGATGTGAAAAAAGAACAACATAAAGTGCCAAAATATGTCTATATCATGGCATTCTTCAAGTATAAATGAAGGCGATATAAGAAAATATGCATATATATATATGCTAATTTATGGAAAAAGGGATATGGCAAAGATAAATTAGAAATGAATGTAATTGGTTATCCACAGAGGTGGGTGGGAATGAGTGGAAAAAATGAAGAAGTGAGAATGGGTAGAAGGCATGAGTGGAGACACTTCTTTAAGCACATCCTCTTGTACAGTTCTGAGTTTTAGAATCAAGTACTATTTCAGATATTAAAAAATAGATAATTAATATTAACCAGGATGTGTGGGAATCTAAACAGAATACAAGTGGTAACCAATGAATCTAACTGTACTAGAAATGAATACCATAACCATAATAAATGGGATTAAAAAAGAAAATAATAAACCTAAGCAATATTGGAAAACAGTATTTTGAATATATTCTACAAGGCCCAAAACAACAAAACTGCACAAATAGTGCACACTTTTGAGTAAGTTTGTTTTTCACAGAGATATGTTTTAATAATTGTTTAACTATCTTAAGTATATTGCAAATTTTAGTAAAGGAGTAAATAAATTGTTTATAATCAGAGCCAATTTATCACTGTCAGAGAAAGGAGTTACAATTGAGGAATGAGGGAGACTCTCTGAACTCTATACATTAGAATGGAAGGTATCAGTTTTAATTACCTCTATCTATCTATCTATCTATCTATCTATCTATCTATCTATCTATCTATTTACACATCTGTATCTATTTGTATTATAGCTCTCTATATATGTATACATACAAATAGATACAGATGTGCATGTATTTGTGTATGTACACATGTATATAACGCCTCACTCTGTTCACTTAAAAGGCCTAGAAGCCTTTGACACCCCAGCAGCAATGAGCATACCCAATACCAGAACTCATTTTCTAAGTACCACTTTCCAGTAAAAGGCTGAATCCAGGGCTGAGTACAGAAGCCCAGATTATCTTGTGGTGCCAGAAAGTTAGTGTTCAATAAATGACGGGAGCATATTAAAAAGTTTAGACACCAACCTGTAGCATCTCCCAAGTGCCAAAGCTGGGACAATTTGGGCAACAAAATAAACGATGATAATATTGGATTATAACCCATAGAATAGAATAAATATCTGTGAGTCTGTAATGATAAAAATAGATAATTGAATAAATATATAAATAAATAAATATGAGAGAAAGGACTGCTCTTCTTACCTCAGGTCTTTTCTCCTCACCAGGCTTGATTACTTCAACAGAAAAGAAAGGCCTTTGGAGTTTTGAGTAATGATTTTCAAATTGTTTTAAAGGCTATTTTGTTGTTTTGATTACAATGAGTAGATTGTATGTTTGCCTATTTTTGTAGGCCTCTTTTCTTGAAAAGGAAATCTGTATATAGTGCCCAGAGGGATACATAAATAATACAGGTAAAAATTAAATTGCTTTTGTCTGATTGGGGGAAGGGAGGGTTGAGGAAGGGGAGTGAGTTGGGAAGTGATGCAGAGCCTGACCAACCAGCCATTCTCCACCCAGATGCCAGCCAATTCTGGAAGCCTTCTGGTACTGATGACAAAGTTCTTGTCCGTAGTTTGAAACTCTAAAAGATTGCTACAATTTTTCTGCCACATTCAAAAGCACTGGTTAGTTTCTCTTTAATCATGATGAAACATCAGATAAACCCAAAATGAAGAACGTTCTAAAAAACTTTTGACTGAACTGTGGCATTTATGCTTGTCCCCTTCCATTTTGCATTTACCATGCTAAAATCTGGACTAGAAGGAATGGGCTATATCTTTATAGATCTAAGGCCTAATATTGAACCTTCACCTAGTAGTTCACTTGCTAGGAATTCAGTTGGTGAAAGTTTGATGATCACTGGGGCCAGGATCTCCAGAAACTGCCTGGAGGAGGTCCCTTTTGAGTTAGCTCTGGGGAGGGAGAGAGGATTTTAATTAGTGGGCATTGGGTTATTAACCCTTATTAGTGGGGGCTGTGCCCTGTGCTGGGATGACAGACCAAAGAGGCCATGCAGTGGGGAGCCATTAGGAGTTCTGAAGGACAGAGAAGGATAGCAGGTGAGGGTTGAGCTGAGATGGGGAACCCAAGACAGGGCATGAGTGTCAGCTGTGACATGAGATGACCTAAAACCAGAAACAGAAATTCTTATGCTATATTTAAATTAATTCCCCAGTGTAGCCTCCTCAGCAAGATATTCCAGAAAGATAATTGAAATTGGCTAGTGTCCAGGTATCTTCAAGATCAAGTCCAAACAAAATGTAGGCAGCTTCAAAAGCAAAACTTTTCCTGACATTTCCCAGGACATGCCCCACACCCTTATTCTCAGCTCAAGCCCACATCTTTTTTTCAGATCCAGGTGGGAAAGGATGACGGCTGTACAGTCAGAGCACTCCACCAGGTAGTCGCTCTGGTTGGGCTGGCAGCACCAGCCAGCCGGCTGTTGGTGGGAGCATCCTGCCCTCTGCTGGATTTGGCAGGAAAAGGATTTTGCATTGCCTGCTAAGAAATTAATGAAGGTTGAAAGTTTGGGGTTTTATCTGAAAATAAACATTTGCTTGCATGTGGCTCAGGTCTAATTAACCAGGGAATGCATCCCCTAAATGACACATGGATTCTTAGGGGATTCCCAGTACCCAGGAAAAAATATTGTTGTGGATCATATGTATACTTTCTGCTCAGTAAGCGGGGCAAAATATACAGAGCCAGCATTTTTTAAAGAAATGCAAAGAATCAAAGCTGCATCTCTAATAATTGTTAAAATAGTCACATAGTATGATGTGATAGAAAAAACCTTGGGGGGTACTATTAGCTTGTGTCTATATATTAATTCTGCAAGATACTAAGTTTTTCTGAGACTCGATTTCTTCATTTGTACAGTACCTTACCCACCATAACAGGCTACTGTGAGGGTCAAATGAGCTAATAATAATACATGTGAAAGAACTTCACTGTGCCCATTAAAAGTGTGAGGTTCAGCTCTAACCGGTTTGGCTTGGTGGATAGAGCATTGGCCTGTGGACTGAAGGGTCCCAGGTTAAATTCCAGTCAAGGGCATGTACCTTGGTTGTGGGTACATTCCCAGTAGGAGGTGTGCAGGAGGCAGCTGATGGATGTTTCTCTCTCATTGATGTTTCTAACTCTCTATCCATCTCCCTTCCTCTCTGTAAAAAAATCAATAAAATATATATTTTTAAAAAGTGTGAGGTTTAAACATATGCTCTGTGCAAGAGGACCCATATATATGGTGTACACAAGTTCATAAAAAGTACAGAGCAACATTGTTCAATTACTGACTTTCTGAAATTTGGCGGCGGGGGGGGGGGGGTAAATTTAGGAAACATATCAATATTTCAAGAGAATGAAAGGAACCTTCCTAGACACATTGAAAGAAAGCAGGATGCCCTTAAAATAATTTTTGTAAGAAGCTCTAGACACAGAACAACTTTTTTACTGGGTAGTCTTTATCTTCGACTGCCTATCATTATGCTCTGTACAACCTATAAGAACATCTATATTTTTCAGTTTCCAAAAGATAAAAATGGCAAACATGGATTCTAAGGGTAATCATTCACAGCAATCCAGCCCCTCCCTTTCCTCCTCTCCGCTTTGTTCTGGGCCCTTCCCTATCCCTCCCTTCTGTTCTCCTCTTGTTTGATTTGAAAGCAGAAATGAGTAGCCTCAATTAGCATTGCCATTGCTATCAAGCTTAACTGTTTCTTATCTCCTTTACCCATTCAGGAAATCTACTGTTTTCAATGCTGTTATTACAATTGGAGTAGAATATGGTCCCAGCTCTTGAGCTATTGGCCATCCCTAAAGGTGAACAGCTGAATGACAATGGTGTTGATATTAATGTAATAGTCCTTTAATTTAAAAATAGATGTTTTTAACTTAATAATTTCTTGGATTGCTTTTATCCTCTTTTTTTTAGCAGCTCTGTTTAATAAAGAGGTTTTAATCATCCCATTTGTGCTTCCATCTGCAGAGTAAACCCAAGTGCAACCCATCCCCTCGCCAGCCTCAGTAAGTGCTTTACTGATGCTCTGTAGAAAAGTCAACTTCAACAAAGATTTGAAACTAGGCGCTGAAGATACAAAGGAATAAAATGTGATGGCTCTACATGAAATATTCAGGCTTTAGTTAGATACCTATATAAATGTGATAAGCTAATGGTGTGGGAAATGGGAAGATGTCATCTGATCTTGAAGAATGAATACTTTTCCAGGCGGACAAACTGTGTGTGTGTGTGTGATTGTGTGTGTGAGTGAGGGAGTGTGTGTGTGTGTGTGTGTGTGTGTGTGTGTCTTTGTGTGTGAGCGAGGGAGCAGCCTTCAAGGCAGAGGGTATAATGTAGGTCTGATATAGTAAACATAAAAATCTGTGGTGGCTAGAGTACTGGGGAGGTGAGGCTGCGGCTAGCAAGGTAGTTTGGGGCCAAATGAAGATGTTGTTTAACTGATAAGATATGGAGCTTGAATTTCACTGAGTATGTGTGTTGTTAACCAAAAAATACACTTGAGTAGTGAATCAATATAATACTTCTATTTAGTTCAGTCAGGGATGTGTTTATTAAAAAGGGAAGTTGAACTTCAGATGACGGTGTAATTTCCTAGGACTTTTAAAATATGTGTAAATTTCTGAGTGAAAACTGCAGCAGCCTGGGTTGGGTTAGTGACTCCCAGAACATACTAGAATCCTTATCTAACATCCTTAAAACATAACAGCTTAAATCCCTCTTGATTCATCAGAAAGTCATGCATTTTTAAAAAGCAGTCACCAGCCTGGTCCAGTTAATCGTAAATAAAATGTCTGGAGTCTGTTGCCTAAGGAGAAAGATGTAGAAATGGCATAAGTCACTTCCTGCACCTGACCTGTCATTTTGTCACAGAAAATAAGAAAGAGGCCAGGAAAAAAAAAATCTCATGGATAAAGGCTCTCCACTTCACCAGACATAAGCATGTCTGATTAATCATTTTTAAAAGCCAGGTTATTTACATAAACTGCTTGGCATGTTATTTCTGATCTTAACTCTCCTTGTCCGGTCTAGTAATTCCACAAACATTTCAAAGGGACAGGATTGCTCACAATCAAGCTTTGTTTGTAGCATCTTAAAAGAAAGCACTTTCAAAATATTTTTTTCTTTAGTGTGTTTGCTCAGCACTTAGCACATTATAGACATTCTAAAGAATAGGGCACAATCCATTAAACAATTTGGACCAAAATAAAGTGTAAATGAGTGTAGTCAGTAGTGTTTCCAACTGCTTAGTACCCTGTCTAAGGGGTAAGCAAGTGGGCATGGCCTAGTGTGAGAGCCTGTAGGAGCACCGACCTTGTCTGTCATACTCCCTTTCTTAACTGCAGTATCCAGCACATAGTAGGAGCTCAATAAATATCGGAGGAATTACAAAACAATGAACAGACTTGCTTTCCTAGTGACTTTGCTTGCAATGGTTATCTGAAGAGCGTCATAAAGTAGTAATTGCTCTATGGCTGCTTGGCCTCATGAGTTAATGTTTGCAAAGTGCTTTGAACTCCTTGGGAAAAAGAATGGTGCTTTTCTTGGCACCCTATCATGTTTGCAGTGGCACAGAAATTACTCCTCCTTCTCTTCCTCCGGCTGCCCATACTGTGCCCTCCCCCAGCGCCGTGCTGGGCCAGGATCTTCCAAAGGGCAGCCACATTGCTCTCACTGCCTTCTCCAGCCCTGCAGGAGAGGTAAGGACAAAGTACACGCCAGACAGATTTCTTTCTCAAGAGACGCTGGGGAAATGGAATTTAGGTAGAGCTTAATGATGCTTAGAGCGATTGCTGTAGAGAGGAAGGCAAGTTCTTGGCCAGGCATGGAAGAAGCTACTGGGACAGACAGGCTGATCTGTGAGGACACATCAAACTAAATCCTGGAAGAGAGACAGAGGTTGTTACATGGGTGATGGCGAGGATGTGCCCAAACAGCTGGTCTCTAAAGTGCATATGGTTATATACCCATAATATAAGACCTGGACTCTAGCTGGCAGAAACTACTGTAGTTTTGTTAGAAGAAACTCCTAAGACAAGCCAGATTTCTTTCATATGGGCAAACATTTTAACCACTGTGATTACATTCCCCACAATTTTTAAAAAAATATTTAATGATGGCACATAAAGGGGTTCTGTCTTGCAATAGATAATCATAGGCTGCAAATTTTCCAACCTATTTATTACTATAAAAATTGCTTTTATTTTTAGGAACTTAATAGTTAAATAGTTTAAATATGATTTGGAAAAATAAAAGCTGTTTTTCTATTTAAAATGGCTGTTCTTTATGAACAAATTCAAGAAAAAAATTTTCCTTTTGAGGTTCTATTCGCTTTCAACTGATCATGCATAATCATTATCTCAAAGAAATGCCCAGAGAGCTGGTTACAGGTGCGGAATCATGAGAAGGACTATAGGTGGCAGATCTTGCCTTTAAGGCAGGAACAGGTCCTATTTTCCACAACTTTGAAGTGACTTGCTTTCTAAACCAAACCATGAGGTTTTCTGTGTATGGACTTTTTCATGATACATATTTATATGCTGGTTGCTATACATACGGCAAACTTGCTGTTTCTATAAATTGTTTCTAGGGACTGGCGATGAATGTTTTGTGGACAAAAGCTAACATGGGTTTCTGTTAAAAAGATAGACCATGTAGCTGGTGTCTGTTTTGTACTTGCTATTAATCTGAAACCAAGATCAAGCACAGTGAAATTCGTAGTTAGACCATAGTAAGCAACATTGAAACTCTGAAAGATCAGCACGCCCATAAAAACCACACGTGAAACATTGATTTGAGAGTGACTCTGGATAAGAAATGGTTTGTTTTTCCACTTCATTCATTACAGAATGAGGAACCCCGATTTTCCACGTGTATAGGGCTTGTGAATCACATAGGCATTATTGAATTGTTGTTGGTTTTTCCTCTTTTATTTTAAGGTATTTGGTACTAGACAGTTTGTCCAAGTCCTGCAATAAACACATGGGAGCGTCCTTGGAAAGGGGAGGAGGGTGGCATGAGTTGGGGTGAGATCGAATTTCCTTTCCAGAAGGCCAGTGTCCTGTTGCATTGCAGGGCGCTGTAAATTCATTTAGCACAGAAGAGGCGAAACCTCATACCTTCTGGCTGGGTGACGAGGAATCACTGTCGGTGATTTGCCCACTCAATTCCATTTGCCAACTGAAGTTCTATGGTAAGTGTGGGTTTGAAACGTACGGGTTGATTCTCATTATGCATTATTGTTATTTTCTTTGATGTGGGGAAGTGGAGGACATGAACACGTTTTAGTGTAGTATTGCATATTAAGAAGAATAAAATATTAGTGGAATTATTGCTGGAAATACATTATTCAAATGTTTCTTGAATAAACTGGTTAGCTTTTAGGGTTTCCCCCCTTTAAATGTTCCAGACTTTCACTTGTATTTTTATTGTAGTTATTCTTGTTACTAGGTCTCTTCTTACATCATAGCGTCAGTGAATTTAATAATGGGTATTTCTTCTATCAGGTCAAATATTGGGTTTGTGACAGCCAGACAATTTTTGGTAATAACCAGAAAGGTGCAATAAATACAGGTGTGTGATATCATTGAAAGGAGAAGGGGGAAAAGACTGGTCAAGAAAGTGAAAGTTTCTTAGTAAAAGAAAAAAGGAGTTGGTGAGAGTTAGCCAAGTTTAAAGTGGCTAAGCACTAGAGCTCAAACATGATATTCTAATGAAGACAGGGTAAAGCAGCTCATGGAAAATTTCTCTCTCTCTCTCTCTCTCTCTCTCTCTCTCTCTCTCTCTCTCTCTCTTTCTCTCTCTCTCTCAGAGGTTTTTTCCTTATCTATAGATACATTAACATTTCTAAGACTAGGAATCCTGTCCTTTCAGTTCTGCATCACCTGCTAGTAGACAATTGATAAATATTTATTGATCAAAAAGTATCTCTTTTTGTAGCTGCTACCAAAAAAGGTTATCAAATTAGTTGCTTTGATGTGCTTTCTATGAGATAGGCCAGAACTCAAGCCAGAGGCAGCTGATACTTAATCAAATAAAATTCGGCCAAAGGTGAGCTATGAGCTTATCACAGAGTATTTTCTCAAATCCCTATCATGGCAGAGTCACACTTTTGGGTTAGACCACCAGAGGTCAGCCCATTATTTCCAGGAAAGTTTTATTAAAGGACATTTTCTGTGTCAAAGAAGAAAAAACAAAACAAAACAAAACAAAAAAACAAACAAACAAAAAACCTAGGGCAGTGGATCTCAAACTTTTAAGCATGAAAGGCGTTCAGGACTGGTTCCTGAGTCTTATTGCTATTTAAGTCTTATTATATAACTAGAAGCCCATTGCAGGAAGATTCCTGCAAGAATAGGGCTTCCTGTGGCCTGAGCAAAGCAGAGAAGGGAGCAAAGCCCGCTAACCTACCGCCTCCCTGTGCGTTCTCTCCCACTGCTGCTGCCGCCCTCGCCCCACTTTCCCTCCCTCTTGTACACTGTCTTCAGTCTTCGCTCCTTGCCTGCGTATGCAAATTAACCACCATCTTTGTTGGGTTAATTTGCATACTCTCTCTGATTGGCTGGTGGGCGTAGCAGAGGGGTGGTTAATTTGCATGTTTCTCTTTTATTAGTGTAGATTTTTTTCTTGAATTTGTTCATAAAGAACAGCCATTTTAAATAGAAAAACAGCTTTTATTTTTCCAAATTCTTCTTGATTCTGATTCAAGAAGTTGGGGGAGGAGTGTCCCTGGGAATCTTCATTTTGTCAAAGCTGCAGGTGTTGGAGGACCTCATGTTTGAGGAAAATGTGCGGGTTCTCTCTAGCTTGTTTATCTCACGAGAGGACTGTAGGTTCGGAGCCCGCCAGGAGCCTGGCTCTCAGACCCAGAGAAGCTCAGGTGAAGAAGCAGTGCCTGTTCCAGAGACCCGGGTTTGGATTCCCTGTGGCTTTGCACAAAGTGCTTTTCTTCTCTAAGAGACAGGTTTCTCCTTTTTATTTTTATTCATTGTTGAAAGTATTAAAGATGTCCTCTTGGTTGGTTGGTTGGTTTTTTTCCCATTGACGCCCTCCGCCCCACACCCACCCCTCACAGACCTTCACACCCTATTGTCTGTGTCCGTATATGCATATAAGTTCCCAGGTTAATCACTCCCGCCCACCACCACCCACGCCTTCCCTCTGAGATTCATCCGTCTGTTCCATGCTTCTGTGTCTCTGGATCTATTTTGTTCATCAGTTTATTTTGTTCATTAGATTCCACCTATGAGTGAGATCATGTGATACTAATCTTTCTCTGACTGGCTTATTTTGCTTAGCATAATGCTCTCCAGGTCCATCCATGCTGAGAGGAGAACCATACTGCCTACCTTATGGTGTTTTGCCAGTGAAAATGGGGTTCTTCCATGGTGTCACAAGGAAAGCATTTTAGGGACCCACACATGGGAGGGCAGGGTGTAGTGGTAAGATTTATTGAAGCTGTAGCAAACACAAAGGGCCATCCCGGTGTTGGGGGTTTCATCCACCACCAGGTAGCTTAGCTCCATCCCGCTGTGGAAGAAGTCTTCATCAAGTCCATAAAAAGGGCCAGAGTCCAGAGATGTTGTGCCACTACCTGGCATCAGCAGGGCATATGAAGTTGTCGTCATTCAGTTTAGTCCATGCCAAAGCTTAATCCAGCCCAATCTCTGTCCCCACCCCTTTCTGGCTAGCTTAGTCTCTGTTTTAGGCTGTGCTTGGCTGGTGCTGAGCTGTTGCATGGAAGCCGGTGCTGGGAGCCCTGCTTGGAGCCCACGCTTGGGTGTGCACAGCTGCCAGGCCTGCATGGCTGCAATGGACCTGCATTTGGAGCTGCACAGCTACTATGGAGACACAGCAAAGAACACACAAACAGGCCAACGAAGAGGTGTTACCAAGGGGGCCTTTGTTAAGCTTTGATTATATTACATTGGGCTTGGGAAGAAGTAAGCTTTTTTTTCAAACTAACCAATCTCTTTACTGCCTCTTTGCGGGCTTGTATTGGGTCCTCCCCCTATCCAATCCAGTCTTTTTCCCAGTTCTTGGATGTGGGGGTCCAAGGCCAGTGTCTGAACGTAGGTTCTAGAACAGAAGATGAATATTCCTCCCCCTTTTGGTTGCCATTTTGGCTCCTACTGTACATGCACCCAGCAGATGAATTTTCTCTTTATTATTTTCTCTCTCCCTGGGTAATCCTGGATAATGGCTGGTCCTGACCCCACAGCCTGCTTTGGGGATTAAGTCCCCTTGTGACAGGGTGTGGTGGACCCTGGGAAGCCTGTGAATGTTATAGCTTCTTAGTAAGTCAGGCTTAATGTCCGACTCTGCTCCGTAGTTTATTATACTTAACTAGAGGCCCAGTGCATGAAATTCATGCACTGGAGGGGTCCCTCAGCTCGGCCTGTGCCTTCTCGCAGTCCAGAATACCTCGGGGGATGTCCGCTGCCCTGAGAGTGGGCCTAAGCCAGTAGGCGGACATCCCCCGAGGGGTCCTTAGAACTGCCTCAGAGGCGAGAGAGGCTCCTACCACTGCCTCTGCACTTGCCAGTTGTGAGCCGGCTACTGGCTGAGCAGCACTCCCCCTGTGGGAGCGCACTGACCATCAGGGGGCAGCTCCTGTGTTGAGCATCTGCTCCCTGGTAGTCAGTGCATGCCATAGCGACTGGTCGACTGGTCAACTGTCTGCTCCCTAGTGGTCAGTGCATGTCATAATGAGCAGTTGAGTGGCCTTAGCATATCATTAGCATATTACGTTTTGATTGGTTGAATGGCCGACCGGTCGACCGGACACTTAGCATATTAGGCTTTTATTATGTAGGATGTCTGATTCCCTTTGCTCCCTTACTTTATTAATAACTAGCTACCTATGCTAATAATGGGATTGAAAGAAATAATGCATACAAAGCACTTAGTGGAGTGATTGGCATATAATAAAGCACTTAGTAAATGTTAGCTCAAGGTAGGGAGAGAAGGGAAATGTCAGTGACAAGCCCTCTGTAGCTAGGAAAATGACTGCAGACAAAGCCAAGGTGTGACTAACCCGGAGGTTAGTTCTTGGATGTGGGGGTCCAAGGCCAGTGTCTGAACGTAGGTTCTAGAACAGAAGATGAATATACATGAGGATGGGAGACATACTTTCTCACCATTACAAATTTTCCCCAAGAGTGGTAATGAACAACCCAGATGGCACAGTTAATTGGAATTATAATTGATTCCCAAATAGTATTTAAGTCAACAGTTTAATTGACTTTCCTCAGGAAAACTATGATAAGAACTTCTAAAAGGGAACAAAGTGGAATATATCAAATTTGGTGATTTGTTCATATCTGCCACCCACACTACGTGGAGTGATGAACGAAGAGAAAAACGATCAAAGGAGGAACGGAACAGGGACCACGAATCAAATAGACTGCAATTAAATGAAATCCTTGTCTGGTAAATGTCAGGTTGTACTGAATTTGCTGGCTGGCTTGCAGGTGGCTGTTGCCAAGTGCTCTCTCAAGATGAAGCCTGAAGAGCAGAGTAAAAGGGGCTGACACCTTAGTTAGCTGCCTTTCTTAAAAGACAAAGATGAAATTGAGCAGCACTTGAATGCTGCAACTGAAACAGCCAACAAGTGTATAGATGTGTGTGTGTAGGGGGAGGGGGGAGGGGGTGTATGAAGGATAAGTAGGGATAGGGTGGATCAGACTGTCTTAGGCAAACCATGTAGCTTCTTTGGGCTTTCCTTTCCTAAGTCACCTTCTAGTCCTGAGACATTGTGGTAAGGTACAGAAAGTGGGCTGAATCCCAACCCTTTTATATTTTTCTCAGCTAGAAAAGTAGTCCCTAAACTAGGGTACCTAAGTTATTGTCAAATGCTAACTATTTTGAGGAATTTTGTTTACCCGGAACTATGAATGTTTTGGTGCTGTGGGTTTATATGTTTTTTTTGTTTGTTTTTTGCATAAACCCTGATTTTAACTTAAATACATTTTTACCAGAGTTGTTAATTCTCTGGATATATAACTATGATAATAGATGGCAATCTATATGTATAAAAGCCTAAGCGACTGTTATGACTGGTCAACCGAACGACCTGTTGACCGGTCGCTATGATGCACACTGACCAAAGGGGGCAGATGATTAACACAGGCGCTGCCCCCTGGTGGTCAGTGCACTCCTACAGCCAACCTCCTACAGTCCTTCCCTCCGGCCTGGCCAGCCTCAATTGGCCCTGATTGGGACTGGGAGAAACGGCCCTGATCGGCCCCAATTGTCCCCGATTACTGTCCAGGGCAAGGGGCCACACCCCTGCATGAATTCGTGCACAGGCCTCCAGTGATAAATAAATGGTAAAGAAACAATGCCGATAATAGTAGCCACCATTTTCTGAGCACTTATCATTTGTTAGGTATTGTGGAGGTTAAAAAATATGAATGCTTTTTCTCCCACCTTCTAAATTCTTAGGTAGGGCTAATCATCAAATTAACAGAGGCAGATTAACAGGAGAAAATCAGTTTTAATACATGTGATATTGGTGGAAATGGAGTTCTTGGGAGAATGGGATGTGGTGGAAAGCTTTATTGATATTGTTAAATTAAGGGGGTTTCCCTGCAAGTTCCCATCTCTGTCCGTCTCACTATGGATAAAGTCTGATTTTGTCTTCAGCAGGGCCAGAATAGAAACCAGTATCCAGAGTTACTGTTCCATAGTAAAGTCCAGCCCAGTCCAGCATCTGGCTAGCTTAGATTGTGTTCCCAGCTGAAGTCCATTGTGTGAGGGGTTCACACGGCTGTAGGCATGTAGCTGCTTAAGGCCACATGACTATGGAGAGAATATACGAACACATGGGCAAGTGCAGGTCACAGAGCCAGAGGAAAAAATGCACACAGGAGCAGGAGTGAGCAAGAGAGGGGGAACTCTTTGTCTCAGGATTTTAACCATCTAAGATTTGGACATTTTTTGATGGGCTCCATTCCTAGCCAATCTATTGTTCCCCAGGCTAGACTGACAGGCAAGCACTTTCCCTATATCACCCTGATTTCACTGCACCCTTCCCACCTTTGTTCGAGCCCTTCCCCCAGTGACCTGCAGGGAATGGACTGGAGGTTCCCTGGGGAGTGTGAAGCTATAGCTTCCTGGTGAAACTGCCCAGGTGACCATGCTTATAATGTCTGGCCTTCCCTTCGCCCTCTTCCTATTATTAATATTAATAAGCTAGCTAACTATGACAATAACACATATGCATGGGGAATTCACATAGGCATGAAAATTCCAAAGACAGTGAGGCAACATTGGGTATATAAGACATTTTGGACAAAGGAGAAAAGGAGGGGAATAGGGTCTTATTTCAGAAGTGAGAATGGGCAATTTACAGGTAGTTGAGGAATTGGGGGACATACATGCAAGACATTTCTTACAAGGCAACTCAGAAATAATGGGATACAGGGGGCATCTAGCTCATAGGCACCTGCCTGAAGCCTTCCTGTTTAACACACTTAAATCAAATTAGTCTGAGGTGAACATCCTAAGATCCCCTTTTGGGAGCAATATTTTCTATCTGAATCTCTTGGGCAGGAAAGTGGGGAGGATCAAAGTTTCCCTTTGAGTTCTGCTTCCCAACAAACAGCTTAAAAATCATCATCCCAAAACCCTGTTTCCTCTCAGTAGTAGGCTTGTCACTCTTCATCTGCAATCCTTACACTAACCTTGTTAGGAGGCACTATTGTGGCCCTTTTCCATGAGGATTTGAGAGGTCACAGAGGTAGCAAATAGCAGTCAGGATTTGAATCCAGCTCTTTCTAATTCCAACACCCATGTTTCTCCACCTCTAATAAAACATCAGTCTGCTGTGCTGAGTGCATTCATAGGAATAATGCTGTATAGTTTTCTCTTTAGTTCAGGGTCTCCTAACTATTAATAAAAAATACAATGTAATGAAAAAAAAAGATAAAAACTAAAAAAAAAAAATACAATGTAATGTGTCTTCCTCCTTAACTTTTCACTTGTGACCACTTTAGTGGATCACTTTTTTCCTAATGGAAATATCATATTATTTTGTTTGCTCTGAGTAATGACTTTGCTGACTAGTCTGAACTTGCCTGGGGCTTATACATGAGAGTAACAATTATTTTTTCTCCTTCAATTACTTAAGCTTTGTCAAATTTCCCTTTCCTTAGGCAGATACAATAATCTTTTGGTCCTTTTTCTTCTTCTTCTTCTTCTTTTTTTTTTTAACAAAACTACTAATTCTGTGTTATAAAAATTCAATTTCAATCCATTTTAAACTATCTTAACTGACATCATAGGTTAGATGCAGGACTTGGGGATCAGAAGGAGAGGGGTGTGGTATGTCCCTCTTTTAGCTATGACAATTTGGGGAGATTTGGGACAGGGACAAAGGGGAAAAAAGGACAAGTCTCTCACATATAATAGTCCTTCCTCTGTGTAAAATTTTGACTTTTTCCTGGTTCACATGGCCTGGCAGGCTGAGGTCCTCTGTGGTTGGCATTCACACGAGTTCTCAGCACCTGGGGGCATCCCCAAGGCAGTCATTGATGTGGGAGAACCAGTCCAGAGAGATCTTATCCATTTGAACATCCCAGCCTCCTGCACCTGGGTCTGCTCATTCAGCAGCCAGCCCTCATGCATGGAAAATGGCAAGTTAACCTTTTGCACTCAGATGTCGAGTGTGACTCGACACGGTTAGCATTGGTAGCAGCTCATATGTCGAGCCACACTCGACACGTAGTTTCACCGCGGGGGGGGGGGGGGGGGGCGGGAAGGGGGATTTTTGTCTATTTTTCCAGTATCTTTTTTGTTTTCATTAGCATGAAAGGAAAAGTAAAATGTAAATGCCATCTCAACTGATGTCAATAAAGAAAAAATGAAAAACCGATAACGCATGTGAAATTTATTAGGAAACTAGTACATGATCTTGTTGGAGAATTCAGAGATGGTACACTAACTTCCAGGGATAGATTATTATCCACTAACTGAGAGCAACGTTTAGATGGAAAGCTCCATATAATCACACCTCACCCTAACAAAAAACACAAAGATTGTGTTGTTTGTTCTAACAGAAAAATCAAAGGAGGAAGAAGAGAGACGATTTATATTTGCGAAACATGTGAATGTAAACCAGGTCTTCATGTGGGTGAATGTTTCAAAAAATATCACACCATGAAAAATTATAGGGATTAAAATTACTCTTTGAGTGTATCAATAATTTGAAATATAAAAAAATCCAAATAAATAAGTTTGTATGAAAAGAAACTCCAATTTTTTATTCTACTGCCGCACTTTGTAAAATCTGGGGTATTTAAAAAATTAAATCCCGAGTAGAATAAAGGAATGGAGAAAAAAGCAAGCGAGTGCAAAGGGTTTAACACAAACCCGGCCACTGTGCCTGAGTTCACTCAGCCCACGGACACAGGTTGTGAGTTGCCCCATGGTTGTGACTTCTTTTCCATGTCTCTTTTTCTCCTTAATTCAGATGGGGACAGGGTAAGGCCACTGCATATGCAGAAGTCCAAGCTGGAAAAGAAATAGTGGCATTCCCTTCCTACAGGCACCCCTCCTGGCTTTAAGAAGGGCTCTCTTGGCAGTCCCCCAGCCCCCATACTCGGCTCTGCTCCGGCTCGGTGGTGACAGGCGTGTCCTTGGGGGAGTGGATGGAAAACCGGCAGCATCACTCTCTTCCACCCTCCCCAAGGCCACCTCACAGCGTTGCTAATTTTCCACTTCTCTTCCACAGCGCCGTCTCCTTTAAGACTCCACCAGGGAAGGGAAGGGCATGGTCTGGGTGACCATTGAGAGCAGCACAGCCTGCTCCCTGACCCATAGTATGTCTGAAAGAGGTGATGGCTCCAGCTGTTAGTTCTGTAGCTTCTTTATCCCAGTATTGGGGCCCTAATGTCTAATTCTGGGGTTACAGGAAAACTTGCACTTAATAGTCTGTTACACTTGTGCACTTTGGGCGGCAAAGTTAATTAATGTAAAATTTAAAACTTATTTGTGAGAGACACTGTTAAGATAATGAGAAGACATGCTGGGAGAAAATACTTGCAAAAGATGTATCTGATCAAAGACGTATCCAAAACATATTTGCCAAAACTTGAAAGCAGCCATGGTGTCCTTAAGTAGGTCATAGATAAACTGTGGTACCTACAAGCAATGGATATTATTCAGTACTAAAAATAAATGAGCTGTTGAGGCATGAACCTAATCTGTATATTACGATGGTGGATACAGTCCTAATATACTTGTCAAAACCCATGGATTGAACAACACCAAAGTGCACCTAATGTTAACTATGGACTTGGGTGATTATGATGTGGCAGGATAGGTTCATTGATTAAAATGAATTGACTGATGTGGGATGGTGATAGTAGGGGAGGTTTTGCATGTATAGGGGCAAGAGGGGATGAAAACTTGGTACTTTAGGGTCCATTTTGCTGTAAACCTAAAACTGTTCTAAAAAGTAAAGTGCATTAGAAATTAATTTATATTAAAAATATTATAAAAAGTCAAACATAGCCAAAATAGAGAAATCTATTTTCTAAATGGATAACAGATTGCTTTACTTTTTTGCATGGGACTGTGTGATGTCTTGTTATATGACTCCATCCCTTGGACAGGGAATGTCTGGCAAATGATAGACATGGTTCGTTCTTCTATCTCTTCTCTGTATTTTATACTCATGGATACAGATCCTGAGATGACTGGGCAGCAGCACAGGTGGGTGAGTAGAGAAACCTCTTCCTGGAAGCCCTCTCCTTGGTAATGTAGCTCCCTCAGGGCTGCACAGAACTCTGCATCACAGTTACTGTTGTGAGTGATGCAACTCTGCAGTGACTCATTATTACCTAAAAAAACAGGAATCCCCAAAAGTTGTGATTCTGTCTTCTTAGAACACTCTTTTCTGTGTTCACAATTTTAGTCTGTCTTTAAACCAGGTAAAAGCAGCAGAGAAAGACAGAATTGAAGCTGGCAAGTTAGACATGGTATAGTTCTGAGAAATTTAGCTACTTGAGCAAAACTGGCATTTGCCTATTATGTCATTCTTTCACGTTTAGTTACAAACACCCATTCTGAGCCTTGGTCTCTCAGACTAGCTTCATATCAAAACTGGAGGCCCAGTGCATGAATTCGTGCACGGGTGGGGTATCTCGGCCTGGCCGGTGATAGAGGCCTATCAGGGGGCCAGCCAGCCAGGGGAAGGGACCACGGGAGGCTGGCCTGCTGGACCCCTGATCAGGGCCTGGGGGGAGGGGCTGTGGGAGATTGGCTGTTGGAGCACACTGACCACCAGGGAGCAGCTCCTGCATTAAGCATCTTCCCCCTTGTGGCCAGTGCATGTCATGATGACTGGTTGATGGGTTGTTCTGGTCGTTTTGGTCATTTGGTCATAATGGTTGCTTGGGCTTTTATATATATAGATAAGAAGTTTTGCCCAACTAATGAAGAGTTAATATTTGGTAATTTCCTAGCTGGATATAAATAACATGTATCTTTGGGTGATGGGTTATAAGTGATTTAAAATTATATTTATGCATTTTCTGAAAAATGTTCCTATAATGGACATACACTTTTTATTATCAGAAAAAATAATATATTTTCATTTGTAAATGAAGGTTTCCTGAAAGAAAAACAAACAAAATATTTTTGAAAGATAAGATTTTTAAGGACTTACCTTATTAATATGGGATGACAATGGCAGTAATAGTTAACATTTCTGTGACACTTTCTATGTGCCAAGAACTCTTCTAAGCTCTTTATTTTATTAACCAATTTAATCTTCACAGCAATCTCATGATTGAAGTAGTATTGGTATGACCATTAGACAGATTATGAAACTGAGTCATAGAGAGGCCATGACTAGCTTATTGTTAGATAGCTAGTAAGGAGTAGATTTGAAATCTGAGAACATGCAGAGTAGAATTCTTAATCATTCTACTGGGTTCCAGAGTAGAATTCTTAATCATTCTACTGGGTGCAAAAGCCAAATAGTAAGAACATCATAGTACTAGCTAAAGATCAGAGCTATGAATGTAATAGAAATAAATAGGCTGTTCAGTTCCTATAGAAATGAACCCTCAGAGAATTCCAAGCTTGGCCTGGGGTCAGAAGATAGCCGGCTAGAGAGGGGAGTGGTTCCATTTCAGTAGACTGGCCCTGGCCTTCACTTGTTTTTCCAACCTCCTCAGCCTCCCCCACTCCCACCTTGTCTTGCACTGTGCACCTCTGCCCTGCACTCCACTCAGCCTCCACTGCAGACAAGCGCTCCACCCTCCACCTTCATTTCCCCACCACTGCAGCCACCACCAGGCCTGTTGTTATATGCCAATAAACAGCAGCTGAAAAAAAATATGTTGGCCATAGAAACTAGAATACGGAAAAGTTTAATAATGAATAAAACACCATAAATCCGTGAGATAGGGCATGGGTAATTTTATAATGCTATTTGGTAAAATTCATTATTCAGATAAAAAAAATTCAGGTTAGTGCACACACACATACCCTCCAACCCCAAGGGAAAAATAATTACCCATTTTTACTCCAAGTAGATTAAGGAGTTAAATAGAAATAGCTAAACCCAAAATATTTTGGAAGAAATGTAGATGAAGATTTCTCTGATCTCTGGATAGAAAAGGACTTTCTAAACTTATAAGCAATTAAAGAAATTACAGAGGAAAAGGTTGATGGAGAAAATAAAAAATGTCCATATGTCATAAACAAAATGAAAAGATAACTAACACATTTGATAAATTGTAATTTTAAAAATACATATCTGTAAGAAAATCACAGAAGAAGAAACATAAATGGTTAACAACGTATGAAAAATATCCTATTTTGTAATACAAAAAAGACAAAATTTCAAAAATCAAATAAAAAACAACATTAAGGTAGTATTTTTCACAGAGCACATATTAACAAAGATTTTTAACTGGTAGTAATAAAAATTTTCAGGAATTTTGCAGGATCAATGACTTAATACACAACTTTTTGGTCAATAATTTAGCAATATCCATCAAGAGCATTAAAAACAGCCATATTTTTCAAAGCAAAAATTTTTATATAAGGATTGATCCTATGAAAATGTTGACAAAAATTTAAATTCAAATTTTTATCATGCATTATTTCTAATGCTGAAATAACTTGATAGTTAATAAAATTGGATAAGTTGAATAACTAGAAAAGATGGTATAGCTAGCTATAGGATGTACTATTACAATTAAAATCATGTTGTAAATAGTGAGAAAAGAAAATGCTTATTAGATAGCAGTTTAAGTGGTTCAAGAAAGGATACATAATTATTTAAGCATAATTGTCTCATTTGGTTAAAATTAGTAACAATAAAAAAGGACTAGAAGGCTCATGACAAATGTTCACAATAGCTATTGGTTGGTGGTGGAGGGATATCAATATTTTATAAACTGCCTAAAACAAACAGATAATAATTGAGAAAAACTTATTTTGAGTAAGAAAAAGTTAATACAAGGTCTGGGTAGCTCAGCTGGTTAAATAATTGTCCTGATATGCCAATGTTTCAGATTTGATTCCCAGTCAGGGTACATACAAGAATCAACCAATGAATGCATAAATAAGATAACAGATATCTGTCTCTTAAAAAAAATAAATAAAAAAAATAAAAGAAATGTTGTATCGTAAATCAGTGAATGAGATACAAGACACCTTAATGAACCAATTAATTAGGAGTCGTTTATTGCGAGCAGCCCAGAGGGAGGTATCTCTTCCAAATCTCTGAGCAAAGTCACACAGGAAGTTTTTCGTATTTATACCTTTTGGGTTTCTTTGTCTGCAGGTTTTATAAAGGGCTTTGTGTAAGTTATTGTTACAGACAGTTGTAACCATGAACACATAATGCGTTAGTACTTGGCATAAGAATATGGGAATTATTATCAGTATTAGTCTATATTAGTCTATTACATTGGATGGCTAGCTTGCAAGGTCAGACAGTTAAGTTTATCTTTTTCTATTATTTGAACTAAAAACAAAGTCATTTTATAGAATAAGAGACTGTCTTAAAGTGACAGAGTTTACAATGACAGAGTTTACAGGACTAGGGACTAGCTAACAATAGCAGAGAATTCAAACAGCAGTTTTATAAAAGATGGAGGTTACTATGCTTCAGAAATACAGAGGACAATACAACAAATTAAAAAGTCAGATCATTGAAAATGGTGAGGAGTACATGGATATGATCTCATATCTGAAATGATGGCAGAGCCAGGATGGAGCTTAAAACGGATAAAAATATTAGAACAATTTACGCTCTTGAACAGCACCTTGAAAGTTAGGGTCAATAGAAGAACTAAAAGGACAGGACTTTGCTTCTCTCTCTACATTTGGGAAGAGATACCCCTGGGAAATGTTGATAAAACCTGTGTTTTTTTTCTAAAACAAACCAGTTCCCTACCCAAACTCACATTTTCACAGATGTCACATAGATGTTCAATGTCACCTCTAAAATATCTGGTTAAGATGTTTCAAAGGAATGAGTCTTGGAACTCAGTCTCTAGCGTTTTCTCCTTATTTTGTTTGAGTCTGTGAATTTTCCAATTCATACTACAGTATACATTTTGGAGAGTAGGGGGAGCAGCAGGAAAAGGAAAAGTAATTTATTAATTTGTGTTTGTATTTTTTTTTATAGTCGAAACATACAGAAGTTTCCAACTCTTCCTACCCTCATCTGAATTGCACTTCCTAAAACGTCTGAGAGGAGTTTGAAGCTCTAATTATTTTCTTTAAATGCTTTTCTCCCCTGGGAAATTGCATGCATTTATCTCTTCCCTGTAGGCTCTGCTCCATGGCCAGGAGAATTTATTTCCCCACATTTTTAGTTCTCATGTGGACCTCTTATTTTAGAGTCGAGCCCTTCCATGCTTCTTCTCAGGGTACTGGATCCCTGGTCCACACGGTCAAGTTTACATGTTCAGTTTCCATCTTTTCATGTTGCTCTGGGCCACTCTTCCTGGCTTCCCTGGCTCTAGCCTGCCTACCACCACCTAATCCCATATCCCAACAGTGAGTGACCTCAGGGAAGCATGATAGAAAATAACATAATTTTATTTCCTTCCTTTTTAGGAGATATCAATGTATTTTGGTTAAATCGTGAACATAATTTTCTTATGTCTAATAAACTTGAACAGAAACACAGTGTAATTAAAGCTGTATTTTCCATTGAGTCATCATTGAACTGTTTCATGTAGAGAGGAGCATTTTTTTACCCCTCAGTCTCAGTAAGATTCCATGGGGTTCTCCATCCAACCAAGAGATGTGATTCTGGTTGTTGGCTCCACAAAGCACGATGTCACCGAGCCCCAGGGCATTAATCATCATGGCATTTGCATTGTTTTGCTGCTTTGCTCTGCTGAGCCAAGAGATGATGCATATGAATTCACACTCCTCCACTCTTACCTTTTGTCTCCCATCTCCACTTTCTCTCTGAAGGCAGTTTTGGCTGCCACCAAATACTGTCCCCCAAGTGCCAAATTTTCAAGTGCAAATGGCGTTTTTCCCATTTACAGGAACATCTTGTCACTTGGGCCAGTTCATCTTTCAGTGGGTACATACCTACTGGTAGTACAGCTCTGAGTTTGGCACTGCTCTGTATGGTAAATATAGACGTTGCAACCAGAATTGTGTAACGCTCCTGTAAAATTGGAAGGCCCATTGGTAGGCTCAAATGCCTCCGGAGTCACTAAGTCTCCTTAGAAGTGTGGAGCTGTATCAGCCTGGGATTATACTCCGCGTCACATAAGCCCCTCTCTTCCCTTTTGGAATCCCTGTTGCTAAGAACCTCTTCAGTAAACACTGTCACCATTGCTTCTACCTTCTGCAGTCACTCATTCAGTTAGCAAATAGAGAGAGAACACCAACAATTGCCAGGCACTCTGCTAGGTGCTAGAGATACAAGCAAAAAAGAAGGAAGGGAGCCTGCCCTGAGGGAGCTTACATTCTATTGGAAACTATAGAAAAGAGAGAGCCAATTACAATATGGCCTGACAAGAAAACCCCCTCGTGGTGTGGTGGAACATAGACCACCAGAGGGACACTTAGATTGGCCTTAGGAGAGGGTGGTCAGGGGAAGCTGCCTGCAGAAGCAGTCTAGAACCTGAAGGAGAGAGGCCTAAGGCGGTGTGGGTCTGATGCCTCATGGGAGGCACAGGAATGAAGCATGTAACACAAGCACACACTGGGATTCCAGAAGCCCCAGGATACCACAGCAGTAAATCACCCAGACCGAGCTTGGCCAGGCTCTGGCAAGCAATGAAAATCACTAATTTATGTTTCTGGTGGTGCTTTGGATCATTACATTTTTGAGGTGTGTTTTGTGTTACTTAATACAGATTAAACATAAAAATATATAAATAGTGATTTCTTTTTATGAACAAAAATCCTGAATGTGCTTTGCTGGATCCAGGGATCCTTCTAGTATCTTACTGCAGATCTAACTTTGGCAGACGGTTAAGAAAGTGTAGACATTCCTTATCTGGAGGGAATAAAGTTAGAGCAGGTGTCGGATTGGTTTTAATAAGATCTTTGAAGAGGCACTTAGAGTGGTGGAGAGAGAGCTATGGCCTGAGAGACTAAGAATGGAAGGTGTATTTAGCCATAGGCCATGGGGTGGTAGGACTCTATTTCTTGCTGTTTTGGAGTAAAGTAATGCCAATCTCAGTGGACTTCTCTTTTTCCCTCCAGCTTCACTAAGATACAATTGACAAATAAAATTGTAAGATATTTAAGGTATACAATGTGATGGTTTGACAAATGTACACATTGTGGAATGATTCCTCTCATTTTGTTAATTAACACATACATCACCTTATATAGTTACTTTTTTTTCCCAGTGAGGACATTTAAGTTCTATTTTCCTGGCAAATTTCAGTTGCACAATATGGTGTTATCAACTATACTTACATGTTATACATTATGTCCTCATACTTTATTCTTCTTATACTGAGTAGCCTTTTTGTTGAAGCAACCTTTTTGCTAATGGTTTGTGATAAAAGGCTACTACAAGATAGCCAAGAGAATCATTGACTCAGTCTTATCTGAACATGGCCTTCCACTTTCTTTTCCAGAATGTTGTTAGTCTAGGCAGAGACAATGAAAAGGAGGGAACGTGGTATGGAAGAGGGCTTGGACTGACTGTTGCATCGTATTATTCTGTGTACAATTATTTTTTTCTGGTGGCTTTAACCAGCTTTCAGAAGTCCCAGCTAAGTGTTGTCATATAATTGTTGTAGGTAATTTTCCCCCTTCAAGAGATAAGCATTCCTATAGAGCTCATTAGGAATGCTTCATGCCCCTATACAATTCTATCCAATGTATCAGTAGGAAATTCGATTATGCAATCTGTGTGCTTCATATTCATTACACTTCACATACACATTTGTTCACATTCACTACATAATGAATCTGGAAATCAACAAGATTTTTTATCATTAAAATTTTTTATTTAATTTATTGGGGTGACATTGGTTAATAAAATTGTATAGGTTTCAAGTGTACAATCCTATAATACACTATCTGTACATTGTGTGTTCACCACCTAAAGTGGAATCAGCAAGATTTTGTTTGTTGTTTGGTTAATCTCTTGGTTTATTCAGTCTCACCCAGTTTATATCAAAAGGCTAAATTTTAGTAAAATTCATCAAGTTAGCTCTTGACCACATTTAGCATGATTCCTCTTGTCTTTGGAAGACTTTCATTTTGTTGTTCAATTCATTGTGAGTTTAGATCGATCTCTTATATTTGAGAGGCTGGTATCATCTCTAAGTTAAAAAAGGGAAAATGGAGATGTAAAATTATTCCTAAAATGCCATAAATTTGGATGAGATGAAATGCCTGGTTCGTAAAAAAAAAAAGCCCCCACAAACATCAGGTCTAGCCACCTAATATTTCACGTTTCTAAGATACTTGGGTAAATTAAACCAAACAGGAAAAAACAGAAGTTCCTGAGTCAGAGAGGAACTGTTCATTACTCATTTGACTTTGCAAACAGAATGATGATGCCATTACCCTAAAATCTACAGAACTTAAGATAACTCAATGTCGATTATGAAAATCCTACTGTTATGCTCTCACATCATGAATCCCATGAGCAACTTTGCCTTATCCATTTTTTAGACCACTCCAACCCTTCATACCTCTAGAACTAGATCATGTTTTTACCAACTTTTTAGATGATGGGGCACTTTGGGAAAGACAACTTAACTCCATCCCATCTTTTGAATTGCTCAACATTTTGGATATGTTGAATTTAAAATGACATATATTGCCAATGGGCCACTGAAAACAGCCATGATTCTCAGTGGCCCAGTGGCCCATGATGGCCCATTCTATATAGCTTGAATGAGAAAACTATATATGAGAACAAATGGAAAGACAAGTGTTCCTTTGACGTAACAGAGACAATGCTCAGTTTCTCAAAATGCAGGGACAAGCTAAACATTACGTGCAAAAGCAAACACTGATCTCTTTGGCCTCCTGCGGATGGCAGTCATGTGTAATATGCAGACCACTGTCACACCCAGTGAAAACCATGAAGGGGAAGCAGAATGGAGAAGTAGGTGTGAAGGTTTTAATTTAGTGGTCTTGTAGCATTTTGGAAAATATAAGTCAGTGTGGTATTTGCAGAAGTTCTCACAATGTTATCAAAGATGTCATATACCCTCTCTTGCAACATTACCTAAAAAATGCTGGCTCCTTTTAATCCTTAAATCTAGGGAGGAGAGAGAATATTTCCCTTTCTAAAGCAACAGTCCACTTCTGCCTCCTGGGTCCCTGGGTCCACATGCCATGCCAGTGCTCAGGAGCTTGGGATTTCTTAGATATTTTAATTAACATTTATTGAATACTTAGTATTTTTCAGGTACTTCTAAAGCACTTTAATTTTCACAAAAACCCTCTGAGGTTGGTACTATCTATCTATATAAAAGCCAAGCAACTGAAACGACTGGATGACTGGTCACTATGACGTGCAATGTGGCCGGCCAACCGGCCCGATGGGGGTGGGGCCAGCCGGCCCCACTCCCATTGGCCCAATCAGGGTGGCTGGCCGGACCCTACCCATGCACAAATTTGTGCAATGGGCCTCTAGTTTTTTTATATTGATATAAAAACAGGCACAGAGGGAGACAATGAAGCTAGTCTCAATAACTTGTATACTGTCCTCATAGGGCACCTGAAGTAAGTCCTTATGTGGTACCTGCGGCACTTTTTTTTAGCTCTTTCCCTCTTAATCTACAATTATTTTAGAAATTTAAACTGATTTTGAAATTACAGAAGTACATGTATAAGGTAAGGATTAAAACATACAATCAGGTAGACAGAACTTTTTCCTTTCCTTATACCCAAGGACTACTCCACAGAGGTGTAACTGTGGAGTTACATTATTTCTTACATTATTTCTTAATGTTTTTAGAAATAATCTATGCATAAACCAGGCTATATACACATATATGAATACATATTTATTTTAGCTTTTGGATCTCTTAAGGATTTGTGTTATACCTTGACATATTAACGTCATTTTGTGAACGTGCTTATTTCCCTGAAATGACCATAAGTTCTCTGAGTTCATGCTATGTATACTGTTTTGGTTAGCTATTATTAAGTAACAAATGAGCCCAAGACTTAGTGGCTTTAACTAATGAGAACATTTATTTTGCTCAAAAACCTGCAATTTGGGTGGGGCTCAGTGGGAACATCTCTTCTTTGTTTTATTCAGCAGCAGTTGGTGGCTCAGAGACTGAGCAGGAGTCATTTGAAGGCTCAATCGTTCACATGTGCGGTGTTTGGTGCTGCTTTCAGCTGGGACCTTGAGTAAGAGAGCACCTAGCACACCTATGCACGGTCTGTCCATGTAGCTGCTTGGCTTCCGCAGAGCATGGTGACTGGATTTTAAGCATCCCAATGGCAGAAGCTTTATTGCCTTTTATAACTTACCCTTGGATGTCACATAGTCTTATTTCTGCAGAGGTCACAGGCTTACTGAGAATCCATAGGGAGAAGGCATATCCCAACTCTCAAAAATCATAGGGTAAGAAGAGCAGGTGGGTTGGGCTATATTGATGAGGCCATCTTTGGAAAATACTATTTGCCACAAGTGTCTTTTCATCTTGGGCTCATCCCTCTACTGTCTAGGTCTTTATCCTCATAGCTTTGTATAGAGTAGATGCTCAATTAATGCCCAAAGACAATTGTTGAATGAGGGTTAGGAGGAGGCAGCTCTCTGTACTGAGCTAGGCTAACAAGGGAGGGGAGGTGGGGCTCATGCTTGGGAAGACACTGCTGGGTATCTCAAAAGCAAGATCCAGGGTACAAAACCTCATTAGGCACAATTGCTAGGGGTGGTTAGAAAAAGTGTTTCTACAATTATTCCCCTGGGGTAACTAGCAGATGCCTTGAGCTTTCTTCTCTGTCCAAGAGGTTTCTGAGAAGTGCCATTTTGATTGCCAAGGGGAAACGGGCTAGCACAATGCTGGGTTTCATGACAGCAGGTGCATTGAGACTGCATCTTCTAGGAACCACAGTCAGCACTTAAAGCCCTACCCTTTTCTAGGGAAGCTCCCCTGAATTGCTCAAACGCCTTTATTGTATGTTTGGCAGTGGTTAAATTAGTATGAATGTGAAACTCTGGGTAGAAAAGATGAGGGTGGAGTGTGAAGGCTGAACTTTGTGTGCTCTTAGATTTTATGGGCATAAATATCATAGGTGCCTACCAGAGCAGGGCCTGAACAGCTGATAGTATCAATGTGGGTCCTCTGCTTCTGAGACCAGGTCTCTATCTCCAGCTGAGGTTTGTATTGAAGAACTCATCTCCTGGCCAAGCAAAGCAAAGTAAGCTAAACATGAGAGAAAGGTGGGTACAGAAGGGAAGGCCCTATTCACAGAACTTGTTTCAGAACCCATTCCTGTTATGTCTTGTCTTTTTTTTCTGGTTTTATTTATCTTTTTTTGGTTTTGTTTCGCTTGTTTCCTGAGTCAGTTCTCAACCTCCTCTGCTCACTAGACATTGATTGAAACACTTGTTCTCATATGGCACTGCATCACTTAAACTTGATAACCCTTGCCATAGCCTGTGTGGCTCAGTTGGATGAACATTGTCCCATGCATCAAAAGGTTTGATTCCCCGTCAGGGCACATACCCAGGGTTTCAGCCTCAAGTCTCGGTAAGGGGCGTGCAGCAGGCAGCCAATCAATGTTTCACTCTCACATTTTTCTCTCTCTCTTTCCCTCCCTCCCTTTCTCCTTCCTCTCCCTTCTCATTCTCTCTAAAACATCAATAAAAACATATTTAAAAAACACACACCTGATAACCCTGAATCAGACCAACTGGCCCAAGGAATAATCTCCACCACACCCCAACCCTACTCCCTACAATGTTCACATACTGCAATACACACACTCTTTCATAGGGGTCTTAAATGAGGCAGTCAAGCCCCAACTGCTCTGCTTTTCTTCCCATTTTGTCCTGATAGAGTTAGACTCACACTCATTAAGATTCAGTGATGATGTGTTTACAGAGCTTAGAACCAGAGATACAATTTTAAAAGAGCTTGTGTGCACATCTTTTGCTAATATTTCTGGCTATTTGTAGAAGCTTTCTGTCACATTGCCTACACTGACTTCTCCACCCAAGTGGGTATTCATAGTGTTTCCTGACTCCATTTTTTCCCTTAATTTAGTTTATTATTTTTAACATTTAAGCTGATTTATTTTTTTAAAAAAAGAGATATTATTTTTTTTTAAATATATCTTTATTGATTTCAGAGCAGAAGGGACAGGGAGAAACATCAATGATGAGAATCATTGATTGGCTGTCTCCTGCATGCCCCCTAGTGGGGATCGAGCCCACAACACTGACATGTGCCCTTGACTGGAATCGAACCTGGGACCCTTCAGTCTGCAGGCCAATGCTCTATCTACTGAGCCAAACTGGCTAAGGCACATTTAAACTACTTTAACTCATTAATTTTGTTTTTTATTTTTTAAATATATTTTATTGATTTCTTACAGAGAGGAAGGGAGAAGGATAGAGAGTTAGAAACATCAATGAGAGAGAAACATCGATCAGCTGCCTCCTGCACACCCCCCACTGGGGATGTGCTCACAACCAAGGTACATGCCCTTGACCGGAATCGAACCTGGGACCTTTCAGTCTGCAGGCCGATGCTCTATCCACTGAGCCAAACCGGTTTCGGCTATTATTTTCGAATAGGTCATAAAAGTTCAACCTTTAGCTGCATACCCATCACTGTCCACATTCTTCCCCTTCTGATAAGATTAACTGGTAGAGTATGACGTCATGGTAACCATTGGGGGTTGCCTGATATAGGAAGAGGAAGCAGCTGAAACACGAATTTCATGACAGCCTTTGGTGCTGAGGTCAGATTCTCTTACTGGACATTATTCTGAAGGGATGGTCAGACATTAATTATCTAGTTGAGTTCAAGGTGTACATTTAGTGTGACTTTCAGAGATGTTGTTTTTGGAAAGCTACAGAATCTTGGTATTTGTTAACCTGCCATTGTAAATGTTTTCTGTAGTGTGGAATAAAGCAAATATAAGATTTTCCAATGTGACTTAAATTTTGGATCTTAGAGTTTGAACACTGGAGCTTGACTACTGTTTTGGCAGTGAAATAGCTTCCTTCCATCATTGCCCAGGATGGTTCAGAATCATCAACTCTCTCTCCAATTTCTCCTTCTACATAGGAGTCACCAAGTATGATTGCTTAGCCATCTCCAGTGCTTCTGGTTTCTCTTCTTTTCCTTTCCCCTCTCCTCACTAACATTGTTTAAGCATTTATTGATTATTTATAAGTTTCTGGCATTAGTCAAACTGTAGCTCTCTCCCCTACAATTACTTATAATCCACTGCCAAGTCAATTTTCCTAAATTTTTTATTTAGTTAACTTATACGTCACTGCTCAAAATATTAGTGATTACCCTGTGATTATTTTTTAAATTTAGTTTTATTTTTTATTAAATTTGTTGGGGTGACATCCTACCTAATAAAAGAGTAATATGCAAATCGACCGCACCTTCGCTACACCCAAGCCACGCCCACCAGCCAATCAGGGCGAGTATGCAAATCAACCCAACCAAGATGGCGGTTAATTTGCATATGCTGAGGGAGGGAGGAGTGAAAACTGAAGACAGCATAGAAGGAAGAGGGAGGGAAAGTGGAAAGCAAGGCGGCTGCTGGAGGGAAAGTGCGGGCGGCACGTGCGGCCGCAGAGGTGGGCAGCGGTGCGCAGCTGCGGAGGCGGTGGCGGCGGTGGCAGCAGTGGTGGCATCGGGTGTGGGAGAGGTGGGGGGCGGGAGAGGTGGCGGTGGCGGGAGGGAAGCCTGCCGGAAGTCTTGCAAGAATCTTCCTGCAAAACAGGCCCCTAGTTGATTAATAAAATTATATAGGTTTTAAGTGTACAATTCTATGATACATCATCTGTATATTGCATTGCATGCCCACCACGCAAACTCAAATCTTCTTCTGCCACCATACACCTGACCCTGGTGATTATTGATTTATGTCCAATTATTGAGAAAATAGGGACCCTTACCCATCCAGCCCCAATAAGGTGCTTGGTAGTTATCTTTTACTAAGCACCCCACCCTCCTGAAATACCAGCATTTAAAAATCAATCTTTGATCAGTTATCTCTGTGTTCTCTCCTCTTGATGACTCTCCTTATACTCTCATTCATATGTAAATGTTTATTCTTCACTCGCTGCCATATCTAACTGTTGAAATTACACTGATTCTCTAAACTTGTCTTCCTCCTTCAAAGGCAACTCTTGCTCCCATCCCAAGAAGAAATCGTTCTGTGTTCTGTCTTCTTGAAGTGCTTTGTGCGATTTCTTTCGTTTTCCACTTAAAAAAAAAATTTATTGTTGAAAGTAATACAAATGTCCTCCTTTTTATCCTCATTGACCCACTCTACTCAGAACCTCCCCCCCCCTCCACTATTGTCTGTGTCCATGGATTATGCATATATGCATATAAGTTCTTTGGTTATTCTCTCCCCTACCCCACCCTAACCCTCACCCTAGCCTTCTTGTACTCTGTGGAAGTAGGCATGCTGATCTCTTCCTAGACTCATGCAGAGCAGAGACAAGGTTTTAATAACTTCAGCATCGCTTTCCCTTAGCCCAGAGCCAGATATGTAGTAGGCCTTTGGTAATAGTCATTGTTTTGAATTTGATTTTTACAGATTCTCTCTGGGAAAAGGTCAAATTTAACTCAAGGTTTTCTGTAAGGGGTGTAAAATTGGTGTGGTGAAAATGTATGATTAGTTGGGTGTCTAATTGCTCTGATTATATTTTCTAAGTAAAAAATTTTAAATGTGATTTATTATGTTTAAGAGATATAATCGTTGAATGACACTAGGACTCTTTCCTCAAAAAATTGGGGCAGGAAGAGATTAACCAAAGAATTTATATGCATACTAGAGGCCCGGTGCATGAAATTCATGCACGGGAGGGTGTGTCCCTCAGCCCAGCCTGCACCCTCTCCAATCTGGAACATCCCTCACACAATCCAGGACTGCTGGCTCCCAACTGCTCACCTGCCTGCCTTCCTGATTGCCCCTAACCGCTTCTGCCTGACAGCCTGATCACCCCCTAACCACACCCCTGCTGGCCTGATTGATGCCTAACTGCTCCCCTGCCAGCCTGTTTGCCCCTAACTGCCCTCCCCTGCAGGCCTGGTCACCCCTAACTGCCCTCCCCTGAAGGCCTGCTCACACCTAACTGCCCTCCACTGCAGACCTGGTTCCCCCCAACTGCTCTCCCCTGCAGGCTTGGGTCCCCCCAACTGTCCTTCCCTGCAGGCCTGGTCGCCCCCAACTTCCCTCTTCTGCCGGGCTGGTCACCCCTAACTGCCCTCCCCTACAGGCTTGATCGCCCCCAACTGCCCTCCCTTGCAAGCCTGGTCCCTCCCAACTGCCCTCCCTTGCTGGCCATCTTGTGGCAGCCATCTTGTGTCCACATGGGGGCAGCCATCTTGTGTCCACATGGGGGCAGCCATCTTGTGTGTTGGAGTGATGGTCAATTTGCATATTACTCTTTTATTAGATAGGATAGAGGCCTGGTGCACGGGTGGGGGCCAGCTGGTTTGCCCTGAAAGGTGTCCCAGATCAGGGTCGGGGTTCCCTTGGGGCATGGGGCGGCCTGGGCGAGGGTCCTGTGGTGGTTTGCAGGCCGGCCACGCCCCCCGGCAACCCAAGCGGAGGCCCTGGGATCTGGGATTTATTTATCTTCTATAATTGAAACTTTGTAGCCTTGAGTGGAGGCCTAGGCCAGCCAGGGTGTGCGGAAGGCTTGGCTTCCTCCATCGCCGGGGGCAACTCAAGCCTTCTGCTCTCTCCAGCTCTGTGGCTGCCACTATTTTTGTTGGGATTTATTTATCTTCGATAATTGAAACTTTATAGCCTTGAGTGGAGGCCTCGGCCGGCCAGGGTGTGCTGAAAGCTTGGCTTCCTCCATTACTGGGGAAACCCAAGCCTCCTGCTTGCTCTGTGGCTGCAGCCATCTTGGTTGGGTTAATTTGCATACTCACTCCTGATTGGCTGGTGGGTGTGGCTTGTGGGTATAGCAGAGTGGTTAATTTGCATATTACTCTTTTATTAGATAAGATATGTATAGCCCATGGGCAGACAATAGTGCAGGGGGCCGGGGGCAGCGGGGAAGGCCAGGGGATGGGGCAGGAATGGGGTGAAGGGGGACACTAGCTGGGAAAAGGGGACACCTCTGATACTTTCAACAATAAAGATGAATTTTAAAAATATTTGATGTGCAATGATTGATTTGTGTATTAGAGCTTCTCAATTCTAACCGCCCTCGTAGACACAAATAGTAACACCAATAGTTGTTTACCCAATGTGCTGCCATGAGAAGTCTTTAAATATTTTGATTTATATATGTTATGCCTTTATTTTCCTTATATTTTTTAGAGGTAAGCTCTATTATGTGGTACGTTTATGAGAAGTGAGACCTTGGGGCGTGGGGCGGCCTGGGCGAGGGTCCAATGTGTCTTTCCATCTTCATCTGTACTAACAAGATCCAACTAAGGTGTAGGCCAATCTGAGAATTAGGGTCACAGAAATTTGGGTATTATCGACATGAAACTGCTCTATTTTAAAAAAAGTTTTTTTTTTCTTGCAATTTGTTGCCTCAAATTATTATTCTTTTGTATTAAAAGTTGTAGTGTTCACAACTGATTCTCTTTGTACCTTGTAACAATATCTAGTTACCTTGTTTTCAGTTTTGAATACTGTCATTTTTCCATCACCACCTTCAGGTAATATATACCTTTTTTTTTTTTTTTTTTTGGTAATGTTATTCATAATGGACCTGCTTTTCAGTCCCCACTACACATTTAACTACTTCTTTTGGGTATAGATCTTCCTTTGAAGCCAGTGGGAGCTTTGTTCGCAGATGAAGTATGAGCAGGAAGGGAACGGTTTCCCACCTTCCCCCTCTCTGACCCTTTCATCATGTGTAACAAAGTTTTCCACTCCTCTGCAGATAAGAATCTTTTTGTGAATTTTCTATATTTAACACCAACTCTACTGTTAAGCAACATCAGCCATTCTCACCACATCCACCCAGATGAAAAGTGAGCAAAGACAATTAGGTTACTCTGGCAGGAACTGGAACCCTACAAACTGATAATTTTTTTTATAGTATCTTCTAGTCCCTGTAGATACAAACAACGTGTTCTCTTCTGCAAATGTCGGGAGACAGAGTAAGTTAATTTTCTTTGTCCTACCTTTATTTTTAAAGAGAATATTATATGTTTATTTTGTCCACACATTCTTGGTCCTTTGCTTGACTTGTTAGAGGTAGAGGGGTGCTTGATGATTCTAAATTGTTATACACTCAGTTCTTATTGCAGTCACTGGAATTCATCCAACCCTCTATGCCTTGCCTAACTTTGTCAAACTTCAGGAAAAGACACTCCACAAATTCCCTTGATGAGACATGCTAATGTTGAATGGTCTTTCCTTTCTGGATAGCACCACCTCAAGTAGTCACTTGAAGAACAATAACCAGCTTGTTCTTGTCTGGACCTCTGACGATGTCCTCTTTCAGATAAAACATACATCAGATGGTTCCTCATGCTCTGCCACACCCTGTCATTCAAGTCTTAGCTTCCTCCTGATTTCTTCTCTGAACCCCCTTCCAAGTACCCACAGTCTACAAAAGGCTAAAGTTGGGCCTTTCTTTACTCTGAAGCGTTTTCTCATATTTAAGCTTTTTCTACATAAAATAAGCTCAGTGGGGGAAGTTTGCTTTTCACCAGCCAGTTCAGCTCCACTTCTAGTTAAGAAACTCAGGGACCAGGAAGAGATACTCCTCTGACAAGTTTTAACGAAAGGACAGTATTAGCCTTTAATTGAAGTGTTTTCATAAGCATGGATTGAACACTTGAGGCAGACAGTATATCTTTTCTAAATATTCAGTTATGAATTATTGGTAAACGGATCTAAATGCCCATTTCCCCAGAGTAATTTTGTTTTGGAGTCAATTTTTTTTTCTTTGAATTGATTTAGAATAATTATCCACGTGTCCTTGTATGTAAGATGAAGCAGAAGAAGGGGATTGTCCCAAGCATGTTTTTAACTCTACTCATATCTTTAAATTTTTGTGATTCAAGATAAACTTTGTTGTGGATATAAAGATGACTTGAAGGTATATTTGGCAGAAAGACATGAATTATAAAGTTAATAAAATTTGGTTCAATAAATTTAATTTAAAAATTTGATGTCAAATTAAATTAATCTGTTTCCCTCTGAGAGAGTCTTCACATAACTCAGGAAGAGTCTCCTACCTTCTCCTCCTGCTGCTTTTTTTCTCCTTTTTCCCCTTATTTTCCTCCACTTTCCTCTTATGCTCTTTTTTCTTCTTCTTTCTTTCCATTTGATTTTTCAAGAGGAAAAAAAAAAAGGCAATTTTTAAGGACGTTTATGTAATGACTTCTCCAAATTCCTATTGTAATGTAGACGGATATTGAACAAAATAATCTGTAGCAATGTCCATGTGTGGCTTTTAAGCTGTGCTATTTTTATGCTAAATTAACTTTGCAATTCCCTAGTTTCCCACCTGAGACAGCAAGGGCTCAGGAGAGAGAATATGTATTGGAGTGTGAGTTCCCTTCCATATCCACAATATTTTTCCTTCTCATGAGAAAAGGGCATGCTCATTCAGTGTGCACATTTAATACAATGGATTTTTATTGCTTTAATATATTAATTTTATTTCCCATTGAAATTCCAGTTACAGTGATTGCCTCTGTATTCTATCTCCTCTTCTACCCTACCTCAAATAATCAAACACAAAAAAGTGTCTTATATTTAGAACAGACAAAAAGAAAATCAGTATTTCATCTAGTGTTCTTTTATCTCGGTCTTTTTTCAGATACCTATAGAATGAAACCTTTTTTTTTGCTTTCCTCTAATTATGTTTTAGTATTGAGGATTTTTTTCTTGTCAGAGTATATTTCTAGCAATTTAGTTAAATGTTGTAAATCAGAGTCTTTAAAAAAATTTGTCCTACCAAGACGGAAATACGTTCCTACATATTCATGTTTGAATTGATGGATGGATGACAGCAGTAGGCAGAAGGATTGAGTAGGAAACAATTCTGTGTCAGGCTTCAGAAATCTTAGCAATGTGATCTGTAGCAATGAAAAGGAGTAGGAAAAGAGCAAAAGCAGAAATATGTATGAGAATTTGGTCTTAAGTAAGAAAATAGCAGCAAAGAATTATTTTTAGTCGCTGGCCTGGTAGCTCCGTTTGTTAGCGTGTCATCCTGATATGCCAATGTTGCATGTTCGATCCCCAGTCAGGACACATACAAAAAGCAACCAATGAATGCATCAATAAGTGGAACAACAAATTGACCTCTCTCTCTCTCTCTCTCTCTCTCTCTCTCTCTCTCCCTCTCTCTCTCTCCCCCTTCTTCTCTCTCTAAAATCAATAAAAATAAAAATTAAAAAAATTCTGTTTACTAAGGATGAACAGAAAAATAGTAAGGTTAGACAGCTGGAACTTTTGATGTCATTATGGACAAATGAACTGATTATCTTAAATGTTGTCGAAAAATTGCCTGTTATCTGGCATAAGCCATCTTGAAATTTTAGAGATTTCTTGAAAGACCATAAAACTGATGGAAAGTTTTTGAAGGCTGAATTTATGACACAAGATGAAAAAAAGGCAAAGTGGTTTCTAAAAGGTACATGGTTTGGTGGGAAGATCATTGGTCTGGGAAATAGAAAGCCTGTGACACATTTTACAGTTGCTCCCAATGACCATGTGTTCCCACGCAAGTTGCTTCAGTCCTTTATGTCAAATTGTACCTATCAGTAAAAGGAAGGCATTATATTGGGTGATTATTAAGGTCCTTCAGCTCAAACTTTATAATAGCTTTTCATCTACCAGCAATACAGAATGAGAAAATAAATATGCAGAGTATGGATGGAGTTCACCTTGGTTAAAAAAAAAAAAAGTGTTTTTTTAAACTAGGGATAAACCATTCAGAATTGGGGGAAATTTTATTTAATCTACAATGTTGACATTTGGGTTTAATTCTTATCTTCTTTTCCTTCTTTTTGCAAAGCCCATTGTATCTTGCTTATTCTTAGCAAGTGTTCAAATACCAGCTGCACACAAGAAAAACAAGTGTGTAAATAGAAAAATCAATGCCAAGTACAATTTCTTCTAGGGAGTCCACTGGTTTCCTCTTAGCCTGCCCTACCTAAAAAAACCCCACAAAAACACCTGGTTTGCATGCCAATTTTATGTGTTTCTTTGTAAACCTTGTTAGAGATTTTGCAAATAAATGAAGAGGAAGAAAAAGGAAAACAATTATAAAACTAAATAAAATGAACAGGTTGGCAGTACTGAAAAGCAAAATAACACAGAATTGCATTCCTCTCTGCACCAAATCATTCAGGAGCCCATGGAATCAAGTAAAACATTAACTACTACTCACTTGGAGAATGACAAAGAGGACCTTGGGTTTGTTAAGCAAGGACTCCATGATCTTCCAAGTCCCATGCAGTCCAAGGTTCCAGGACATGATTCCTGCCCTCAGGGAAATCACATTTCAAGAGAGGAGGAAAAGGGAAATTTACACAGAGCCAAGGTAGTTCAGTTGAAAATGACAAAAGCTATTTTACCTCCTAGTGTGTCTAACCACTCCCAGCATTCCACACACTGGGGAGTTCCCTGATTTAGGTTTTTCAGGTGCTTGAGAAAATGAACCATATCCCAAAAGCTAAACCATTAAGCAAAGGATAGCAAACAACAAGTAAGGAATATAGTAGAAAGTGACAAGTGTATAATGGTATGCATTTGTAAACTATTTGCTATTCAGGGGAATTCAGAGGCATGAGTATAATAAGTCATCAGTTTGTAGTAATTGAAAATCAAATCAACGTTAATTGTAGTGAACACCATTGCTGATGTTATCTCTGCATTTTAGAAAGACTATTTTAAAAACATTTCTTTTTAAAGATCTGCTCTAACAGCCAGCTAGTAAATTGACTCTCTCAGCCAGGGAGAGTTGTGAGTCAATAGCCTGGCCAAACACACACACACACACACACACACACACACACACACACACACACACACACACAAAAAAAAAAAAAAAAAACCCCACCATGTTGCAAACCCTGTTTTTTGGAGTGAAGAGGGAAGGAAACGTTCCCTAGTTGGTTACATATTGGTGTGTGATATGCACAGAATGTTTTGCCAGGTGTGTGAATGAGATAAAATATGTGACAAACACACTTTGCCCTTATGCTAGCTATTATTCAGAAAGATGAAATATAGCAGTATGAGAAAGACTGGGGAATATTAACAATCTGCTTCCCAGGCAGTGAGTGGAGACCTCACTGATGATGGAGTGGAATATCACATCATAGATAGGAGTGACAGATCGATATAATCTGGCTTTCCCTCCATTCAGTTTCTTAGCTTGTGGCTAGAAGCCAGTGAGTGACACATTTTCCTGTCTCTTCCTGTAAAATGGCATGTTTTCCCTTCTCTCTTTCCTGTAGAATGGTGGTGATGCCTTTCTCTGACACTGCTAACCTAAAACCATGGTATTTAGGTGATTGCATGCACTCTAGTGTTCCTCCTCCCTGTCCCCAAGAATATTTAACATTTGATCATTTCCACTTTGCACTTGTTCTACTTGGTCTGAACCAAGCAAGTTGGTCAGGGATAATGGCTGTCTTACCTTCTAGTGCATCCCTAAAGATGCCACGTGTTCGAAGTGTTCCACTGAATGCGCATGTGAAAGAGTCTGAAATAAAATTCTTAATGTCAGTCCTTTTTATCTGCTTTCACTCCCTCTGTGTTACTCAGTAACTTCCATGTGACATCCAATTGACGGAAATATCTGCTCCCAAAATCATATTAATTTACTTGACATATATTTTTTACTAAACCAAGATGTTATTTAAGCCCATGAGGCTCACAAATATATATATATATATATATATATATATATATATATATATATATATATATCCCCATTTTATATATATTTATATATATATATATAAAATGGGGTTCCCAGCCTAATAGGAGAATGCCATACCAAAAAATAACTAGGATATATGGTAATGTGTTAAGGGATTAGTGAGTGGGTAGATACTAAACTGTATAGAGGTTCACTAGTGGTAATGAGACGTTCCAGCTGTTGTTGTCAGGGAATGCCTCACAGAGCAGGTGGCATTTGAGCTCAGGTCTTAACAAGGGAGGAAATTTCAATGAATAGAAATTGGGATGGGGGTTTTAGGAAGAAACAAAGGTGCAAAGGTTTGACAATGTTAGGCATATTCTCAGGAGGAAGGCTATTATATCTAGAAGCCTCTAAATCAATTTACTTAGATTAAAAGTTAAGACTGGAGAGTTAGGTATGAATTACATTATGGGTGATTTTGAATGCAAAACTAAGAAGTTTAAGTTTAATTCCCTAGGCAGGGCATATGGCATGATTAGATAGGAAGGGTTGGGTTGTCTGTATACAGGGAAACCAGTTGCCTGCAATTGTGTTGTGTTGAGGGCCATCCCTGGGGCTGGGAAGATGCAGGTGGTCATGGAAAGGAGGAGCCAGAAGTGGGATGTTCTAGAGGCAGAAGAGCAACACGTGAGGTCCAATCAAATAGAAAAAGAGAAGTCTGAGACAATGAGATGGAGGCTGTGTTCTGCCTGACAAGACTGGCTGGGCAAGCCTAGTTTAATGTGTGTCCATCTTGGGACACGGAGGGGGATATTCCGGGAGATAAGAGCCCTAACTGCATTTCTTCACTTCTGATGCACATCTGCACACTTTATATTTCTGAAATTGGGATGCTCCTTATGACCTATGGGTACATTTAATGTGGAAGTTGTTCATAAAAGCGTAGTAGTTAGTAAATTCATGGTGCATGTTGCTGTGATGGCACTTTATCATCAAATAACTATAAAGTATAAAATGTATATTATTACTGTATTAAGTTTTCCTTTCAAACTACAAATTATTTCATACTCCTTACAATTAATCCAAACAACCCAGTAAACATAAATTACATTTAAATATTAAAAACACAGTAAATATTATTCACCAAACACCTACATTACCCAAAGTAAAGAATCACTGGGAGAATAAATCAACTGCCAGAGCTTTGGGCAGATTATGAATGTATTTATCAAATGCTTACCGAGCAGCTTTTATGAGAAAGTCACTCGTCAAAGTGCTAGAGGGATACGAAGATGAATGACAAAGAATTCTGTCTTGGGGTAGGAGTGGAGTAGGTGAGCTCACAATTTATTAAGGAGGAAAAGACAGGTACACATAATTTTAACAAGGCAAAATATGATTCATCATAAGAGAGAGCCCCAAGATATGCTTTGGAAGATCTGAAGAGGTGATGCTCATATCTGCTTGGAGGGATCAGGCGAGGCTTCATTAATGATGTGGCATTGAAGTTGGGCCTGGGAGAATGGGTAGGATTTCTACAGATAGAAGTGGAGTAGGTAAGTCCAGGTGAACCATGTGTGTGGACAAAGGTAAGAGGTTGGAAAAGACCATGTGTATTCAGGAAACACAGCAGTCCAGGGGTGCTGGAGGGCAAAATATGACGAATAATAGTGTTACAGAAAGCATTTATTGAGCAATTACTATGTGCTGAGTACCGTTATGTTTTACTTGGTGATATGTAGTAAAATTGGTCCCATTTTATAACTAAGCACAGATTAGTTAATTTCCTTGATCAGGGGCCCAAAAGCTCAAGCTGAACCAGTTTGCCTTACTCCTTTCACAAGCAGTATCCCCGTAAAGGTGCACACACAAGGATATGCCGCTGTGAAAGGAGGCTGGACAGAGGTCAGGGGAGGTGCTGCACGCCACGTGAAGGAGTCTGAAATTTATTCTGTAGCTGAAATGACAGCATTCTCTGGATTTGGAAGACTATGGCACCACCCTTTTGGTGTGTATAATGGAATCAGATAATAACGGTCTTTAGAAATACAGTACCAGAGAAGTGTAGGTAGTGTGTCCAATTATAGCATCCTACAGGTATCTTTTAAAACCCTTAAATTTTTGTAAGACTTTACATTCTTAATTTTTATTTTGTTTTATATGTTATTTATTTTGATCCTTACAATGGTGTGGCATTTCTCCCTGCCTTGGGTATATGGGGAACCGTACCCCAAATGGGCACTGACTTTGCCAAAGCCCTAGGGCTGGTAGGTGGTGGAGGTAGGGAAGGAAACAAGACCTGGGGTCAAGATCATTGCTCCTGTCTTTTACTCAATCCTCTGTTCCTTTAACTAGTTTTATCTCAACTCCTCTTGGCAGTCAGAGGTATAAATGGCCACACAAATGGTAATGGCTAGGTTTGCTCAACACTGGAGAGCAATACTTCTAGGTAGAATTTTTGCCTGACTAAAGCAGTGGACCGTTTTCTGGTTGGCATAGGCAGGACCACACAGCCAAGTGCTTGCCCCGGGAGGGAGTAGCTTCCGTACTTTTCCATTGGTGAGGAGGGAGCAGTCCTAGCTGGCTGCCTCTCGAAGCTCACATGGCCATGTCCCCAGGCATCTGTTTTGGGAACTAGGCCGACTGTCAAACTACCTCAGGTTAAACCCTTCATGTCACAACCTTTTTGCCCCACCGCCTCCCCAGCCCTCCCCAGTTTGTTAGTAAAATAGAATGTTCACTGGGCTAACGAGAAAGTATCACTGATTCTGAATTCAGCACAATTCTTTGTCATATACAGGGTATCCCCAAACATGTATACACACTTTAACCGCTGATAGCTCAGTTGATGTTTCCTTCTTTTCCTATTTGACCCATTGGAGTTAGTAATTAGTCAAAGTGTGTATTCATGTTTTGGGACATCCTGTATTTGTACATAACATTTCAATACTTGTTATTTCAGACCTTCCACTGTGTTTTGAATCAATAACCAGACCAAAGAGGTGCTGAACAATCATCCATTCTTGAGATTGACCGCACTTCCACCTTTATTTTTGTCATAAGACCTCTAAATGTAAGGAAGAATGGATATTGTATGAGTTTCCTAGGGCTGCGGTGACACATTATTACAAATTTGGTATCTTAAAACACCCACCCCTTCTCCCCTCCCATAGTTCTAGAGGCCAGAAGTCTGAAATCAAGGTGTCAGCAGGGCCATGGTCCCTCTGAGTTTCAGGTAGAATCCTTCCTGGTTTCTCCCCAGCTTCTAGTGGTGACCACTGACCCTTGGTGTCTCTTGGCGTGCCTCTGCAAAGCTGACAGTCCAAAATCTGCCTGTCATTACATTGTGCTATTCTTGTGTGTCTATCAATATGGTGTTTTCCTCTTCTTATAAGGACACCAGTTATATATTATAATGGATTAGGGTTCTCCCTAAGACCTCAACTTGATTACACCTGCAAAGACCCTATTTCTAAGGAAGGTCAAGGTCATGGGTGTCAAAAATTAGGACTTCAACATATTTTGGGGGAAGCATAATTCAAGCCAGATAGAAACCAAATAATTGGCACTATTAACAGATAGAAACCAAATAATTGGCACTATTCCTTTTCTTAAGGTTAACTGTATACAGATCATATCACTTTATCTAGATTGTAAACTTCTTAGGGGCATGAGGAAAGTCAGTGTGACCAGGATGTGGTATGATATATCATAGGATCTATTAGAATATTCAGGACCTCAAACAATAGGCTAAGAGTTTGGATTTTATTCAAAGGCCAGGGGGAAATCACCTAGATATCATGTGGGTGTTTTGTTGTTCCAAGTATTTGCACAAAATTCCAGTCCCAAACAGGTTTCTTGCTTTCTAAGAAGTTACTTTCTACAGTCCTGACGCTCTTCCTAATTTTGTTGGTGGCACTGCCCAGACCCACTGGGCAGGTTCAGTAAAAGCTGATCGGTGAGGGTGACGCAGGGTGTTAGCTAAGGGAAGTGGAAGGAGCACTGTCATTTGTTTATCTTAAATTTTGTTAAAAGACTTAAATTTTGAAATGGAACTGTGTGTGTGGTGGGGGAAGACAGGGGTAATAAATGGCTAATGAGAAAGGAAGTATCACTACAATTAGTGGCCCGTAATTGTGTTGTTCTTCTTTTCTATACTATTTTGTGGACACTTCAGCAATCCTTTCTGAGGAGGAATTTTACTTGGTTGGAAGAAAATGATAGGGAGATCTGAAAGAATTACCCAAAATGATTAAAAAATCTCATTAAGCAAGATCTTTGGCTATAAGCAAACACCAAACATCCAGTAGATAGACAAATAATTCTCATTAGTAAGCATAGAAAGAAGCATGAGGACCTATTATAAAGGCACAAGATAGTGCTATCAACAAAATGTGATTGGTTTTTAAAATGCTTTTGTGGTTTATTGATACTTTTAAAGTTGACCAAATAATATATGAATGCACACTTATTATAAAAGGTTCGAACTATATATGAAATAAATTTTGAAAGTCTTCCTTCACACTCTTCCCCTATCTTCCACAACTACTCCAGAAGTAACCACTGTTAACAGGTGGATGTAGATCTGTGTAGTCTTTTTTATCTATACATGTTAGTGTACATATACATACTAGAAGCCCGGTGCATGAAATTCGTGCATGGCGGGGGGTTGTCCCTCAGCCCAGCCTGTACCCTCTCCAATCTGGGACATCCCTCTCACAATCCAGGACTGCTGGCTCCCAACTGCTTGCCTGCCTGCCTTCCTGATTGCCCCTAACCGCTTCTGCCTGCCAGCCTGATCACCCCCTAACCACTCCGCTGCCAGCCTGGTTGATGCTTAACTGCTCCCCTGCCAGCCTGTTTGCCCCCAACTTCCCTCCTCTGCCAGCCTGGTCACCCCTAACTGCCCTCTCCTGCAGGGTTGATCACCTCCAACTGCCCTCCCTTGCAAGCCTGGTCCCTCTCAACTGCCCTCCCTTGCAGGCTGGGTGCCTCCCAACTGCCCTCTCCTGCTGGCCATCTTGTAGTGGCCATCTTGTGTCCACATGGGGGCAGGATCTTTGACCACATGGGGGCAGCTATATTGTGTGTTGCAGTGATGACCAATCTGTATATTACTCTTTTATTAGATAGGATAGAGGCCTGGTACAGGGGTGAGGGCCAGCTGGTTTGCCCTGAAGGGTGTCCCGGATCAGGGTGGGGTTCCCTTGGGGCATGGAGCGGCCTGAGCGAGGGGCCTGTGGTGGTTTGCAGGCCGGCCACGCCCCCTGGCAACCCAAGGGGAGGCCCTGGTATCTGGAATTTATTTTCCTTCTACAATTGAAACTTTGTAGCCTGGAGCGGAGCCAAGCCTGCTGCTCCCTCCGGGGCGGCAGCCATCTCTGTGGCAGTTAATTCACCTTCTACAATTGAAATTTTGTAGCCTTAAGCGGGTGAGCCCGGCCAGGGGAAAGCTTTGCTTCCCCTGTTGCTGGCGGCAAACCTGGCCTGCTCTCTCAAGCTCCATTCTGCCGCCATTTGTTTGAATTTGTTTACCTTCTATAATTGAAACTTTGTAGCTTGAGTGGAGGCTTAGGCCTGCAACGGCTATGGAAAGCTTGGCTTGCTCTGTTACCTGGGAAACCTTGCTCACTGTGGCTGTAGCCATCTTGGATTGGGGTTAATTTGCATACTCGCCCTGATTGGCTGGTGGGCGTGGCTTGGCTGGTGGGCGTGGCTTATGTAGCGAAGTGATGGTTAATTTGCATATTACCATTTTATTAGAGAGGACGTGATCTTTCTTTAAGAAGGCATAAATGAGATCATATTATGCACATTGTTCTTCTCTCTTTTCCTTTACTTTGTCTTAAAGATCTTTATGAATATAACTGTTTATTTTATATTTTATATTTCCTAGTGGATGCAGAATATTCCATTGAATTAAATTATTATAAGCTTTTAGCCACTTCTCAATTGATATACATTTAAAAATCCAACGTTTCACAATTACAAACAATGCCACAGAAGCATTCTGTGCTGTTTTCTGCACATGTCAGAGTACTTCTGCAGGGTAAGTTCTTAAAAGTAGAATTCCTGATATGCATCTTTTAAATTTCAATACTGTCCAATTACCCTACTAATAAAGTTTTATTGATTTATATTTTTACAAAGTGCTAAGAGCCCATGTACTTGTAACTTCATCAACACTGGAAATCACCATTTTTCATTTTTTGTTTGTTTGGTGGACAAAAATGAGTGTCTAACTGTTGGTTCAAATTTTACTTTCCTGGTTACTAATAAATTCAAACATTATTCAATAAATGTATTAATGACTTTTATTTCTTCTTTAAAATACATTTTGATAGTTTTTGCTCATTTAAAAATAGTTTTCTACAAAATATAATTTTAAGAACTATTTATATATTATGGCCTTTAATCAATTGTGTATTACAAATAATTTCTTGCTATCTGTCACTTAGCTTTAACCTATGATGTACATATAGCTTCCATTGACCAGACGTTTTTAATCTTTGTGTTGCTAATCATCTCTGGATATTTATGTATTGTTAGAAAAACCATCTCCAACTTAATCTTACTAAAATAGTCTATAGTTTCTGTTATTATTTTATGTATTTAAAATTATTTTGGCATTTAACTCTTTAAGCCATATTGATTTTATTATTATAATAAATTACTATGACTTAATTTTTTCCAAATAGGTGCTAACCCTATTTGTCAAAGGGCCTATTCTTTTCCTAATGAGCCAAAATAACTTGGTGATACAGTAAATTTCTGAATAAGTATGTGTATGTTTTGTGATTCTTTATTCATTTGACAATATTCTATTTATCAATACTATTTTTCTAACTTTTTCTTTAATCCTCATCTGAGGATATGTCTTTATTGATTTTAGAGACAGAGGAAGGGAGAAAGAGAGATAGAGAAACATGCATGTGAGAGAGAAACATCAGTTGGTTGCCTCCTGTATTGGCCTCAACTAGGGATAGAACCCTCAACCTTGGTATGTGCCTTGACTGGGAATCGAACAACACTCCAACCAACTAAGTCACCCAGCTGGGGCTATTTGTCAATATCCCTTTACTGACTTATTCTATTTGACAACACAGTTCCAACTTTTGTAATATCTTTTGATGCCCAAATAGGGTAGTTTTCTCAATGTCCATCCTCACCTTCATCCCCTACCATTATTATTTTCAAAAATTCTTCTTGGCTAGTCTTATGCACTTTCTTTTTCATACAGGTGTAAGAATGTATATCAAATTTTATTAACAAACAAGCAAATAAACAAAATCTGCAGATATTTTGATTCACAGTACATTGAATATTTTAGAAAATTTGGGGATAATAGACATCTTTTACAAGAATGACTCTTCTCATATGGGAAAGGATGTTTCTTTCCCATAGTTTGGACTTTAGAATGTTCTTCATAAAAATCTTAAAAATGGTTGTTAGGGCCCTATCCGGGTCAGAGTGTCGTCCCAATACGCCAAAGTTACAGTTTTGATCCCTGGTCAGGGCACATACAAGAATCAACTAATGAATACATAGATAAGTGGAACAATCAGTGTTTTTCTCTCCCCCTCTCTATCCCTTCCTCTCTCTCTCTAAAATCAATCCAAAAAAATGGGGGGGGGGGTGTTTAAAAATGCTTGCTAGGTTTATTCCTGTTTTATGACTTTTTGGTTATTTTGACAGTGTTCCTTTCCTCTATTATTATAACTCCTTCCTTATCATTATTGTTGCTGTTGAGAAATGTATTTCTCTTTATATGTGTCCTTTGAATTCTACACTTAGTAAAACTATCTTACTAAGTCTGCTTTTCAGTGGAGTGTCTTGGATATTCTAGTCATGCAACCATATTCCCAACAAGCCTTACAGTTTTGTCTCTCTCTTCTTTCCTTTTTTATTTATTTATTTATTATTATTTTTTGTTTGTTTACAAATTCTATACCTCTTATCTATGATAAAGAGTAAAACAGTGACAAGTGGTGAGGGTTATTGTCATCACTGCCTTCTCACTATAATGGAGACACATTTCAAAATTCAGGATAATATTTGGTGGGTGTTTCTGGCAGATACCTTTTATTATGTTAAAAATATTTCCTTCAATTCCTAGCTTACGTGGGATTGTTCAAAGCAAAGAAAAACATTTTTAAAAAGTAAAATTTTTAAAATACAGTTAATGATGATTCTATGTGATAAGTGCATAAAATGAAAGTATCAAGACATTTAGTTTTACATTTAAAAGAAGGCTTGACATTATCTAAGTGGATTTCTGAAAAGCCAATCTAGATAATCTATTTAAGGCCCCAGATGAACTTAGTACCTTAAGCTCTTGGATGATATTGTAATGATTTGACTGCATCAAACTTTAATAGTTTAAAAAATTGTTTCCTTGTATATGTGTTAACAATATATGGATATGATTTATTATTAGCTATTATTTATATTAGGTTTAATGCTGTGTGTGTGTGTTGTTTTAAATATGTATGTCACAACTCTAAACTAATATTTGGTTTGCATCTACCTTGGGATTTCTAATACAGGGACTTCACAACCTCTGTTTCTTTGATTGCCCTTTCCTGTGCTGGCTATTTTTCAGAGCCAATCCTGATTGTAGAGTTTAGTTTACCTTTTTCTGAAAGACTACTCCTCTTTGGTAATTGCTCTGAGAGTCCCAATAATCCACACTGAGTGGGGAAGATGGAGACACCCATCCACTAGCCAATCACTCAAAGTGAGAAATAGGACACGCAGTCGTCACAGTTAGTGGGCTCTCTATAATAAATTAAGTCTACCTTATATAAATTCAAACATAAAATATTCAAACATTATCTCCATGACTTTAACCCATTTCCTACATCAGTCCAGGTAGCTAAATAAAAGTTTTCTGTGCAAATAAAGGCAAAAAGCCAAAATAAACAGAATAGGCAAACCACAAAACAAAACCCTGTAATATTCCAGGAAGCCAAAGAAAGTCTTCTTGTGCAAATAAAGGCAAATAGCCAAACCAAATGAACAAAAACTCAGTAACTATCATGAAATCAGAAGGACAGAGAGGAATCCTTATTTTTTGAGTAACCACTGACTCCCACGTCTACCCTAATGAATAGATGAGTCGGGCTAATGACAATCCAGAAACTTCAGACACTGGCTCTGACTGCTTTTCAAGCATATGTTGGTGAATGACAGCTAAGATTTTCACATGCATTCTAGCCCTTACCAAGCATGTCAAATTCAAAGGCAAACATGAGCCAAATAAATGAGGCTTGTGGCCCACAGGCCGCAAGTTTGACATGCTTGCTTTAGACTATATGGTGAATGAGGCCATCCTTGCTGCATATATGTGCATTTGGTAATGGATAGGGCAGGTCATAGAGCATTAAAATCATTTTTCTTTAAAGTTTTTCCTTTTGAATTCTTATTACTTGACATAAAAACTCCATGGTAATTCTTTACTTTGTATGAAGTGATATGTCAGACTATTTTATCTATTCCTCACTAAAAATTTTTATTTTAGATATGTGGAAACTGAGGTTCAGAGAGTGTATTAATTAGCTCGCACTAATACCATCTATAATAATAAAAGCGTAATATGCTAATTAGACCAGACACCTGAACAACCTTCCGGAAGTCTTTCTGGACGTCTTTCTGGACAACTTCTGGACAAAGCTGGGGCTGCGAGGGCCAAGCCCCTTGCACGAATTTTGTGCATCAGGCCTCTAGTAATACCATAATGACAAATACCATACCCTGGGTGGTAGCGACTTTGGCAATTAACTATGCCAATTATAAAGCACCGTTAACTCCAAAGATTTTACTATTTTTACATTTGACAGATTCTGCTTGATATGAATTCACCTTGACTTCCATTTTAGTTGAAAGACTTTCTAAATTCCACTGTTGACCCTCAAAATGATTTCGAAAATCATAGTTGACTTTTTAGACTATGTAAAACTTCTCCTTTTGATTTTTGTTTTGATTCTTCCTTCTACTTCCATCTCTTGCACCTCCTCTGAAACCAGTTCTCTCAAATCTCCATGTCCCCAACCCCAGTTGGAAAAAGCATCTGTGGTTTTGAATACTTCACCATGGTGCCCTTGACCCATACACACATGTAGGGACCATTGGTAACATTCTTGTGCCACTTCGGTTTGCCTTTTACCTTCCTGCCCTCTCCATTCCTCTCCAGGCCTACTTGCTGATGCTGCAGCAAAGTCCACTCTAAAATATAGCCTATTTTGTGCTCTAAATGTGCTGGTCTTCTCCTCCCCTTGTTCCTTGTAAAGATGATGGATAATGTTAGTCAGGACAAAGTAGTTAAAGGACAACCAGGAGAATGCTGAATGGTTATAGTCCAAGTGGCACATATAATGTCTTTCTGATGAACATTAATGGGCTACGGTGTACTTTGGGGAAAGTACATTACAAGGACTTTTCGAGAGAACATTATGACCGGACCCTGTAATTCTTGCTTATACTCATGGGAACTGAATGTTCGAACATCCTGGCTTTTACATTGCCTTGCTCACATTAAATAGGAAAATGGATGGGAAACAAATGGCAGAACTTGGGAAAATTTTTCTTCCTTTAAAAAAGAAAAGGCAGATGGTGTTTTGAACACAACTTGTCAGAGAACACGAACGCATAAGAGTCCTGGCTGTTTGAAGGGGGGAGAAATAAGTTGATTCTTTTTTAGTGGTAAAAAGTAGCTTTAGGTTCTCTCAGGAGCGCAAAGAAAAAAGCCACTGAGAAATGGGAGTGAACTGCAAGATAGGGTTTCTGTAACAAGTACCTCAAACCACAGAAGTCACATGGGCGCTTTCTGCTTTGCTACTTCTGATTACTTGTCAGAGGGTTATACTTTTAGCTTCCCCCATCCTGCAAGGCCACTCAACCATGTGCCAGCTGGAGTGATCTTTAGGCACAATGTCTTTACCAAGGCTCATGCACCAGAGCAGCAATGGCAATTTGGTGGACTGCTGTGCTGGTCCAGCATGCGGCTCATACTCCATACTCACAGGCAGCTTTTCCATGGATGATAATAGAAGGATTCAAATGCTGGCTGACACTGTGGCTACGTTGCCTCGCGGACGGAAGCAGGTACGATTGCTATTTTGTAACTTTTAGAGGGTTCATGTTCTCTTGAGAGCAGAGTGATATGTCTGTCCGACTTCATACTGAAATTGGTATTTTAGAGGCTTCTAAGAGAATGAGTGAGGAAGATGAGGAGCCCGGACAGTACTAGTGTACTGGTCCCAAAATTTAAGACCATAACAAAACTTTCTTTGTCATGACAAAACTTAAGAGAAGATTGCTTTTCTCATTTGGAGAGGTGTCAAATCTTCATCAAATTTGAAGATGCTATTTATAGACATGACCCGTTTGAGAATTCTTGATTTTTCCCCCTGTGTGTGTCCCATCGACTCTTTTCCTCCCAGCCTCACTCCCAGTCTTAGATAGTCATTTCAGTTCATAATCAAATGACAGTGCTTTTTTTGAGGACAAGTTTTGTGGACTAAATTATCTTCAGCTTTGAGGCATGGGCACGTACCTCATGCTCTTGAAAATATTCGAATTAGATAAGTGAGTGCAGATTGAACATCAGCTCAGTCACTGAAGAGCTGTGGGATCTTGGACAAGTCACTTGCCTCCCTAAGATTCAGGTTTCTTTTTCCTAAAGTGATGATAATAATAGAACCATCCTTGGGGCTCTTCAGCTGCTTAAGTGAGAACTATGCAGTGTTTAATACCGAGACTGAAATGCAGTATATGCTCAATAATTATGTTATTACTTTTATTTTTACTGCAAAGTATTTCCCCAGAGAGGGAAACACATTAGGAAAAAACTCATGTTTAACTGGATTTATAGTAAACATTTTTTTATTCTTTGACTTCCAATTAACAAAAATTAAAACCATAACACCTCTCAGTTATTTAACCTGCTATAATGCACCAAGTACATATCTGAATTTAGATATGAGTTGTGCAGAAAATACTTACATTTGCTTTAGAGCATAAAATTTGCCCTTAAATGTTGCAAATGTATCATGTGCTCCATGTAAACCTTTTAATTTTGGAATTAGAGAGTAGAGCATAGTGGTAGTCATGATCTTTTCTCAGTGATGTATGTAGCTGATTCCTTGGGATTTTTCACAATGAAGATAAGGGCATCATTTGCCATGGTTTAGATTATCAATCTTTTCAATGCAAAAGTGCTTTTATGATGTTAAATTTAACATAATGATGAGCATGTCCATCAATTTACTACCTGTCTGAAAAAAAGCAACTATTGGAAGTACCAAAATCTTTATTTAGTTTTCAGAAAAAGAGCAGTATAGGAGGTACAATAGATGAGAAGAACATGTTTCCTGTCCTTATTGGGTTTACGGTGAAGCAGGAGAATGAGTAGGTGTTATACAAAGTAAACAGCATAAATGCTGGAATCCAAATACTTTGTGTTTTTGAATACAACTTTGAAGGAGAGATATTCCAGATATTGGTATTCCAGAACAAGGGATTTTTAATGCTGAAGCACAGATCTTGGGTCTTCAGGGAATGTTTAGGTAAGGACACATTATTGGGTCAGGAGGACACAGTGTCTGTGTGGGAGGTGAGGGGAGACCTCAGAGATGGGCTGCTTTGCAAAACACTTGGGCATTTCCCCTGAGACAGCACCAATTTGAGCAGCACAGGGAGCCATTGAGTGTGTTTGAGCAGTAGAAGGATTTAGGAATCTTATTCTGGAAATATGGTCTATGGATAAGTGGGTAGAGACTAGTGGTGAGGGAGCAACTCTTACACTCGTTGGAGAAAGAAGAAATGGAGAAGAGACGCAAAGTTTTGAATACCAAAGGCAATGAAGATGGAAGAGGGACCTCTGGATTTTAAGCCTGAGTGAAGATAGCATGAACTTAAAAAAAGGCAATCAGTAGGAGGTTATTGGAAGAAGAGAGGGATTTAAGCATATGAGATGCACAGAAGTGTGTGTATATGTTTACATGTGTATAATACATATACTTACACATTTATTCTAACACAAATTATTTATTTGTATGTTCTCATCTTTTGTAGGTCTTTTCTTCTCCCCTTTCTCATGGTCCTTCCTCCTAGTCAAATAGCTTTTTCTTACTGTTATGAGAATTACTTTAAAAAAAAAAAAGGCAAGACAAAACTCTTGTACATGATACTTTTGATTCTATACAACTAATCAATAAGACTTGTTGCAAGTTAATCCCAACATTACACAATTTTCCAAAAGGAGGTCCATTTCCTTGAACTGGTTTTTAGAGAATAATCGCCCAGTTGGCTCTGACTGGATTGCAGGCAACAAGATCTCTGGGAGGCCACCACAAGAGCAGGTGTTTCTCTGCCCACTGTTATTTTCAACCCTTTCAGGGTTGACGTCAACAATTCACACTTCTCGTTATTGTTGGCTTTGGTTTCTGCAAAGCCGTATCTGGTTAGCCTGTAGTTTCAGATGCATCTTCAGAATCATTAGGGTGTTTACACTCCGAATTGCTTAAAAATAGATTTCTGTGTGTGCATATTTATCTCAATACCTGTCTGTATTTGTAGGAGGTGATAGACAACCTGGTGCAGTTCCTATTTCTATTTCTGAACATAGTGTTAGGGGGAAAATATCTACAATGGAAAACGCTGTAGGAAGGAGACTAGGGTCCACAAGACAAGTCTTTAGAAATATTGGAATGCCCAAGGACTAGGGTTGCTCCCCGAAAACAGTTTTTACCAAATGCTGTAGTGAGGCCAGGGGCCTGACCTGTGAGAAGCTTGAATATGCACTAGTGATGCACAGACTGAACCTCTTGGCCTGATTTTCTCTTGGTTATCCAGTTACAGTTGACCCTTGAACAATGTGGGGGTTAAGGGTGCTAACCGTTGAATATCAGCGTATAAATTTTGATTCCCCCATAATCTTAATTATTAAAGAGCCTACTATTGATAAGAAGCCTTACTGAGAGCATAAACAGTTGATTAACACATCTTTTTTTGTAAGTTATATGTATTATATATTGTATTCTTATAATAAAGTAAGTTAGAGAAAAGAAAATATTTAAAAAATCATAAGGAAGAGAAAATACATTTACATTATTTATTTTAAAAATCCACATATAATGGGCCTGCACAGTTCCAACTCATGTTGTGCAGGGCCAATTGTATTACTAAACAGACAACTTCCGGAAGGGTAATTTTACTGAAAACTTCAGATACGGAATATTGTGCTCAAGTCTGTGATGCATGTATTTCTGGGCTGGGTCCTGCCCGTGAAGAGCTTTTGCATTATTTGTGGCTGCACACCCATCTGTTACCAAAACTCCCAAGTACTCCTCCTAACTAGAAGGTATTTTGCTCATTGAATGAATCATTTTAGGTAGAAAACTGTTAATTTCACCACAAAAGAATTGGAAAAGTCTTCTCTGATCCATACTGTTGCATGCTGGGAGTCAAGTTTCAACAGTTCTTCCTGAGAAAAGGGGTTGTTGAGTTCACCATGGGACTTCCCTGGGGAGCTGAAACCCTCTTTGGGTTCCTTAAGAGCACTTACAAGTTAAGCAAGTGAGTTCAATGCCTTTATTTCCCTGTATCTTAGAGTCATCTACATAGTCTTGGCATCCCAAGAATCCTGCTTTCAAAGGGAAAAGCAAGCAAGCTGTATTCAGGGAGGAACTGGGGAGAGTGAGGCAGGGGACAGGAAAGTGCGCAGAGCACATGATTTGGAACTTTGGAAACAGACAAACAAACAAACAAACAAACAAAAACACTCCTCACCTATGGATGAGTGCCTCCCCTCTCTCTTCTCCCTCAACACTTTCAGGAAGTGAGTCCTCAGAGTGGGGACCAGGAAGTAGCAATCTGTTACTTAACAGCAGGAGTGGCTACAGTATTGACCTTTGAGCTCCTCTGAGCCTGGCAGGCAATCTGACTGAGCTACAGGTCATCCCTCTTTTGCAAGCTAACAGCTGAAGCATTTTGGTCTTGGTTTCCCACTAAAAAGGGACATTGTAAATCACTGGATAGCAGGAAAAATTACATCTCGAATATTAACGCCTGATTTTTAAGTCATCTGACTAAAACCAAGAGAAGAGGGATCATAAACCCAACCCCAGGCATCTCTACATTAGTGGCTAGCAAGGAGTTAAAGAGCTATGTGTACTCGGCAGTCGCAATTGAATTGCCAAATTGCTAAACCTAGCGTTCTCATATTAGATAATGTGTAATAAAAGACAGCTGTTGCCAGCATATGCTGTTCATTACACACCAGTGCCTCATTCATGAGTTTTCGTGCCGTCACTACCACCCTGAGAAAAGACTCCGGAGGGCAGGCTGGGAGTAGATACTCCTCTAGTTAGGTCCTAGAACAGGGCTGCTCACGTTGGGGAAAGGGCTGCAGGGAAAACCTTTTCCCAAGTGTCAGACCTCTGATAAGACCTTAGGCAGACTTCTTTGCACTTAGGCAGGTAGTTTGGTGTGAGAGCAAGTTTGAACCCTGAGAACATTCCTTTCCAAATCACCTGCATCTGACAGCTCTAATCAAAAGCAAGTAGTCTTTGTGTCAAGAAGTGGCACGTGTCAGGGAATTTGATGGTGCCTACTTTATTTAAATTGTTTTTCTTATTTAAGTGTTAGGTCCCTAATACAGGCTCCTTGCTAACCCAGAGTGGAAACTAATTTATAATTTGGTGTAGTCTGATTTTTGGGTGTGTCACTGATAACCCAAATCAGGCAGTCAACAGGAGTTGAGTACCCGCTATGCCTCTAATTTTCATTTTCAATAAGTCAATTAGCTAGATAGAAAGGGTAGCAGGAGAGAGGTGGGGAAATTTCCTTCTCTTATTACACATTATCTAACATGAGAACGCTAGGTTTAGCAATTTGGCAATTCAATTAGGACTGCTGAGTACCCAAAGTTCTTTAACCCCTTGCTAGCCACCAATATAAAGATGCCTGGGGTTGAGTTTATGATCCCTCCTCTTTAGGTCTTGGAGTTGTTGTGTGGATTTAAAAAATCTTAGATTTGATCTATCTAGAATGATTTTTTTATTTTATTTAGAAGGTAGGTTGAGGGTGGACCAGATGAAATCTTGAGGTTCCTATCAATGCTATGACTAATCTGCTAAATAATAGCAAGAGTCATATTTTTAAATATAAACCCTGGTTATGGTTATAAATAACATAGATATGACCCACCTAAGTAATTTATAATTTGAAGTAAGGATAAAAGCCAATGAGATGCAAATAGTAAAACAGATTAAGAAAATGAGAGTAACAATGTAAGGGAAAGATTGAGAATGCTTGGGAATATCGTTTCCTGCTCTCTTCCACTAGAAGTTAGTTAGCCTACTATACAGCTTAATGGTCCCAACTCTTGTTATTGATTCTTCCCAGGACAAAATCAGGCTGAAATGAACCATGCACATTGTTGTAGCTCTTCCACAGTCAGTCCTTATACTAGTAAGCTGAAAATAAATACTTTGCAGCAACTCAAGAGAATATTTTTGTGTCTGAGCCTTCCTATTACTACTACAGGATGACATAAATGATTTGAGGTCCTGAACTGATGCAAAAGAAAAATGTAATTAATTTACATCAACTCGGTGGGAATAAACCAGTGCTCCATTACATTAACTTTACTGACCAACAGCCAAACTCTGCCCTAACACTGAGCCTTCCAGAAAATGTGTCAGAATGTTGGCACCCGGTACTAGGTAATTCCAATTCCTTAGAGGGCTGTGGGCTTCTCTCCTAACAAATGCCTTAATGAGGATTTCTTTTGGGCATTAATTCCTTCTATGCATTTTTCTCCTTCCAGTTTTTATCCTCTATTTTATTTGTATTTGTGTAGACTCACTATGCATTGATCTCCTGACAATTTATGTTAGGTTGACAGTTAAACATCGTGGGTAAGCTTGGAGCACGAATATTTATGTTTAGGGCCCCAGGACCAACACTTGAGAAAAGGCTAATTAGTACTTGTTAATTCCTCAACAAACAAAACACACACAGAAACTCATTTGATCACTTAGAAAAACTAGATGCCACCTTTTATTAGTTTTTCCTCAATTTACAATGGTTGACTGTATTTTGGAATTTTATGTGTATATGATCTTCTTCCAAAACATAAAGTGAAGGTGATATTCTTTATGCCATTTATACCATTCCGAGGTTCCTTTTTTCCTTCCTTGGCTGGAAATCTCACTGCACTCTTCCAAAACTATTACAAAAATAAATCATAAACAGAATTGAGGTTCTGTGTGTTTGGCTTTACTTGGTTTGTATTTCTGCATATGAATCAGTTCTTTAGAGAATACTTTAACCTGCTTTTAAAAAGTAACATTTTAAAGTAACTATTACTATAAACGTGGTCATTTCATCAGAATATCCAAAAACTATTAAGTATTTGGGCTTTGCATGCCATTTCCGGGTGTTATTTTTCTTTGGATTTCAGTGTGATTATAAATTGCTATGGTTAATCTCTCAGTCTATTTTTAACACTGATTAGATATGAAGTTCTTTTGGGAAGCTTTGGAGTTTTGCCACATTACATTGACTCTTGCCACAGTGTATTATTATCAGAGCTTTTTTAATCTTTTAAACAGAATGCCTGCGCCTCCCTTTGCCAGCTCTCCTTTGCTACCACTAAAGAATGGAAATTACTGCCTTTACCTTCTTTGAGCTGAGCCAAAGAAGGTGATAAAGAACAAAGTTCTTTGTGACTTAGAACATTTACAGATGTGTCTTAAGGAGCTTTTGGTAATGATGTGCTTGTTGTATTTTTCAGCTTGCTTTGACGAGATCAAGTTCTTTAGGTGACTTTGCCTGGTCTCAAAGGTAAAGAGATTCATTTATTTTTTTGGTTTCTCACCAACATATTTAGGAACACAGCTCTCCAGACTTATTTACACACACACACACACACACACACACACACACACTTACAATACTACAATTTACATAAATGTTCAGCTATTTTAAATTGTGGCTGTTTTTTATTTTCAATAAGTATGTGACAAATATGATACTTTGCTCTTTATGCCTCGTTTTTTACAACTTTTTTTTTTATATTTTATTACAGAAAGCTTGTTACTGTGGAGAAGCAGGATAATGGAACATTTGGATTTGAAATTCAGGTGGGCAGTTTTCAAACTTTTCATAAAGACAGTGGCACCAGTAGTGTCATGATATTTGCCAAGCAAGAATGAAGTAAGGGTTAGAGAATGATGGAGACTATGATTTTTATTCAGTGTGTGGTTATTTTGGTAGTTCTTTAGTGTCTTTGGTACCATCTAGGAAAGAAAACATTGAAACACATAAAATAAAACCCCTGAGACTTGCTCAACTCCTTGTTCTTAGTTGCTTCAGTCTCCATGAAAGTCTGAGACTGATCAGAAATGCTCAGCCAGGTCTTTTTATTTTATCCTTATTGTTGAAAGTATTACATATGTTCCATGACAGGTCTTAAATAAGAGAGTGAACTACTCTTCATAGATGTGTATTTTGAATATTTGCATGTCTGCTGTGTTTGCATAATGATTTTTATACTACATGTCAGATTTTAAATCTATACTTCGATTTTTAAGAAATACTTGAAAACATATATACTTGTATATATAGACTGCATTCATATATAACTCCTACTAAATTTTGAAAAAAAAGTTATTTTATGACAAATTTGTCCTTTTATATTAATTTGACACTTTATACTTATTGGAAACACTTAAAAACATTGCTCTATTTGCGTAGTGCTTCGTACTCTGGGAAATTTTTAAAACAGTCTATAGGTTTCTATGTAATAGCCTAAGAACTTCAATTCTTATTTGTTGTCTGCTTTTTAAATGGCCATATTTGTAAAGACGATGAGTTAGGGCAAATGAGATCTAATGCAATTAAGTACAGTAGTAGCTTAAGTATTAACTGTGTGTTTTTTCCATTACACTTTTGTGGATCTTTTAGATGCATTTTGCACAATCACATTCTTATACCGCACATCATCTTTTAGGTCTTAGCTTTGGTGCTGCTTTCAGAGAACGTTGGTGACTTTCCACAATTGGAAAGTCAATGTGTATTTTAAGATAAGGAACAGGAAGCTGCTAAGTAAAGCATGCTTTATGAATAAAGAAACAAAATGGAGCTCTGTCTTCAATGAACATGGAGAGGCTGTAGGAGAACAGAAGATACCTTCTGTTTTTTGACCTCTTCTATTTTAAAACTTGGGTAAATCTATAATTCGTCCATCAGTACTATGCTTCTAAAAGCAGTAGTATGCTTTCTCCCCATTCACACAAAGCAACCCCTGTTATATTGCAGAGACTATATGTTTTATGATTGCTTATTTTTAAATGAGAATTATGCACAAGGATGTGCAGCCATTGCTACTGAAAGCAGGATCAGTGGCTACTCACGTACGCTTATTTAAAGTGACAAATAGGAATTTTTTTCTCACGCTTCTATGATATGTCACTAGCCCCCATGTGTGTCCCCCATACCATAAACACACATTCTATGTGGAGCAAGCGTCATTAGTAGACCACAGGCTACAGCACCCTGAACCTTTGTAGCTCTACATGAGCTAATGGCTTCACTTCTGAACCGGAGCACCTATGTGTTATCTCAGTACTGCGGGAACCCACTCCTCTGGACATTCTTTTTGGGTGTATGCTTTCCATTACCAGCTCCATGCTGTATCTCTTCTCTAGTACTTACAAGATTTGCATATTCATTGAATAGAGGAAATGCTGTGGGAACTTTCTGAAGACCAGACAGAGCCTCATGTGCTCATAATGTTAACACCTGTGTGGGTCCTGGTCTACCAAGGGAACGGGTGGTTAGAAGAGAACAACTTCACTGTCCTCTCTGGTTTTCCATGGGTTGCTACTCACATGCTGCTAATGAGAATCATAGAGTGTGATGGGAACATAGACTTTAGATTCAGGTACACCTGCCTTATGGGGGTTTTAGGAATTTCAAATGAAATAACACATACAAAATACTTAGTAATGTGTCTGTACCAGTAGAAGATCAGCAAATGACAAGTGTTAGAATGAAGGTCATTGGGTATGAGAAAGGGCAATGTGACTTTTGTGTCTCTAAGGATTGGTTTTGTTATAGAAAAAGAGAGAGAGAGAGAGAGAGAGAGAGAGAGAGAGAGAGAGAGAGAGAGAGATTCAACAGTTATTTCTCCCAATAACTTTGGGACCTCTGCTTTTTCTTCCCTATCTCTAACCCACAAATTTTATAACAGTTGGCAAACATTTCTCCTTCACTGCACTCACTTTGATCCCTGGACCTGGAGGGCATATTCTCACTGCTAATAGAGTTGGTATAACAGTGGTTTCCAAATGGAGTGTCTGTTATAGCTATGGTTCTTATACCAGAAAGGTCTGGAATGGAAAAGTCTGGCTGTGGCAAGACTTCCTGGCAGAAAAACTGTTAAAGGGTCTCTTACAGAGATTTGAAATATATTACGTGACCTCTAAAAGTCCCTTTTACCTTAAGATATGGGGATTCTAAATGCCTTCTTGAGTGAATAGAACCTTATATTTTAACAAAGTCAAATTTGTAGAAGTTACTTGCACATGACTACCTTCTGGTTCTAGAGCTCCTAAGTCTGTAAAATAAGAAGAAATGAGCCATGGCCACTGTGACTCAGTTGGTTAAGCATTGTTCCCTGCACTGAAAGGTTCGATTCCCAGTCAGGGCACATACACAAGTTGCAGGTTTGATCCCAGGTAGGGGTGCGTATGGGAGACAATCAGTTGATGTTTCTCTCTCACATCAATGTTTCTCCCTCTCTCTCTCCTTCTCCATTCCTCTCTTTTTAAAATCAATAAAAACAATAACATATATTTTTTAAATGAGAAGGGTCCAGCTGGTGTGGCTCAATGGTTGAGTGTCAACCCATGAACCAAGAGGTCACTGGTACGATTCCCACTCAGAGCACATGCCTGTGTTGCGGGCTTGATCCCCAGTAGGGGGTATGCAGGAAATAGTCAATTAATGTTTCTGTCTCTCTATCCTTTTCCCTTCCTCTCTCCTTAAAAAAATAAATAAAAACACATTAAAAAAATAAGAAGGAATGCTCATCAGACATTAATTCCTTCATAAGGAGGCAGTTCTGGAATGTGGTTTAATTTTAGGAATCAGAATGGTGATTTTGAGTCTAAAAAAAAATAAATGGAACTAGACTTCATAACTTATGTGTGTTGGCTTTAAGTCATCTAGCAAACATGTATCCAGTGCTCTTGGTACAATTTGAAAAACAAAAACAAAAACTGCTCTTGCCAAATTGAGGCAAGATGTGAAGCATAACTTTTTCTAATTTGGTTGGGTGACTAATGAACCAGTGATTATTCAAGACAGGTGTACCAGCAAGGGCTCAGAAATGAAAGTGGTTGAGTCAATTATAGTACTTTTGAATTAATGCAGGGCAGATTGTCATTATTTGCAGAACTCTAATGTAAAAGAACTATCATTGGCATATCTCCATTGCTGGACATGGACTGTTTTGTCGGCTCCTGTATTGGTATCGAGTATTTTAGCATGGGAGATCCTCATGGGCATCTTTCTCTTTGCTCTTGGCCACCATTTTTTTTAAATCCCATTTGGGAAATTAGAAACTTAATTTTCCTCAAGAAATATGCCATAATGATAGCATGAGGTGGTCTCTTAGGCCTAAAAATATAAAAGCTTGAGCCAGTCTTATCCCACTTTTTTTCTCTAGGCAGATTTTTTATTTTTATTTTTTTTTAATGAATGGGGTTGGTTGAAGATTATCTGGTAGGATTGCAAAATTGGTATATTTGATTCAGTTTATATTCAGGAAAGCCTTTCCAAATTGTTCTTTGCATTTACCATTATACCACTTAACTGACACCATTTTATTTTTTGACAAATAGATTTTGAGTTTTTGGAGTAGTAATTATGTCTCACTTGAATTTTTGCAGACTTACAGGCTCCAGAACCAGAACACCTGCACCTCAGAGCCGTGCACTCTGATCTGCAAAATCCAGGAGGACAGCCCAGCACACTGTGCCGGCCTGCAAGCCGGTAACTTACAACTTTGCTCATGTTAAGAATTATTTAAATAGCAAGAAGAGAAAACTTTTTGATAGTGAAGGTCGGGACAGTATTGTTGCTTTGGATTTTCTTAGTGCCTTTATGTTGCTAAGGTTTGAGGCTTGCTTGTTTTTCTTCGTTTGCATGTCAGGAAGGATTATTTAATCAACCGCATTAACACATTTTTTTCTTGGCATCTCCCAGGTGATGTCCTTGCAAATATCAATGGTGTGGGCACAGAAGGCTTTACCCACAAGCAAGTTGTTGACCTGATCAGATCGTCAGGAAACCTGCTAACGTAACTATCCATCTGCTTCCCATGGGGCTTCAGAAATGTTACGGTCTCTCATAATGCCTGTTGAGTGAATGAATAGACTTATTGTTCAGGTTCATAAGAAGGGAGGCAGTGCACCATAGCTTTGGAACTGGATACAGACGTTTTTATCAGTTCCTTTTGTTTCTCAAGGTTTCCTCAAACTTGAACATGTTGTCAACATCTGAAGTCAGAGGACATCGATAGCCCAAACATCCAAGTGGGAGGGAGAGCATTTAAAAAAATAACATTAAATTCAATTAAACTGGCACTCATTTTCTTTGGACAGACAAAAAAAATGATCCAATTTCCATGGCTGATATAATCTTGTGATTAGAACAAATAAAAGGTCTGAATGGTTGAGTTTTTCATCTTATACCACAAGCCAATAGTTTTTTTCTCATCGAGTGTTCCATTTGGAAGGAAGAACCAAGTCTGACAGCCCTCCCCACCCTGCACACACACACACACACACACACATACACACACACACACACATACACACTCACCCCTGCTACTATTCCAAACTTACTAATGGGACACTGGTCTCCCCTATTGGAGATTTATTTTTTCGACTATACCATCCTTAGTACCTAATTAAACTTTAGTTAAAAGATGGAATTCACTCATTTGTTAAAATGATATTTCTTGAGCAAATACTGTGTTTCCAGCACTGGGATAGGCTCAGGGGATATGGAAGGAGATGGATAAGAAAAACCTGCAAAAAAATTAATTTTGATATTTAATTATCCATAACTGCTATGAAGCAAGTACAATAAGGAATGGGTTAGAACATTGAGTAAGAGGGCTGATACTTTAGCTTACGTGTTTAAAATCGTCCTCTCTGAGGAGGTGGACTTTGAGCTGAGACTTAAAAGAAGAGAAGGATGATTATATGAATTCTTAGTGAGAGAGCATTTAAGGTAAAGACAGAGGTCTCTTAGTGGTCAAAATGGGCTTGGAACATCCAAGGAAGAGAAAGAAAGCCAGTGTAATTGGTGGTTGGTGAATTAGGAGGAATATAATAAGGGATGAAGGCAGGGAGTTGGGCCCTGGCAAATGTGCTCAGGGGTTAGATCATTGGCTCATATATTGAAGGGTCATGGGTTCGATTCCCGGTCAAGGGTTCCAAGTTTGATTCCTGGCCCCTGTTGGGGCTTGTGACAGAGGCAACCAATGGATGTGTCACTCTCACATCGATCTCTCTCTCTCTCTCTTCATCTCCCTCTTCCCCACCCTCCCTTCTACTCTCTCTAAAAATCAATGGAAAAAATTTCTTTGGATGCAGATTAACAACAACGACAACAAAGACAGGGAGTTGGCCTGGGGGCAGAGTATGGGTCTATGAACCAGGCTAGGTAGTTTAGGATTTATTCTGATTATGTCAGATCCTATACTTTCTCATTTCTTCTCCACAGCCACCTCATGAGGTTAGTTTTATTCCTATTTATAGGTGAAGTGACTGAGACTGAAATGAGGTTTAGTTAAGATCAACCATCTAGTAAGTCACAGGGCTGGGATTTGGCCACCTGTTCCGGATGCCAAGATCTCTTCTCTTCAGCCACAGCACAGCTGCTCATTGTAAGCTGCCAATAGAAAATCCACTGGCCACTCTTCAGTGATGGTGGTCTAAAACTTCAAAGGATGTTTTGGGTGTGTCTAGTAGTTTTGGAAGATGACTGCTAGTGATAGAGGACTGAGTCTAACTGTCTGCATTTTCTCTTGGATTCTATATGGTTTCTGCCTTGCAGATTCAAGCTTCTTTTTACTCGAACTCATAGGATCCATAGAGTTGGACTCAGTCTTCTATCAGCACCAGAAGATTGTTCTTAACTAAAGCTCATGTAAGCCTCAGGAAATATCTAAAGAGTAATGGCTGGAGACAGTGGGAAAGCCAGAGATCAGGAAAATGATAGTCTATACGAATACTGAAGAGAGCAGCCAATCTAGGCCTGAGGTTTTGTCCATAGACATCTGTTGCTTGGACAGGTCAGATTGATATTAAAAATCCCAATGGAACAGATCCACAGGGATCCTCACCATTGCTCACAATCAAGACTGCTCTAATGAGGAAGCAGATAATGTCTTGGCTTGCTATCATCTCATTATCTTGGGTATGATGCTATTATAAATTGAGGAAAATTGATCTCCACCTTTAATGCTAGTATTTTACCACTAGAGGCCTGGTGCACAAAATTTATGCACTGGGGGGTGAGGGGGCACCTCAGCCTGGCCTGTGCCCTCTCATAGTTCAGGATCCCCCGGGGATTGGGCCTAAGCTGGAACTCCCTCTCGCAATCCGGGGCTCTCACAGTCCTTGTTCCTTACCGCCTGCCTGCTGCAGAGGTGGAAGAGGCTCACGCCACCTCTGCTGTGCTCCCAGCCACGAGCCTGGCTTCTGGCTGAGCAGGGGGACATGGGGAGGAGTGTGACTCAACCAGAAGCTGGGCTCACTGCTTCTTAGCACTGGCCCTGCCCCCCACCCACTGGGGGGGGGGGACAATCTGGGGCCAGGCCAGCTGGGGGAGGGGCTGTGGGAGGTTGAGGCACTGCGGTAGCACCCTGTCCATCCTCTGCGGAGGCTCTGGGCCTGCGCCGCCCCCTCTCCCACTGCCTCTGCAGAAGGGGGGTCGTGGAGACCACCATGGCTGACCTGGTGGAGCAGGCTCCCTGGCCCCACCCCTGCCCACTGGTCGTTCCGGAAGGTTGTTCGGCTGTTCAGTCTAATTAGCATATTACTCTTTTATTATTATAGATGCCTTGAAAAATTCTTGCATCTTTAAAGTTACAGATTATTTATCAGAAGGAAGTTGAACCAATACTTTAAAAATGTTTAGGTGTGTGACTCAGACATAAAATTTATCTTATTCAGATTGATGGCTTAATGGTGAAAATAAAGCCCTTAACTTGTGCCCACAAAACAAATCAAATCACTAAGGATAGAACAAGTCTTTTTATTTTTAGAAAGGTATAGGGAGAAAGAACACCATTAAGTAGATAATTCTAGGATTAAAGTTGTGAGTTTAAAAGGTTTTGAGATGAGAGAGTCATATGAAGGTTACTAACTGATAGTAGTTCTGGTTTTCTTTGTTCTAGCTCCAAAGTTAAGACAATTTACAGAAATAAAAGCTCCTGACACCTTAGTGAGGAAAAGATTTTTCCTTTTCAAGGAATAGCATGCTGATGCCACTGTTTGAAATTCTTACTGTTATTCTCATTGCTTGCTATTCTTATTGCTATATTCCTCATGCTCAGCATGGTGTCCAAAGTCTGGTACTTAGTAGATGTCCAATAAATATTCACCAAATGGACGAGGTGATTCAGCCAGACCCCACAAGAATAGATTCTAGTAGAAAACAACCACCATTGCCATACAGGGGCTTCTATAAAATGAGCTACAATTTACAAATTAACAAAAATCTTTCAGTCACCCTCCCCAAGGGAGTTAGTTTTTGTTTGTTTTCCCCATTTTCTTTCTCTGAATGTTGTTAGATTTGAAGTAGGTCCAGATACTTTTAGTGCCAGGAGAATCTTAACGTTTATGTTGCCTTTTAAGGAGTCTGTTTAAATTGTAGTACTTCATAAGGATGGTACTTGTTTGAATGAATCACTCATGCTCTTCTCCTCCCCTCCTTTTTTTCTTAAAACAGGATAGAGACTCTTAATGGAACAGCAATTCTCAAGAAAGCCGAGCTTGAAGCAAAGCTGCAAGTTTTAAAGGTAATTTAATTTTATACAGTGAGGAACATTTTTCATCCTTGAATGTGTGAGTGGTAGAATGAAGATCTATTTGAGGAATTGAGATAGCCCTTGAGGATGAAATGTCATGATGAGTCTAAAATGCTGAATTATCAAGAGCCAGACAATTGGCTTTGCAGGAATATTAAATTTCACAAACCAGCGCAAATCATTTCCTTCCTCCTTCTGTGTGTCTATGAGGCTCAGAAAGGCAACAGGGAAGAACATCAATTAAAGAACATTTCATTAATGCACCTTTCTCTCTTGATTTACATTTTGTGTGGGGTAGGTGAGGGGGAACAAAGAAGGAGGAGCTGGTCTCTGTCATTTTCCCAAGGTGTGTGTGTGTGTGTGTGTGTGTGTGTGCAGAGGGCCTGGAAGTTTTGTTTCCTATTGTCTTCCTCTGCATCCTTCCATTCTGCCTCATTCTTACCACAAAAATAATCTCCCTGCACTCCTTTGGCTGTCCTTGAATCTGCTTTCATTGGCAAGCACACTATCAACTTTGAATAGGAAAAAATAAAGCTTTTAGGAGATAGTGCACAGTGCAGGGTGTTCAGTGAAAATTTCCTGGGATAGTGCACAGTGCAGGGTGTTCAGTGAAAATTTCCTGGTATGGCTCTTTGAAGGTCTAAAAAGTCTTAGTAGACTGGAGGGGTTCTGCCAGGCCATGGAGTTCAGACCCTCACTCATGTACACCTGGGTCAGAACCCTGCAGACCCCTGCCCGGTTCCAAGGACCTCTGTATCCCAGGGCTGCAGCCCCTCTGAGCAAGGATCGCAGGGTTTGCTGTAGACAGGCTGCTCACTTGGGTTTTGTATAGCAATAGCTGCCATTTGTTAGTTTTCTTTATGAAGTATGTACTTCTAAATTATTGAGCCATTAATTATCATTAATTAGTATTCACTCCATTGAGGATGGAGTTACTATACAGTATTTATATTTTATCTTGTATACACTTCCCCTACATCTAATTAATCAACAAGACCTGTTTTCTTTTTTGCCAACATCTTGCTATTTTGCTTATTCCTGTTATTTTAAAAATCAATTTGTAAAATTCTTTGGGGAAAAAAAATTCTGTTTATATTTTCATAGAAATTGAATTGCATTTATAGAATAAATAAAATCAATTGACATCTTTATGGTTTTTACTTTTCTTATTTCAAATACAGTTGAATAATTGGAGGTAAAGGGGCAAAACTTTATCTACAAATAAAATTATAACTATACAGAAAAATCTAAGGGAATCTATAAACATTTTATTAGAATAAAGGGAGATCAGCAAGACTATTGGATTTATAAACCAATAACAATAAGTTAAAAATCTTTTAATATTAAAATATTATATTTATTAAGAAAGAAAAATTAGAAGGTACTTAAGAATAAATATAACAAATATATATATAATTGCATGAATAAACTATAAAATGTTTTTGAAATAAAAAAGATTCTATAAGTCTTTGTTAGATTTATTATTTTATAATTTATGATTTTATTTCTATAGTTTCTTTACTTACAATTAATATTTTGATTGAGATTAAAGTATAAATATGTAAAATAACATTTTCTATGCTGTCACTATATTCAAACACCTTTCTAAACTGTATAATATCTAATAAATTATCTATAGATTTTTTGGGGCTTTCTATAAAGAGAATAACTATCTGTTAAGAATGACATTCAGTTCTTTTTCTTAGTAACTAGGGCCTGCAATACAGTGGTTGACAGAAACTATAATTGTGGGGATCCTTGTTTTGTTCTTGACTTTAAAGGGAATTTTTTGTCTCTTTCATGTTAAGAATGAGCTATCTCTATGAATATACTTTTCAGGTTAAAGAGGCTCCCTTCTATACCAAGTTTGCTGGTAGTTTTTATAGGGCTTGTATATTAAACTTGACCAAATACCTGTTTTTGCATGTGTTAAGATGGTCATCTCATTTTTTTATTTAAAAAAAATCTGTCAACATGGTGAATGACATTTAAAGGTTTCTAATGTAAAGCCACCCTTGAATTTCTAAAACAAACCCAATCTGATCCATAATTTATAATCATTTTTTATAAACTTATAGATTTGGTTTGCTAACATTTTCTTAAGGATATTTGAAGGTAGCTTCACTTTTCAGATAGAATGGCCTATATTTTTCCCCCCTCAGGCTGTTCTTTCTTTAGTTTTGGTATCACATTTACTGGCCTCTTAGCATGAGCTAGGGAACATGTTCCGTTTTTGTTCTCTGTAGAATATTTGTAACACTATCTGAACCATCAGGGCTGGAAGTTCTTTTTTGGTGAAAATACCTTTAAATTGTTTCAGTTTCTTTATTAGTTATAAACTACTCAGGCTTTCTGTTTTATGGGGTGCTGTGGTTTTTTCTGGAGCCAATTTTGTCAAATTATCTTTTTGTTAATAAAGTCTTTAAATAATTGCATGAAGTTTTTAATAAAAATTCTATTCTCATTTTTTTCTTTTCTATCACAACTGATTATGTCCCCATTTTTACTTGTTCCACTTTCTATGCCTTCTCATCTTTTTATTTCTTGGTAGTTCTCTCTAGAGCAGGCGTCCTCAAACTACAGCCCGCGGGCCACATGCGGGTGTTTTTGCCGTTTTGTTTTTTTACTTCAAAATAAGATATGTGCAGTGTGCATAGGAATTTGTTCATAGGTTTTTTTAAACTATAGTCCGGCCCTCCAACGGTCTGAGGGACAGTGAACTGGCCCCCTGTTTAAAAAGTTTGAGGACCTCTGCTCTAGAGGATTTTTGAGTCTTTTAAAAAACCGAGTATTTCAATTTGTGCCAATTTGTTATCTTTTGCTGATTGCTTTTAAGCTGTTCTTTTGTCTTTACCAATCTACAGTTTCACCTCAATGTGATTGCATCTGGATTCATTTCTAAATATATACTGCGTAGAACTTAGAACTTCAGTGCCCTTTCCATCTAAACTGTCTTTAGTTTTAGAAAACTATCAGCTTGATATCTTTGAATAGATAGTTGATCCTTGAACAACATGGATTTGAACTGCATGGATTCACTTATTAATACACATGAATTAGTTTTCATCTTGTAATCAGGCGATATAAACCTATGGCATCATTAAATATAGTACTCTAAACTTATTTTCGCTTCCTTATTATTTTCTTAACATTTTTTTCTCGAGTTTACTTTATTGTAAGAATATAGTATATAATACATATAACATACAAAATAAGTGTTAATCAACTGTTTATATTACTGGAAAGGCATCCAGTCAATAGTAGACTATCAGTAATTAAGTTTGGGGAGTCAAAAGTTATATGGTTATATGCAGATGCTTTACTGTGTAGGTGTGGGGGGGACTCCCACATTGTTCAAGGGTCAACTGTATCTTTTTTTACCATTCCCTGAATTATCTTGTGGAGTGCCTTATTTTTGAGTCCCTTGATTTGCCTTCCAGGCTGCCTACCTGCTCTTTCATATTTTGTATTACTTAATCTTTTTAATGTTCTTTTTGAATTCCTTAGTAACAGCTTCAGTAATGCTGTCTGTGTTCCATACAGAATGTGTTCCTTCTATTAAAAGTTAATTTTTTATTCTCAAGTAGCTCTTTTTTATTTTGATCAGTTCTTATTCCTTTTTGTTTCAAATTTCTTATTATTATTAACACATTGTTATCATTTATCTCTCAGAAGATCATAAATATCCTCATTTTAAAGTCTTTTTGGACACTTTCTATTTTCATTTTACTTGGAGAGAATCCATACACTGATGATCAGTTTTTTTGTCCTTGTTACTAAACTTCAGCGGGTGTTTTGAAATTTAGATTGCCTACTTCCCTTGCATGGTGGCCTCTCCCTTCTGCTCAGTGTGATAGTTGGGCAGTTGCCTCCATGATACATATCAAGGCTGCCAACCCAGAGCCAGGTCTGGCAGCTAGGAGGCCTTCCTTGGAGGGTCAGTGTGCTGCTTGGCTCGGGTCCTGAGGCTGTGTTTATGTATTCCTGCCCCGCTAGGTGCAAGCTCTACGTGAGCCATTGCCACCCTTAGACCCTTTCCCCAGCCTCCTTTGCATGGTGCTGGAGCTTCAGCCAAGGTTCTTTTCTCAAGCAGGAAACTCGTCTCTGTCCTGTGCCACATAAGTGTATTTAAACTATGTATCACCCTAAGATCCACATTCCTAGTACCTCTTTCTGTTTCTTCAGGTCCAGCAGGACTTTGGGTTCATTCCTGCTTACTTCTTGCATGTCTGTTCCTTTTCTAATCTTGAAATGATAAAATTTTCAGTTCATCTCTTAAGCCAGAAGTTTCTTGGGTATGACCTATAACCAGGGTCAGGCTGGCTTCCCCTCACAGAATGACATTTAGCATGTAAGGGTGCATTCTGTTTCATCAAAGACTGTGTTTTCAGGGATTCCCTTTCTCATGACCTATAATTCACAGTTTAACATGAAAATAGTACATCCAATGGGCTAACGGGGGGAGTTACTTTTTAATCTAGGTCTGTCACTGACTGGGTTTGTAGCCCTTGGGAAATATTTTGCTATATTGAACCTTTATTTTCTAATCTGGGACATTTTTGTACAGTTAGGAAAATTAAATAGCAGGTTATCCATGAAAGCACTATAAAGTAGTAAAGTGCCATGGAAATAGTTAACTGACATGGGTGTCTCATGTAGACTGAAAACATTGGAAATATATCCAATACAAAATATTTAATCTGTGATAGTTGAGTGTTGTTTCAGGGAGCCGTTAGTTTACATGTCCATTCAATCAATATGCATTGAGCTGTTGCTATGTGAGGCACTGACCTGGGCATAGTGAGGGGATGTGGCCCAGTATAGTTAAATCTCCCATGTGCTTTGTCTTCTAATGGTGAGAGATTAAATTGGTGCAAATATACAACTGTGATGTTAATAGAAATCAGAAACAGGCTCTGAGGAAAATAGGGAAGCTTAGATATAAACTAAAAACTCTTAGTCACTTTGACGTATCTGCTCTTTACACTGGTATTTCCTTGGTTTAAGTGATGACATACTTAGATGACTGGGCCAGATCAACAGATTAGATATTTTAAAACCTTTATTTTTTAAAAAAAAATTCGGTATGTAACAAGCCCTGACTTTGTATTTCTGGATAAGTAGGTGCAGAAATACAACTTCCTCTTCTTTCTATTTAGTTTTGACTGTAAAGCCAGCCTCATGCTCCCCTACTAGACTTGATTCCTTTACAGGAGATAGGCCTCTTGAAGAAAAAAGAAAGGGGTTGGTATATAGGCCAGATCTTTTTAGTTCTTTACTCCTTGGTTCCCTAATTCTGACCTCCGTGTGACTGATGAAAGGTGTACACAGATAACAGCTGTGATTCAGGTAGCCCAGCAGTCTTAGAGCCATATGGACTACATTATAATACAGAAAGAACAAGAACTTGATGGCTTGAATTTATTGCTTGCAATATTATATTTGCAATCATAGGATTGCTGCTAAATGTTATCAGAGATTGGAAAATCCTGCCCAGTGATTGTTTAGGCCCAGAATTGAGGAACCAGCCATTTTCCCTTAAGCATTTAATGACATTCTTGTATTTTATTTTTTTCTTTCCTTTAGGCCTTCCCCTTTCAAATGTACTTCTTTTTCTCTTCATTTTTAGACTTTCTCTGACCTTCCCAGATGTGTCAAGTGAAGGACCCCTTTCCCACTAGGGGTCCGGAGGCAAAGCTGAGCTGTGCCTGCCTGCTGGGCTGGCTGCGGGGCCCTGAAATGCCAAAGGAAAGGGTGGGGTAGAGAACAAAGAGCAGGAGAGAGAATGAGCCTTTGATGGTGCCTTGCCAGATGCTTTCTGCCTGGTTGGCTTTCAATTCCCATCACCTCAGCCCAGTCATGGGCTGGTCCAAGCCTCCCCTGATCATCACACCTTGATCATCACATCAGCCACTCTATTCCCACCCTGGGCCACGGCTCTCAGGTGCTGGGCAGCAGGGGAAGGAAGCAGTTAAGAAGTCAGGGTGCTAAGCAGTGTTTTAACTTTAGCCTTCCAACGAAGCCTCTCAGAACAGGTAGACTTCCTCTTTTTGGTGTAGAAAATAAAAAGCAGAAAAGACAGCTTTTTATTTTCTAAAAGTTTTAGTGCGCCAGGCTTAAAGGATGATGATGGTATTTATTGAACCAATACTAAGATCTAGTCACTGTTCTAATCATCTCACATCTATTAACTCATTTAACCTGCATGACAATCCCAGTGTTTAGGTTCTATTATTATCTTCATCCTGCATGTGGGAGAAGCCTAGAATGTAAGTCCCTGTCTAAGCAGATACTACATGGACACAGACCTAAGCAATCTGGTTCTATAATACTTATTTAAAATAAAAATATACAAATGTTATTGTTTCTATTGTCTACTGTTTTTATTGTTTCTATTGCTTTCATTGTTCCTATTGAAATGATGTCATGGTTTCAACTTCTTGGTGCTACTCAATTATTTCTTGAGAAAGTAGTTTTCCCAATATCCTCCTTTTATACAGAAAAACATCTTTCAAATGAACAAGGGAGGTTGTTAGTGCCAGAAAGAAAGGAAAAAAAAAATTAATCACAAATCTCAACACCTAGAAGTAAATTGCTATTTCACTGGGGTTTCCTAATATTGGCACTTTTTTCTTTTTTCTCAGCAAACCTTGAAGAAGAAATGGGTGGAGCTCAGAACTCTGCAGTTACAGGAACAGCGCCTGCTTCATGGTAAATGTGATTTCCTGTTCAGAAACCACACTAACATTTCACCCTTTTAGTATTTCTGCCTCTAAGTTGCATTAAGATTATCATCATTTTAAGAAAAAAATGTGTAGCATGGATAATGAATACTAGTTTGTATTTCTTTGGAGTGACCTATGTATTTGGAAGAGGGATAAGTCAAGTCACATCCTTCCTTCATACACATAACATATGCACATCCAAGCATGCATATACGCACCTGCATGCACACGCTTGCAAGAGGCACCTGGAGATGTTAGAAGAGCAGTAGGAATGATGGCCTGATTTCAGCAAATGAGTGAAATTCCTGAGAACGTCCATGGCTCAGGGGCTGTGTAGTTCCCAGAAACTACTGAGGCTGGAATGGTAGCACACTTTTTGCGTAGAGCTCCTATCACTTGTTGAAATTGTATAGGTTACATTAATGCAGAGATATTCTCCTTTATGACCTCCAAGACAGAAATGTGAATGATCATAATAATAGTAACATCATTGTTCTTGCCATTGTGTACATTCTAAAGGGAAGGGATGAGTTTAAAATTTGTTGATTTGCGATTTGCTATGTGACTAGTGTGACCTGAAGAACTTGTATGTATAAATAATTCATTGAAACCACTAGCAGAGTGGGTGTGAAAGATAGGTTATATTTCCTTCAAATAATACCAAGTCTAAAGTCTCTATTTATAACCCAGATATCTGTCAAAAATGATAACCTCTTTACAAAAAAGGTACTTTTAATTTTTAATTAGGCACTAACTTATGGCTTAGAAATTGTGTTGAAGTTGTTTTTTGATAAAAAGTTTGTATGAGCTACTTCTATTTTTTATGTATTTAACTTAATATTTTTTTAAAAAATCATAACAGATTTTTTTGGGCGTCTGAAGATTACTAGCAAGACAGGTACAAAATTTAGCTACCTCTTGGGTTTCTGTAGACCCGAAGGTTTGGGAAACCTTTGCCTTCACTTTTGGAGCATTCTGGAGTAGAGATGGGCTTTGTCCTGGAATTCTATAGGAATGGCCTTGTGGAGACAAGGACCTTAGGTAAGAATCAAGGAGACTGAATCCTCATAAGGCCATTGTTGTACAAATTTTTTGAGAGTTGAAGGAGTTCTTTTTTACTTTTTCTCATCTAGAATAAATATTCAGGGCATGAAATTCTATAAAGCAATTGTTCTTTAATCAAAGCATTGCAAAATGAAATAAAGTAGGTTGTATTAGCAAAAAAAAAAAGAATTATGATTAATCACTCACTGAGGGCTGGCCATACTTAACCTTGCAGATCAAAAGGAAAAATAAACAGTCTCCTTTTATATTGTCAACCAAGGACAAAGGAGAGCAGCAGTAGAGATAATCAACGCAAAATAAAACCATTTCTTAATGTCAATATTCTATTGCTTTTCTTTTTCTTTTTTAAAAATCTTTTAAAAATATTTTTATTGATTTCAGAGAGAAAGGGAGAGGGAAAGAGAGATAGAAACATCAGTGATGAGAGAGAATCATTGATTGGCTGCCTCCTGCATGCCTCCCTGCTGGGGATTGAGCCTGCAACCTAAGCATGTGCCCTTGACCAGGAACCGAACCCTGACCTCCTGGTTCATAGGTCAGTGCTTAACCACTGAGCCATGCCAGCTAGTCTCTATTGTTTTTCTTGAAGTACTTACCATCTAATTACAGTCAACTCTTGGCATCCATGGGAGATTGTTTCTAGGACACACCCTATGGATACCAAAATTCAAGATGCCCAAGTGCATTCCATAAAATGCTATAGTATTTTCATACAACTTATATTTACATGTAAGGCTACCAAATGGTATGCTATATTTCACTTCATTCATGTGGATTCAGTGTAATGCTTGGTGCCATGGCAAATTCAAATTTTGCTCTTTGAAACTTTCTGGAATTATTTTTTTTCTCAAATATTTTAGATCAGTGATTGGTTGAATCTAGGGGGCTGATGTATGTCTTTCTCAGGCTGGTATTACAGATAATCTGCTTTCTTTTCGAATTATACCAGCCAGTATAGAAGCAAGGGTGGTGGGACAGGATATTGGTATGTGAATAAAATTTGAATTTGGGGAGCCCAGATGTAGGTTATAAAAGGTTGATGAAAAAATTAAGCTAAGCAGATAAAACTCAATTCCTTCAAATGAATTATTACTTACTAGTAGCCCTGTGCACAAATCCGTGCACTACTAGCTCTCTGAGGGGCCTGGCTGCTCCACGCCTGCTGCCCAGAGGCTCTCTGAGGCCTAGAGGCCCATCCACGGCTGGGCATGGAACACTTGCCTCATCGCTGGGGTGATGATGCAAGTGTTCTGCACCCTGGGCTGGCCAGAGGCCCATCTGCGGCCGGGTGCGGAACGCTTGCCTTGTCGCTGTGGCGACAAAGCAAGCATTCTGCCAGGCCACTCACACTGCCCGCTCTCAGCGGCCGCCCTCCCCAGGACTGGGAGACTCCAGCGAGGCTGAGAGGACTGGGAGCCGCCACCTTGTGTCTATGGGTGCTGCCATCTTTATGACAGAATGATGGTTAATTTGCATATTATCCTTTTATTAGATAGGATTTGAGGACAGGGCTATTTTCTGGGTACAGTACCATTTCAGAGCATTTAAGTATTATAGCATTCTAATATGAAACTTGGGATATTGAGACTGGACAATATCCTTTTTGCCTTAAATACTTTTGACTTCTGTATAATGAGCCTACAAGTGCAGGTTTTATACCTGTGTTTCCCCTACATGTCAAATAATGTTAATATAAGCTTTTAATCACTAAAAAGGACAGTAGTTAAACATAAGAGGAACTAAATGGAAAAAATCTATAAGATAGCTTTCTCCAAGTATATTCCTTAAAGCCCCATTTCTTTATCAAGAATTTTAATAAAAGGTTGCAGGGTCACTTCAGTTTAAAAATGATCCTTTCAAAAATTCACAAGTCATGCTGGCATGCTGTCACATGAATAGAACTTTTTCTCATATGAAGAATTTGGTTTAAATGTATTTAATCTAGCCTTACTCTTTTCATGACCATGAACCCTTTTACATGGCAGGTAAGCCATGAGCAACTAGTTTTGGAAATCCTACTATAAGGTTTATCAAATTACCTTATAACCAGTCATTTATTCATGCAAGTCAAGGCTCAGAGAAAAATATTATTTACCCTTTGAAGAGGAATTTTGGTGTATTTACTTGTAGGGTGTGATAATGCTCAGATCCATTCCACATAGACTTTATTTTCTGCATTCTAGGTGATGCAGCTAACTGCTCAAGTTTGGAAAACATGGACATAGATGAATCAGTTTTGTTTGGAACCCTGCCGGGGGCTGGCTCAGCCCTCCCGGACCGGAATCGATTATCCAGTGAGAGCAGCTGTAAGAGCTGGCTGAGCTCCATGACAATGGACAGCGAGGACGGCTACCAGACATGGGTGTCTGAGGACTCGAGCAAGGGAGCCTTCAGCCGGCAGACAAGCACCGATGATGAGTGCTTTGTCCTTAAGGATGGGGACGATTTTCTGAAGAAGTCATCTTCCAGGAACCGGAGCATCAGTACTGCCAGCAGTGGGTCCATGTCTCCCATGTGGGAGAGCAACTTCTCAAGCATGTTTGGGACTCTGCCCCGAAAAAGCAGAAGGGGGAGTGTCCGGAAACAACTCTTGAAATTCATCCCTGGCCTTCACCGCCCTGTGGAAGAGGAAGAGAGTCGCTTTTGATGGGTTGGGATGCCCCTTCCTATGAGCGTATTTCATAAATATTTCTGACTTGTTTAGTTCAACTCCACCCAGCTTAGTGGGAAAGTGCAAATGAATTGCAAAACTGACATCCCATTTTATGGCAATAGTGACCTTTATTTAAAGTTTTTCTATCGTGTTGTTGTTTTTTCCCCTGCATCTTAATGTTTTAACTTAGAACAGCTGAAGTTCTAAGCAGACAGTAAGGAAATAAAGTTGTAAGTTAGATAATATAACAAATTAACAAATATACTTGCTAATGCTAATGTTTCCTGTGAAGGCAAGCATAATATTTATTTTGTAGGTTATCCATGTGAAAAATTGAGAACTTTGGAGTCCAGTGTAAATAAGAGAGTGACAATATAATTATTTGGAATACCTTCTGTAGGTAAATAAGTAGGTATCAAAACTTGATGTTAGCTTAGGCTCAGTAACCTCTGGGGAGGTTTAAAAATAGGCAATTTTGAATGTTTCTGTTGAAATCTCTGAAGAATTATAAACAAAGATGACCATCAGTCATTTTTTACATCTACAGTGACAGTAAAGCAGGAAGTATAAGATTTAATATGAGGGTTTAAGCTTCATGAGACCCATGGAAAGATATTGTCTAAGGTGGGTACTGAGAAATATTATGGGTGGGTACTGAGAAATAAGTTTGGTTGTTTTTTCTTTATAGGCAGCCTAAACAAAATGGGTGGAAATGTTATTCTTACTTGATTCATTTTTTATTCCATCTAAATATTGAACTGGCAAGATTTTATAGCTTTGTAATTTTTTTTAAGAAATCTAAAATTTGAAAACTAGATTCAGGAAAAGGATTTTCCTCCTGTAGATCCATATCACTCCTTACATTATGTTATATATTTTAAATAGTTATTGCCTTGGCACCCTTTAGCCTATTCGTTATGTTAGTATCACATTATGTCTAGCCATTCAATCGCATTTTTATTCAACGCCCATTAAAGTCCATAATTTTTCTATTCTGGTGATACAGCTGCTCACTGCCTCTATTCTAGAGTAAATAACCCCGATAATATAATAAATAGCCCTTACTGATTTTAAGGGGTGTGTGTGTGTATGTTTGTGTGTTTGGGAGAAATAGAGTCATTTGATAGTTGACTTTGAGTGGAAAATCTACCCTCAAACTGAGGGAAGAATGAATCATTTGAGAAAAAAATAGAGGAGACAGTAAGGAATCCTGTAGGTTAAGAAAAAAATAATAAAATAAAAGTGATCTCTAATTGAGACCTGATCTCTATTAATTCTTTGAACTCAGAAGCATCCAGTGGGCTCTACTTGAGAATCACTCATACGAAAAGCACAGAGTGCAGCGTGTTTCACAGAGACAATAGCAATCTTGCCTACATTTACAGACTTCTTAGTAGATTAAAAATGGTTTCCATGTGATCCCTGACATAACCCTGGAGATAGGTGTTAGGCATGCCCTCAGAAGCAGGAATTTGCAGACGTTCCCATAGGCAGTGGCTGGGCTGAAGTTGGAAGCCAGTTCTTCCTGTCTCTCGCCTATCATTATAGTCTCCCTAGATGTTGTTTACCCTTTTGCTGGTTTTGTGTAGTTATTTTATCACCACAGGCCACAGGAGGATACACTTTCCCTCCAAGAATACATAAAACATGCAATTGTAGCTACCGCATGGACAAAGAGACTGTTTTTGGTAAATAGAAAAACAAACACCTATTTAGGGTGATTCTCCTGGTCTGCATTAGTAAGTTTTCAGTTATAGGCACGTTTATAACTGCATGGTTAGCAATACATTTATTTTCAACAAGGGCTAGCAAATGGGTTGTGATTCAACTGATAGAGCTTACTTCTTATCATAGACTAGAATTATCATGTGAAAGATCTGCTTACATAAATGCATTTCCTGTTAATCCTATTTCACAGAGTTCAGCAGAAAGAAATGTCACATTTATTTGAGGAAAGATGACTTTAGTCTTCTGTGATGTGAACAATGTTTTGAGAACCACCATGGGTCATCTGGGAAAGCAGACCATAGGTCATTTACTTTTCTTGTGACTTTAAGTGTTAAGTATAGTGCAATACTTCCTTCTTACAGTCAACAACCCCCCAAAAAAGGCACAGGGAAGGAACAGAGCAAGTCACACTAGTCTGTGATAAGACGAATTAGAGTCAAGAGTCAGTTATGTTCTGGAAAAAAAGAAAAGCAGTTTTTAACCAGAGTACAGGAAGGAAGGGTATGACATGTTATGTGTGTTCACAAGTTGTAAGAAAACTAGCTGATGTTTAGTGGAAATGTGGGTAAATTCCTCTAAACATAGCTTTTCAGACTGCGTGTGACCTTAGGAGGGCTTTAGATTTCATTTCCCTGCTTAGACACAAAATGACTCATTTTTATGTAATTTACTAAGAAAAGGGTTGAAAAGTGTTTTTTTTTAACCCCAAACTTGTCAAATATGTAATATTGGTGATTAGCATTAATTGACAATTTGTTATGAAAATGCATTTTCTAGTACGCATTGATAAACCATAATTTGAATCAAGCATATTGGGAATTTCATTGTTATGTGGTTAAAGGAACATCACAATGTCAAAAAGTTGGGAATTATATTTTTGAAATAAAATTTTATTCATCACTTTCTACTTTATATACCTTTATATCTTAGTTGCATGATGCAAACAGTATTAAAAATTCTAGTTTGTACTAAAGAAATCAAACATAGACACAGTTTATGTGTTCTGATTATCTTATCTCATAAAAGAGTAATATGCAAATTGACTGTACCTCTGCCACACCCACAAGCCACGTCCACAAGCCAATCAGGAGTGAGTATGCAAATTAACCCAACCAAGATGGCTGAGGCCATGGAGCAAGCAGGAGGCTTGGGTTTCCCCGGCAATGGAGGAAGCCAAGCTTCCTGCACAGCCTGACCGGCCCAGGACTCCACTCAAGGCTATAAAGTTTCAATTATAGAAGATAAATAAATCCCAACAAAAATGGCGGCAGCCACACAGTGAGCAGGAAGCTTGGGTATCCCTGGCGATGGAGGAAGCCAAGTTCCTGGCCTGCCCTAGCCTCCGCTGAAGGCTACAAAGTTTCAATTATATAAGATAAATAAATCCCAGATACCAGGGCTTCCGCTTGGGTCACTGGGGGGTGTGGCCAGCCTGCAAACCACCACAGGCCCCTTGCCCAGGCCACCCCACACCCTAAGGGAACCCCCACCCTGATCCAGGACACCCTTTAGGGCAAACCAGCTGGCCCCCACCCATGCACCAGGCCTCTATCCTATCTAATAAAAGAGTAATATGCAAATTGACCATCACTCCAACACACAAGATGGCTGCCCCCATGTGGTCAAAGATGGCTGCCCCCATGTGGACACAAGATGGCCACCACAAGATGGCCAGCAGGGGAGGGCAGTTGGGAGGGACCAGGCCTGCAGGGGAGGGTAGTTAGGAGTGACCAGTCCTGCAGGGAAGGGCAGTTAGGGGTGACCAGGCCAGCAGAGGAGGGAAGTTGGGGGCGACTGGGCCTGCAGGGAAGGGCAGTTGGGGGGGACCCAGGCCTGCAGAGGAGAGCAGTTGGGGGGGACCAGGCCTGCAGGGGAGGGCAGTTAGGGGCAATCAGGCTGGCAGGGGAGTGGTTAGGGGGTGATCAGGCTGGCAGGCAGAAGCGGTTAGGGGCAATCAGGAAGGCAGGCAGGCAAGCACTTGGGAGCCAGCAGTTCTGGATTGTGAGAGGGATATCCAACTGCCCGTTTAGGCCCGATAGGATCGGGACTAAATGGTTGGTCAGACATCCCTCAAGGGTTCCCATATTGGAGAGGGTGTAGACTGGGCTGAGGGACACACCCACCGTGCACGAATTTCGTGCACTGGGCCTCTAGTAAAGTATAAGTATTTATGGATGTATGCAATCTAAGTAGTAGTAAATAAGACATAACTATTGAATCCTTCAGCTCACAAAATTATTGGTATTTTATATCTATTTTCTATAGCACTATGAGCAATAAAATTAAAAAAAAAAACTGATAACTTTTTGAAATAAAGGATGCCATTATTCAGTGTCAGAACTTTTTCTCTATATCTATCTAATCTCTTTCCCTACCTACCTTAAATGAAATAAATGGCTGTTGTGAGTGTAAATTTTTAAAAATCTGGGGTGAACACTTGACACCTCTTAAGGTTCCTAAAAGGCATTACCTACTAATTGAGGTTTTGCACCTATATTAGCTTTCTATTCTTTAACAAATTACTACAGACTTGGAGGCTTAAAACATATTTATCATCTCAAAGTTTCTGAGGGTCAGGAGTCTGGGCAAAGCGTAGCTGGGTCTGCTCAGTGTCTCACAAGGTTGCAATCAAAGTGTCACCTGGGATTGAGTTCTTGCCCGGAGGCTGGACTCAGAAAGGATTTACTACCAAGTTCCCTCAGGTTGTTGTCAGATTCATTTCCTTGTGGGCATAAGATTCATAGCAGCTTGCTTATTAAAAACCAACAATGGAAACAAAGACTGAAGCAAGACAGAGTCTTAAATAATGGAGTGCAAGCATAGGGGTGACATCCCTTCACGTTTTCCATGCAGCCGAACAGAATTGCAGAGGGACATCCCATCAACTGCCATATTCTCTTTGTTTGACACAGTCACAGGACCCACTCACCCTCTAGAAGCAGGGATATGCAAAGGCAGGAACATCTGGAGGTGGAGATCAGTGTGCTGCAACCTTAGCGTCTTCACAGCACCATTCAGGAAGTCACACATTTGACAATATAAAGATAATGAGTTTCTCCAAAATATTTTGAGTAAAAATAAGTGGTGAATGTTACCATTGTTAATTTTTCTATAAATAAATGGTAAGATTAAAGATCCTTGAAGTTAAAGAACCTGGTCAAGATTGTATAACTAGCCAAAAAGCTGAGTAGGAAACTGAATCCAGATCTATTACTAACCTCTCAACTTTGTCCCAGAGGTACATGAAATGATAGAATATTTTTTATTATTATTGTTACTAGAGGCCTGGTGCACGAAATTCGTGCACTGGGGGGGGGGGTCCTTCAGCCAAGCCTGCCCCCTCTGACAGACTGAGAGCCCACAGGAGATGTCCTACTGATGGAGAGCGGGCCTAAGCCGCAGTCTGGCCTTCCCCTGCAGGAGGTGACTGGGCTGATCAGGGGAAGGCACCAGCCCCATCACCCCGCTGCTGCTGCCACTGTCACAGCCGCCAAGGTGTTTTCACCAACACGGACTCCAGTCCCTTCACCATGAAAAAATGACAGCTTTCTTTAGGCACTTTCAAGATGTGTCTTTCATAGGATATGACATTTCTTTTCTTTCTTTCTTTTTTATCCTCACCTGAGGATATGTTTCCATTGATTTTTACAGAGCTTGGAAGAGAGAGGGAAAGACAGAGAGAAACATCAATGTGAGAGGGACACTTCGATTGGTTGCCTCCTGCATGAGCCCTGACCTGGGCCCTGGCTAGGGAGGAGCCTGCAACCTAGATACATGCCCTTGATCAGAATCGAACTTGGACCCTGCGGTGGGCAGGCCGAGGCTCTATCCACTGAGCCAAACCAGCTAGGGCAGGATATGACATTTCTTAGCCCTCCAGCAGCAGACCTTCGTTTTTCCTCCAGGAGTGTGGTGGAAAAACCTTAGAACACCTTCTTAGGTTCTTATTACCCACGTTACCAAGAACACTGTGAGAGGCAGCTTACAGGGAGCTTAGTCAATGAGCCTTCAGAAAAGGTGTTTCCTCTGCAGTTCATGCACAGAGGACCCCCTTCATTGTGTCCGCAGGGCTTCCGTCCACTGGGCTGGGGGAATGCCCCAAGGCACACTGCGGGGGGCTGCCAGGGGCATGCCCCCAGCCCAGCGGCCCCGCTTTCTGTCAGCTGCGCTTCTGTCTGCTGGGCCGGAGGTGTGTCCCAAGCTGCACAGCATCACTCCCCGGCCCAGTGTCTGTTCGCTTGGCGTGTCCCAAGTTGCGCTGTGGCGGCTCAGAGCTCACCCCCGGCCCACTGCCTGCTTTCTGTCAGCTGGGCTTCTGTCTGCTGGGTCGGGGGCGTGTCCCAAGCTGCGCAGTGGTGGCTCTGAGCAGCCCTGGCTCTGAGCAGCCCATGGCCCAGCATCTGTCCGTTTGGCGTGTCCCAAGTCACACTGCGGCGGCTCAGAGCTAACCCCCGGCCCACCGCCCACTTTCTGTCAGCTGGGCTTTTGTCTGCTGGGCCGGGGGCATGTCCCAAGCTGCGTGGGTGGCGGCTCTGAGCATGCCCCCGGCCCAGCAGCCCAGCGTTCTGTCTGCAGCTCTTCCTCCCTCTGCGGCCTGTGAGTGGGATGCTAGCATCCCACCCTGGTGCTATGTGGGCCGCCAAGCAGCCCTGGCTCTGAGTAGCCCCCGGCCCAACAGCCCAGTTCTGTCAGCTGGGCTTCTGTCTACTGGGTCGAGGGCATGTCCCAAGCTGCGCAGCGCCGGCTCTGAGCAGCCCCTGGCCCAAAGGCCCAGTTCTGTCAGCTGGGCTTCCGTCTGCTGGGCCGGGGGGGTGTCCCAAGCTGCGCAGTGGTGGCTCTGAGCAGCCCTGGCTCTGAGCAGCCCCTGGCCCAGCGTCTGTCCGTTTGGCATGTCCCAAGTCACACTGCGGCGGCTCAGAGCTCACCCCCGGCCCACCGCCCGCATTCTGTCAGCTGGGCTTCTGTCTGCTGGGCCGGGGGCATGTCCCAAGCTGTGCGGGCGGCGGCTCTGAGCATGCCCCTGGCCCAGCAGCCCAATGTTCTGTCTGCAGCTCTTCCTCCCTCTGCAGCCTGTGAGTGGGACACTAGCGTTCCACCCTGGTGCTATGTGGGCCGCCATCTTTGTAGCGGAGGTACGGTCAGTTTGCATATTACTCCTTTATTAGATAGGATTATATTTTTATTGATTTCAGAGAGGAAGAGAGAGAGAGAGATAGAAACATCAGTGATGAGAGAGAATCATCCATAGGTTGCCTCCTGCATACCCCGTACTTGGGGCAAGTACCCTGATCAAGAATTGAATCCTGACCTCCTGGCTCATAGGTCAATGCTCAACCACTGAGCCATGCTGGCTGGACTGATAGAAGATTTTAAAAGAATATTAAAAAGTGAACTTAAATGGTTACTTGCTTTCCAATTCTTCTGGGGGAGTCTGAATGTATTTAAATGAATTCAGTGATTGGCATGCTGGACTTTATCATTTCTATATCGGTGCATCTTTATGAGCAGAAGATAAGGATTCAACAGAAAAATAAAACAACTCATAATCAAAGTTACAAAGCACAAAATAAAGGAACAATGATGAGCAGAGGTCAGGAGATATAACAAACAGCAGAATTGTCTTATTTGAGAAAATAAAACAGATTGAACAAATATAAAACATGTATCTCTTAGGAAGAGGACAAGTCCCTCAACTTAATAAAGAATATCTCCAAGAAACCTACAGCTAAGCCCTCCTGACATGGTTCAGTTGGTTGAGTGTCATCCCGTGCACCAAGAGGTTGCCGGTTCCATTCCCAGTCAGTTCCATTCCCATGCCAGTGTTGCAGGTTTTGTCCCCAGTAGGATGCATGCAGGAGGCAGCCAATTAATTTTTCTCTCTCTCCCTCTTCCTTTCTCTCTCTAAAAAAAAAATCAATAAAACATTTAAAAACAAACAAAAAATATAACTAATATCATAGCAGTAAGAAATTGGATGGTTTCCCCTAAGGATGTCCTCTCACTATTTCTATTCACCATTGTACTAAAAGCCCTAGCCAGTACACCAAGACAAGGAAAGAAAGGGAAAGGTATACAAATTGGGAAGGAAGAAATGAAACTATGTGTGCTTGCAAATGATATGGTTATCTATGTGGAATATCCCAAAGAATCAACAACAGAAATCCTGGAACTAATAAGTGAATATAGCAAGGTCACAGAATACAAATCCTATATAATAAAGAGGTAATATGCAAATTGACCATCACACACTCACACAAGATGGCCACCCCCATGTGGTTACAAGATGGCCACCATAAGATGGCCGGCAGGGGAGGGCACTTGTGGGCCATCAGGCCAGCAGGGGAGGGCTATTGGGGGCGACCAGGCCTGCAGGGGAAGGCAGTTGGGGGTGACCGAGCCTGCAGGGGAGGGCAGTTAGGGGTGACCAGTTCGGCAGGGGAGGGCAGTTGGGGCAATTGGGCCAGCAGGGGAGCATTTAGACGTGGATTGGGCTGGCAGGGGAGTGGTTAGGGGGTGATCACACTGGCAGGCAGAAGCTATTAGGGGCAATCAGGCAGGCAGGCAGGCGAAGGTTGGGAGCCAGCAGTCCCAGATTGCAGTCGGACATCCCTCGAAGGGTCCCAGATTGGAGAGGGTGCAGGCTGGGCTGAGGGACCCCCCCACACACACAGTGCATGAATTTTGTGCACCGGGCCTCTAGTTATTATATAAAAGTCAATTGATTTCTTATATACTAGCAATGAACAACTACGATTTGAAATTAAACAAATAATGCCATTTATCCCTAAAATGAAATAGATATAAGCCTAACAAAATATATGCAGAATCTATATAGGGAAAACTCTAAAACTCTGATGAAAAAATACAAGAGAATTTAAATAAACAGAGATAATCTGTGTTCATGGATTAGAAGACTCAGTAATGTTAAGATGTAAGTTCTTCCTAACTTATATAATAGATTTAGTATAGATTAAATGAAATTTCCAGCAAACTATTTTGTAGACATTGACAAACTGCTTCTAAATTTTATATGGAAAGGCAAAAGACCTAGAATAGCTGATGTAAAATTGGAGGAAGAGGAGGAGGAGAAGAAAGAGTAAGAGGATGTTGGAGAAATCATATACCCAAATTTCTAGACTTTTAATCTACAATAATTAAGACAACCTGGTATTGGCAAAAGAGTAGATAAATAGATTAATGAAACAGAATAGAGTGCTCAGAAACAGAGCCACATAAATATAGTCAGTCACTGACCTTTGACAAAGGAGGAAAGGCAGTTAAATGAAGAAAGGACAGTGTTTGCAACAAATGTTTCTGGAACAATTGGACATCCATATGCAAAACTTTACACATTTTGCAAAATTAACTCAAAATTGCATCATAGACTTATATATGTAAAACATAAAATTATAAAACTTCTAGAAGATAATATAGAAAAAAGTCTAGATGAATTTGGTGATGAATTTTTAAATACACCAAAAGTATGATTCATGAAAGAAAAAGTTGACACATTGGACTTTATTAAAATTAAAAACTTCTCTTTTGAGAAAGATACTATTAAGAGAATCAAAAGACAAGTCACAGACAAGGAGGAAATATTTATGAAACACATATTTGTAAAAGGACTTGTATTTAAACTATAAAAAGAACTTTTAAAATAAAAAAAAAATAAGAACACAAACAACCCTATTAAAACATGTTCAAAAGATCTGAATAAACAGCTCAAAAGATGGTATATACATGGCAAATACTTGCATTAAAAGATTTCAGTATCACTTGTCATTTGGGATTTTAAAATTAAAACAAGGATGAGATATTACTACATGGCTATTGGGTAACTTAAAATCTAAACAAACAAACAAACAAACAAACAAAAATTGTGAATACCAATTGCTGGCAAAAATTTCAGGCAACAGCAATGATTTTCATTGCTGATAGGAATGTAAAAATAGTACAGCCATTTTGAAAGACAATTTGGCAGTTCTTTACAAAGCCATGTGTTCCATATGATACAACAATCACACTCTTAGGTATTTCACCTGACTGATTTGAAAACTTATGTCCACACAAAACCCACACACAAATATATGTAGCAGCTTTATTCATAATCACCAAATATTGGAAATGACTAAAATGTCCTTTAACCCTTTGCACTCGCTTGCTTTTTTCATCGAGCTGCTACCGATGCTAACCGTGTCAAGTCACACTCGACATCCGAGTGCAAAAGTTTAATAGGTTAGTGGATAAACAAACTGTGGTATATCCATACAATGGATTATTATTTAACCATTAAGGAATGAGCAATCAAGCCAGGCAAAGACATGACAAATCTCACATTACTATTGCTGTTTAAAAAGCTAGTTTGAAAGGGCCACTGAAGGGAGTGGCCTGTGGGATTGGGCTGAAACCAGCTCTCCAACATCCCCTGAGGGGTCTCGGATTGTGAAAGGGTGCAGGCCAGGCCGAGGGACCCACTGGTGCACAATTGGGTCCAGGGAGGGAACGCGGGAGGGCTCCAAGGCTTCTCTGGCCCATCTCGCTCAGTCCCGATCAGCTGGTCCCCAGCAGCAAGCTAACCTACTGGTTGAAGCATCTTCCCCCTGGTGGTCAATGCACGTCATAGCAAACAGTTGAGCAGCCTTAGCATATCATTAGCATATTACACTTTGGTTGAACAGTTGACTGGTCACTGGACGACTGGACACAGCATATTAGGCTTTTATTATATCGGATGGCAATAAGTGGTCCTATGGATTTGAGGGTAGGGTGGAGTAGTGTGTGTGTGTGTGTGTGTGTGTGTGTGTGTGTGTGTGTGTGTGTGTCAAAGTTTAAAGAGATGGAACACTGGTGAGTTTTACAGAGTTATTTTTGTTTGCTTGGGCTACAGAAACAAAATATCACAGACTGGGTGGCTTAACCAATAGAAATTTATTTTCTCACAGTTTTGGAAACTAACTTCCTAGCAGAGTTTTGGACGTAGGAATAGCCATTTGAGGACAAAGCAGCCATTTGCAAGCCAGGAAGAGAGCTTTCACCAGGAACCAAACACAGCTTAAACCTAAATCTTGGACTGGAACTGGAACCAGCATCCAGAACTGGAAGAAAACACATTTTTGTTGTTTAAGCCAACCAGTCTATGGAATTTTGTTATGGCAGCATGAACAGACTAAGACAAGAGTGGTAAATTATTCTGTATGATATTGTAATTGTGGATACATGAACCTATGCATTTGTCAAAACCTATAGAACTTTATAGCACAAAGAATGACTCTTACTATATGCAAATTATGAAAACCAACTTAGGAAGTCGGGGGAATCCCAGGATGGAAAGCAGATGTGACAAAAAAAATCTAACTGTATTACTAATTATGCAACAACCTACTTAAGAAAGTGAAGGAAAAGGGGCTGATGTACATAATTTTGAAAATGATTGGAATCTGTCAAATTAAACATAAACATTGTGCTCTAGTTGGAAAAGTTGTTTCCCCTGGGGTTCCAGTTAACCATTCTGGTCCTGCTATACATGTATATTGGAACTGAACTGTTGATAAATGAATGACTGGTTATGGGAGCCTGGTTTTTACTGTTGGAGTAAGAGTTTACAGATAAGCAAGCAAGGGAAGAGGCTAGAATAATCTATGTGTAAATGGATTAGAGTTAGAAACATCAGTGTACACTCAATATTAGCTTAATATAGATACAGATTACATAGAAAAAATATTTATAGATATGTACACTGATGGGATAGTATACACATATATATGAACCTGCTCTCTCACCTGAGAGGTGCTGGAAGTAATGATACCCTAGTAGCAATGAGCACATCTAACACCAAGATTTTGGTTTCTAATTCCATTCTTCAATGAAAGAAACCAGGGTTCCTTGGACAAATAACTGATTCTATGACTGGTACAGAATATGTACCAGAAGAGCTTGGAGTATTATGTAGTGCCATAATATAAGGAAATCTTTAAAAACAGAAACAAAATAAAATCTCACAATGATGGTATAGTGAAGGGACACAGAAGCCAGTTGAATGAGTTTCCAGTGGCCAAGTATGCAACAGTTTGAGCAAAAAATAAATAAATAAAGGCGTATTAGATTGTAACCCAAAAGACAACATAAATATCCATGCATGACTCCATCCATACTAATATAAATAGATAACAATAAATAACAAATGGGGTGAAAAGACAAATTTCCTGTGCAGAACAATTCTAAGGAAGGTATATAGATACTAGAGGCTCGGTGCATGAAAATTCATGCACTGGAAAGGGGGGTCCCTCAGCCTGGCCTACTCCCTCTCACAGTCTGGGAGCCCTCAGGCATGGGAGGTGACCCAATGATCAGGGGAAGGTGATGCCCCATCACATCTCTGCTGCTGCCACTGCTGGCAGCGCAAGCCTCGGCTGGCCCTGGTGACCTGAGCCACTGGGCAGCCGCCATCCAAGACTTGCCTGCACCGCGGGCCGGCCCTGGGCAGCTGGGGGGCTGAGGGGATTGGGTGATTCCGGAGGCAGGTGCATGCAGCAGTTGGGCCCACCATCTTTGAGGGTGTGGCAGTCAATTAGCATATTTCTTCCTTATTGGCTGTGGGCACTGCCATCTTTGAGGGTGAGGCAGTCAATTAGCACATTCCCTCCTTATTGGCTGTGGGTGCTGTCATCTTTGAGGGCGGGACAGTCAATTAGTATATTTCCTCCTTATTGGCTGTGGGTCAACATCAGTAGTGACAGGTCATGTTGATAACATGTATGCTTGATATGATGTAGTGAGAATGGCACTTTATCTCTGTAGTCTTCCTCCCAAAACTCATAACTTGAGTCTAATAATAAGAAAATATCAGACAAATCACAGTTAAGAGATATTCTACAAAATACCAACCAATGCTTCTTAAAACTGTCAAAGTCATCAAAATAAGTAAAATCTGAGAACTGTTATAGCCAAGAAAAGCCTAGGTAGACATGATGACTAAATATAATATAGTGTCCTGAAAGGCATCCTGGAACACAAAAGAACATTAGGTAAAAAAATACCCATGCATGACTTAATAAATTCTTAATAAAGCATGGACTTTAGTTAATAGCAATGTATCAATATTTTTACATTAATTATAACAAATGTGCCATATTAATATAATATGTGCAAGGTATATGAAAACCTTTATACTATCTGTACAATTTTCTATAAATCTATAACTTTTCTAAAATATAAAGATTATTAAAATTAAAGACATTGAAGTTGATTAAAGAGAATAAAATTAAGGAATAGAAACCACAGTGGAGTAAAAAACATTAACATAAATTAGAAAGATTTAAGTACATATAATACATTTTTTATTCTAAAAACATTGTCTTGGAAATTAAATTTTAATGATGGGTGAAACAGCATATAACATATAGATACTGAGAAAATTTGTGAACTTAAAGATATAGAAAATGACCTTAATGTAGTGGGGAGAGAGAGAGGGAGAGAGAGAGAAAAATATATATTAAAACAAGTGAAGTGAAGAACAGGGAGAGAAGAATGAAAAGGTCCACTATATATATATAAAATGGACATTCTTGAAGAATGAAAGATAACGTGTATGGTCTGATCCTTACTAGCTGTACTTGAAGATACAGTTGTCATTTCCTCACCACAGTGTGCAACACTTTTAGTTTAGTTTTAAAACTACAGACAGAGCCACTGATTAAAAACAGGATGTGGGTGAATAGTCATGTATAAACCTCACTGGCCTAGACATGAGCTAAGATAGTGGTTCTGAAGCAGCAGTCTTCAGACAATGCTGGCTGGCTGCATAAGAATCACCTAAGAGACATTAACATGCAGATCCCGGGTATTGAGCAAAGACCATCAGTTAAGGCTACTTGCCTTGTGGTGAAATCTCCTTTGTGAGGTTTTCCTGTTAGTGGACCTTATTAAGGACAATCTCAATTCATCAAAGGTCTTAAATATCTAGTTTTTAGAGTTTAAAGAGAGGGATTGGTGTTTTGATTCTGGCTTCTAAACTCTTGTGCAAAGGTGTCTAGCTGTGCATACCAAGGACATCAGTTATTCACTGATGAAGGGTCCTGTTGTATCTTTACAACTCGGATAGTAGTTTGCCATGTGTGTTACATTCAGCTAATTGAAGAGTCACACTAGTGATTCTTTCCTTAACAACAAAATAAGCCGTAGGCTCCATTTCTAGACTTGGAGAAATTTGTCATAATTTTATATGCCTCTAATATGTGTGTATATCTACAGATATATATGTACATCCTATATAATAAAGAGCTAATATGCTAATTAGACTGGACAGTGGAATGACCTTCCTGAATGACCAGTAGGCAGGGCTGCATGGTCACAGGGCAGCCAGGGCCACGAGGCAGCTGGGACTGCAAGGGCCGAGCCCCTTGCACGAATTTTGTGCATCGGGCCTCTAGTATATACATAAATGCATATGCACACATTTGTATATCTACACATCTATGCATCTTCTCTTCACTTATTTTCCCTTGAATCTGCTGCTGCTGCTATATCTTTTTCCCTGTCTTAGCAATCAATCTTCTTGGAAAAGTGCTCCACCCATTTACCATCTCCACTTTCTTCTAATTCAATCACTAGTTGGATCATGCCCCATCACTCAAGCATAAAACATTCTTGTCATTGTCAACCTTCTAAAGAACAATGCCATGGCTTTTTATTAAACCTTGTCTTCTTCAACCTCTTTGTAATATTTGGTATCTGCGGTAAGACTATTTTCTTTATGAAATACTCTATTCCTGCCTTCTTGATTATTCCTTTTCTAATTCTTCTCTCAGCTACCTAAATAGAGACATTCCTTAAGTTCTTTCCTTAACAACAAAATAAGTTGTAGTCTCTATTTCTGTCCCCTACTCTCTCCTTGACCCTCCCTACACTCTTTTCTTCAGGACTCTCAACTTCAAATATCATGTCTGTGTACCTCAGCAGTTTTTCTAGACCAGAATTCCTTGCTCCTAATCCAATTTTCTGATCCTAACTCCCTTTCTCCCCACATACTCTGGATATCAATTGTTTGAATAAACAAACTTTTCTATCTCTATGATTACAAAGATTAAAGAGAATACATAAATGAGTGGTGTGGCCCAGGGAAAGACCAGTCATTTTGTAATAGACACTCAGCCTCAGTGTAAGAGCAAGAGTGAGAGGCAGCAGCAAAGGAGAGCTCATGGCCAGAAGACCAGCAACTACTAAGCTCCAGTGATTTTTCCCCAGAATTTTTAGTCTTCCTTTTTAATATTTAATTGAGTTGCACATAGTCCCCTGGTTTCTATATGTAGATAAATAAATTTTAAAGTTTAGAAAACACAGTGCAAGCCTAAGAAAATATACATTCCAGCCATATTTAACTCAATGACAACCAGTTTGCAACTTCTGACCTAAATCTCAGTTATTGAAGAAACTCCCTGCACAAACCATTCTCTTACTCCAGGTTCTGCCTATTCCCACTCACCCTACTCGATGGCCAACTTAATCTTTCTAAGGCTAAAGTGAACTGCAGATCATGTTATTTCCCAAGTAATATAGTCCATGATTGATCAAAGTGAGCATTAAAACCTTAGCAGAACTCTAAATGCTCGCTTCAATATAGTAATAATCTTTTCCAGCTTCCCTACATGTATATCAATTGTTTGAATAAACAAACTTTTCTGTCTCTCTGATTACGAAGATTAAGGAGAACACATAAATGTGTGTGGGGGCCAGGGAAAGACAAATCATTTTATAATAGACACTCAGCCTCAGTGTAAGGATAAGAGTGAGTGGTGGCACCAAGTTAATTCACATTTGGTGTGGCCATGCACCTCTACTTCCTCGAGTTGAGGTGTATGCTATTCAAGGTTTGGTTGTATTTATTTATTTATTTATTTATTTATTTATTTATTTATTTATTTATATTTTATTGATTTCAGAGAGGAAGAGAAAGGGAGAAAAAGATAAAAACATCAATGATGGGAGAGAATCATTGATTGGCTGCCTCCTGCACACACACCCCACCGCCCCCCACTGGGGATTGAGCCTACAACCCAGGCATATGCCGGGAATCCAACTGTGACCTCCTGGTTTATAGGTCAATGCTCAACCACTGAGTCACGCCGGCCAGGTGAGGTTTGGTTGTTTATGTTTTCAATTGTACTTGTGACTTAAAAATTGTTGCTGAAATTGGGCAGGATGATATAAAAGATTGGAAGAAATTAATAAAAATCCAACATTCCGCACTTAGATTGCTTCATAAGGGTCTGTTATTTCTTTCACTTTAAAGAATCTGGGACTGGATATTTTGGATAAGGCTCTATACAAAAATGAAGACCTTGGAATTCCAATTAGTGTACCCATAGTCAAAGAAGAGTGCTTTACCTTAGGCCACAATGTTGGTGAATGAATCTGCACCTGTATATTTTAGGTTAAAATAAAATGTATTCAGATAAATAGCATTTTTAAGTTTATCTGCTTTAATAGACTTTGTAGATTTATTGACTGTGTCAAAATTATCTCGTATTATATTTAATATTTTACAGCCTCATTCCATCCCCAAGCTTTCTTGACATTATTGTTTTGTTTATGCTGTTCCCCTGGTCTATAGGTCCCCTTCTCATTCTAATTATTTTAAAATTGAATCCAATATTATAAATTGACTCAAATGCCACACTCTCCAGCACCCCTTTACTGGTATGTGCAAACATACCTATGCATGCGTGGCCATTCCCACATCTACAATTTTCCTCTTGACTTGTCCACCTTAATATGAGTTCTCTATCCTTTACCTATTTTTGGTCTTTATGATTCTGTTTCCTAATAGCACTGGTTATATTCCTCATTGTTATGCTGTACAGTCATTTGTGTTCTTATGCCCCTAAACATACTACATTCTCTGAAGGCAGATTTGTTTACTTAATCATCTGTTTCCCATAGTACCTAGTGTTGTATGTGCACATGGGAAGTATTGAGACTCACTTGCTTTGTTGTGCCCCCAAATCCTCTCTTCTTTCACTTGGGATCAAATAATGCTGACTGGCCAGCTCCTCTGGGTGCTCAAACCAGTTGGTAATCAGAAGTTTTTTTTAAATATATTTTATTGATTTCAGAGAAGAAGGTAGAAGGAGAGAGAGATAGAAACGTCAATGATGAGAGGGAATCATTGATTGGCTGCTTCCTTCATGCCCTCTAATGGGGACTGAGCCCGCAACCCTGGCATGTGTCCTGACCAGGATTCAAACCGTGTCTTCCAGGTTCGGTTGACGTTCAACCACTGAGCCATTCCGGTCAGGCAGTAATCAAAGGTTTTGAATGGACTGTATTTAAACACAGCAGGTCCTTGAATGACATTGTTTTATTCAATGTCATCTTGTTATAATGTTGATGAGAAAAAAAATTGATTTACAGCAGGGACCACTGTCTCTATGGAGTTTGTAGTATTCCCCATGTCTGTAGAGATTTTTTGGCTTGCCTATATTGTCCCAGTTTGAGTATTGGTGTGTGTGTGCCCAGCTGTCCAGGTGGGTTCCTGCCTGTCACCCTGAGCTGCCAGGATAGCAGCGACCCTGAACTGGAATAAGCAGGTTGGAAAATCATTAGCATCTTACTTGTTTTATTAATTTTTCTTAAATGTATGTATAGCTCACATCTATTTCACTATTTAATGTTAGAAATATCAATATCATGAGTGTGTTGGGTCTTAATTTAGAAGTTTGGTGATGTCTTTGTGAGAGAAATAAGCTGTGGGAACTTGGCTCTTGTTTATATCAATTAGCATCTGGGAAACTGGTTTCCTTATTTGTTGTTTCATTTAAAGTCGCAGTTTCCAAGGACCTATCAGACTCACTGTACTCTATTCAAGAGACTTAGACTGTTTCAGAATTTTCAGGCCAGTGTAACAAATGAGTTTCTTCCCTCTCTGTCATCAGAGATGGCACAGGGACCAACCCTTGGAAAAAAGATACACTGAATTTAGAAATGGTATATTGGCAGGCCAGTACTGAGTTGATGTTCATTGCTTTTAGAAAAATCTTTGCATTTTTAGGTGTTTAAATGTTTACAATAGTATCTATGCCGATTTCACAATTGGATGGATTATTAAAAAAAGTCCATGTACTTTACTTCTGTGTAATTGGAGATTTTTTTTATTATTGCTATTTGAGGGGGAAGAATTTCACATTCAAAATGGTCCAAAAGATAAACATTTTTGCCTTAAAATATTTTTTTTAAATATTGTGTATGCATCACTAAGCATAGAAGGGACAAAAATTTGGTTATCATGTTAGACAGTAATAGAAATATGTGTGCCCTTTGGGCTTATTTTGGAAACAAAAAAGAATTTGAAAATATCATGTTTATGGGAGCAGAATCCCCTTGTGAGGTGCCAGGACAGGGAACATGCTTAACAGCAGTCTCCTTTGAATGCCCTCGAAGGAGAAAGGTTATGAGCCCGGCAGTGACAAAATAATTTTTATGTTTTTATTAAATCAAATTTAAAATGTTCCCAGTTTATTCTTATTTCCTCTGAGGTATTGTTAACACTTTAGTGAGTTTTCTTATAGGCCTTTATCTGGTCATTTATATGTTTAACTAGAGGCCTGGTGCATGAAAATTTGCACTTGGGGGGGTTTCTCAGCCTGGCCTGCACCCTCTCACAGTTGGGAATCCCTCAGGGGATGTCCACCTGTCAGCTTAGGCCCGATCCCCCAGGGGATCTTGCCTAAGCTGGCAGTCAGATATCCCTCTGGCAGCCCAGGAGCCCTCAGGGGATGTCTGACTGAGGCGTAGGCCCGCTCCGCTGAGGTCACCTCTGCAGAAGGCACAGCACCGGGACCCAGGACCACACAGCCCCCTCTCCTGCTGCCTCTGCAGAAGGGGGTGTGCTGGGACCGCCATGGCTGGCCTGGCAGTGCAGGCTCACTGCCCTCCCCACCCCCCACCCACTGGTTGTTCCTGCAGGTTGTTCTGGAAGGTCATTCCACCGTCTGGTCTAATTAGCATGTTAGCTCTTTATTATAAAGGATTGTACTTTTAAAACCATAGTCTTTAATATACTTATATAAACTGAATTATACCAGATGTGATACCCAGCTATTTGATGTTTTAAATTTCAATAGTATTTTCTGAGCCTTTGGTATATGAAAATGTTTGCTTTCTTAGGTGAATGCTGTACTGGTAGCGTGGTGCATTGTGGGATCACAGTCCTTTCCCAAGATGGTAATAAATATTATTTGCTTTGTGGTTTCTACTTCTGCAGGTGAACAATCCATAGGCAGTTGGTTCCCCTTGAGAAGGGTTTTTGAAACACCTGTCCTTAAAATTAATTTTTTTTTTGCCTGTAAATCAGACCAGGAGTATGAGTAGCGAATGTTTTAATTAAACTTGTCTAAATTGATATTTTGATCTTAAACATTTCATCTTTTTTTTATCACAATAACAGTTTGCTTCTATTTTTTTAGGTGCTTATTGCTCTGCTCCATCTTCTTTTTCTCTTTTCCTTACATTCCCACTTCTAATAGTTTAAAAATCTGACTATTCTCTTCTCCAACTCTTTTTACCTTTTTCCTCCTGATTTCTCTTTTTCTTCATTTTCTTGCCTTGTTTATAAAGGTGTTCCTTTTCAAATCAAGAACTCTTTTTTCCATTCAGCAATCCACTTATTTTTGTAAAATTTTGGAATCAGGTTTTTAATATCTAAAACCTTAAAAATGTTAATGGTATCACCTTGAAATTAGTAATTATATTTTTAATTTTTTTCTTCTAATTAGCATAACAACGTGATCTTAATAAGAGTCCCCTGTTCAATGTGATTGCCCTTGCTCATGCTAATGATTTCCTGATTTTCTTATTCCTTGTCTGTGTTAGTTGCAGATATCCAGTCACCCCACCCCACTCCATCCTCTCTATCCCATTTGAAGTTTAAGGTTATCCAAACTTTCTAGTACTGGTGAAGGTCCTTACTCTTAACTGAATCATCCTACTTTCCCTCACTGTGACCCTGTGGACTATCAAGGTAAAATTAGCCTTAGGATTAACCCGAGTAGTGTTTGCTCTTTTTCTACTCTCCTGGAGAGCTTTTGAAAAATTGGCAGGATCTGTTCCTTGAAGCCTCGGTAGAACTCAACTGTAAAATCACTGGTACTGTTATTTTGTTTTTTTTTTTTTTTGTTCATCCTCACCCAAGGATATTTTTCCATTAATTTTTAGAAAGACTGGAAAAGAGAGAGAAAGACAGAGAGAAACATTGATGTGAGAGAAACACATCAATTGGTTGCCTCCTGCACGAGCCCAGATCAGGGCCCGGGCTGGGGAGGAGCCTGCAACCAAGGTACATGCTGTTGACCAGAATTGAACCTGGGACCCTTCGGTCCACAGGCCTATGCTCTAACTACTGAGCAACCAGCCAGGGTGGGATGGCTATTTACTTTACAGAAAAACTTTTAAATTTTTATTTGATTTTCTTTACTAATTTTAGGATTACTCAAGAATTGTGGCCCGGCCAGCATGGCTTAGTGGTTGAGCATTGACCTATGAACCAGGAGGTCACAGTTAGATTCCTGGTCAGGACACATGCCAGGGTTGTGGGCTTGATCCCCAATGTGCAGAAGGCAGTCAGTCAATGATATTCTCTCATCATTTATATATATTAAAGAATTGTGTTTCTTGCTGAGACATTTTAATAGTTTATGTATTTCTAGAACTCTATTACTGTGATGTTAAGTTTTCAAAGCTTTTAGCAGAATATTATTCATAGTATTATTTTATTTTTAATCTCTGCTAAATTTTTAGTTATGTTACCTTTTAAAAATTCTAATATATTTATTTATCTATTTTTATTTTCCTCCTTCAACTTTGGCAGAAGCTAGTCTATATTAGCAAAGAGTAAATTTTGCTTTTGTGAATTTATTGTATTTTGAATTTGACTTTATTTATTTCTGCTGTTTTAAAATGTTCTCCATCCTACCACTTTCCTCAAACTTAGTGTACTGTAACATTTCTAATTTCTTATGATAAATTTGTATTTTCTAAAGTGATTATAGAATTCTTTCTAATTACTAGTTTGGATGCATCCAACAGCTTGTGACAAGTATTTGATATGCATTTTTAAAAATTATTATTTATTTCTAAATATTTTAAATTTGCACCGTGATCACTTACTTTACAAAATGAGCTATATACAATTGTGTCTACGTCCAAATGTAAGAGATACTTTATTTAAGGCTTTTAGTAATTTACTAGAGGCCCGGTGCACGAAATTCGTGCACGGGGGGGGGGTGTCCCTCAGCCCAGCCTGCACCCTCTCCAATCTGGGACCCCTTAAGGGATGTCCGACCCCCCGGTGGGATCGGGGTAAATGGGGGGTCGGACATCCCTCTCACATCCAGGACTTCTGTCTCCCAACCTCTTGCCTGCCTCTGCCTGATTGCCCCTAACCACTTCTGCCTGCCAGCCTGATCACCCCCTAATCACTCCTCTGCCAGCCTGATTAATACCTAACTGCTCCCCGGCTGGCCCGATTGCCCCTAACTGCCCTCCCCTGCTGGCCCAGTCACCGCTAACTGCACTCCCCTGCTGGCCCGGTCACCCCCAACTGCCCTTCCCTGCAGGCCTGGGTCCCCCCACAACTGTCCTCCCCTACCGGTCTGGTCCCCCCACAACTGCCCTCCCCTGCTGGCCTGGTCACCCCTAACTGCCCCCAACTCCCCTCCCCTGCAGGCCATCTTGTGGCAGCCATCTTGTGTCCACATGGGGGTGGCCATCTTGTGTCTTGGAGTGATGGTCAATTTGCATATTACTCTTTTATTAGATAGGATTCTTTAACTGATTACAATCTATATATATAAAAGCCTAAGCGACCATTTGACCATTTGTTCAACTGGTAGCTATGACGTGCAGTGACCATCATGGGGCAGACGCTCAATGCACAGGCATGGAAACATGGAACAGACTGATGAATCTCAGGGGGAAGGAGAGAGGGGAAAGGGTGGAAAGAGATTAACCAAAGATCTTATATGCATACTAGTGGCCCTGTGCACAGATTTGTGCACCTATGGGGTCCCTCGGCCTGGTCTGCAGGGATCAGGCCAAAACTGGGAGTCCGAAATCCCCCAAGGGGTCCCAGATTACAAAAGGGTGCAGGCCAGGCTGAGGGACCCCACTGGTGCACGAATCTGTGCACCGGGCCTCTAGTACAAATAATAAGGAATGTATAATACCTATTGTTTAAAATTAGCTGAGATTTGCTCTTAGCTTGTTACATGGTCAACTTTTTTGCTGTTACTCCACATGTGTAATTCTCTAATTTCTGGCTGCAAAATTATATGTAATTCAATTTTTTATCCTTGACTATTAAATTGAGACAGGTGTTAAGATTTGTCAATTTAAACAGAATTTTGCTTTATGTATTTTGAAACTATTTGATTACATGTATAAATGGTAAGAATTATTGTATCTTTTGGATGACTGGAAATTTTTATCATTCTGTAGAGATGATTTTGTTGCTACAATGTTTTGTATTAAAGTTCTAATTTATAATATTAATATATATATTACAGAAATGTTTATTGTTATTATTTGCTTGACATATGATTTTCCATACTTTCAAAGTTTTGGGATATTTATTTTTTAGATATGTTGCTTATAAACAAAATATAGCTGGATTTTGAAAAGTCCAATCTTAGAAAGTCTATTTTTTATTTGGAATATTTAGTTTTATTTTATTTATTTTGCTTATTCATTTATTAGTATTTGTCCTACTATTCTATATTTTGTTACTGATTCACTTTTTCAATGCTTTTTTTAAAAAAAATATATTTTATTATTTCTTACAGAGAGGAAGGGAGAGGGATAGAGAGTTAGAAACATTGATGAGAGAGAAACATCGATCAGCTGCCTCCTGCACACTCCCCACTGGGGATGTGCCGCAACCAAGGTACGTGCCCTTGACCGGAATCGAACCTGGGACCCTTGAGTCCGCAGGCTCTATCCACTGAGCCAAACCGGTTTCGGCTTTTCTATGCTTTTTAAAATACTTCTGTTTAAATGAATGGATTTTGTTTTTGTTTTTCACGCTGTTGGGTTGGGCGGAAGGGTACACATTCTATTTCTGTTCTTTTAATGGATACCCTCAGACTTGTAGTACGTGACCTAGGAAGTTTTGAATTAAGTTCTGAATAAAAACAGTCATCTCCTTTTTTGAAGAAGGCAAAGATATTACCCATTAACTCTCTAATCATCCTTCTATTGATTTGCATTCTATTGTTTTCCAGTATTTCAATCCTGTCTTCTAACCATACAAATTAAATATAATAACAACTAGAGGCCCAGTGCACAAAATTTGTGCATGCGTAGGGTCCCTAGTGGCTGCTGGCTGGGGCCTTCCTTCATTCCGCGCTGCCCCCTGGTGGTCAGTGCATATCATAGAGAGCAATCGAACTCCTGGTCTCCCGGTCAAACTCCCGAGAGGACACTTTGCATATTAAGCTTTTATATATATACATGATTGTTTTGTAAAGACAGTATTTATTCTCTTATCTTTATTAAATTCTTACTATTTCTTCTTACATCTCAGACAGTCTTTCTGAGATCATTTCTTTTCTTCCTGATATTGATTCTTTAGAAGATCCTTTAGTGAAAGGTGAACTCTCTTTTTAACATAAAAAAAAATACTTATTTCACATTTTTTAAATAAAGATTTTCTGGGTTTATGATTATAGGCATATAGCATTTTCTCTCAACACATAAAGGTTTTATTTCACTATTTTATTTTTCAGTTGTTGCTCTTGAGATGACTGCTATTAGTTTATTATTCTTTCTAGTAGTTTTCTATGTGAATAATTTTAATATCTTGTTATATTTGATAATCTGCCTTTCCTCTACAATACATCTGGGTGTTGATATCTTTTGTTTATCCTGACTGGCATGCATTTTTCTTTTTTTATCTAAGACTACGTATCTTTCATCATCAATTATACGGATTTTTCAGCTCTCTCTCTTGAATATCACATCTCTTTCATTCTCTTTTCTCCTAAACATTTAATTAGATGTATGTTAGATATTTCATTCTATGCTTCTGTGTTTTAACCTTTCTTTTGCATTTCCCATCTCCTAATTTCACTGTGTTTCCATCTCGATTTCTTCACATTTAACTAATTCTTGACAATTTATTCATATTTTCTTTCAGCTGTGTCTAATCTGCTATTTAATACACTCATTGAATGTTTAATTTCAATCTTTATGCCAGGTGTACCGGTTAATAATGCTGTAAACCAATGACCTGACCTCCATTATTCTGTAGCACAGCATATGAACACTGCTCTTTCTAGAGGCGAACACACTGGTTGGCTGATACAGGTGTACCAGTTAATAATGCAGATTTTGTAATCAAAGAAAACACGATAATTTCAAGAGAAACATCAAAAGTGCTTTATTCATAGTAATGTCCAACGCTAGCTACACATGTCCCCATCTTTCAGGTAGTTTGTGGATACTGTCCCAATAGAACTTTTCTTGTTTTGAGGCAAACCATTCAGAGACCCAATTTTCCACTTCTTGGTACGTTTTGAAGTGCTGCTCAGAAAGTGCATGTGCCATCGATTGGAACAAGTGGTAATATGAAGGAGCAAGGTCTGATGAATACAACGGGTGGGTTAATACTTCCCAGGCAAAATCTTTTAACGTGTCTTTAACTGGTTTTGAAGTGTGTGATGGTGCGTCATCATGAAGCAAAATTACTTTGCCATGTCTTCTGGCCCATTCTGGTCTTTTCATGATCAAAGCATGGTTCAAATTGATTATTTGTTGTTGGTAGTGATCAGTATTAATGGTTTCACCTGGTTTTAGAAGCTCATAATACAACACACCTTCCTAATCCCACCAAACGCAGAGCATTGTCTTCTTTCCAAAGCAATTTGGCCTTGCAGTCGGTGTTGATGGTTGACCTACTAGATCAACCCATGATTTTGTGCATTTGGGATCCTCAAAATAAATCCATTTTTTATCACCAGTCACAATTCGATGCAAAAAAAAATTTTCTTTTGTGCCATTGAAGCAACATTTTACTGATGACTTTTCGGTTTTCCATTTGTCTTTTGTTCAGTTGATGTGGCACCCATTTTCTTCCTTTAAAATCTTTCCCATTGCCTGTAAATGATCGGAAATTGTTTGCTGAGCAACGTTTAATCTTTCTGCAATTTGTTTTTGAGTTTGACATGCATCTTCATTCGATAATGCTTGTAATTGTTGGTCTTCAAACTTTTTCGGTTGACCTGGACGTCTTTGTCTTTCACATTGAAATCATCACTTTTAAAGCGTTTAAACCAGCATTCACAAGTATCTTGAGATGGAGCATGTTCACCATAAGCTTCCCGAAGTATATGATAACTTTCAGCAGCACTTTTCTTCAAAATAAAGTAATGAATTAAAACTTCCCGCAAATGATCTTTTTTGGCATGAATTTTGACATTTTTAAGCGTAAAAATATCTATGATGTTAACACCTTCAGAAATTTGACATATGAAGTTTTGAAGCTTGTTGTCAATACAGCAAAATAGCATACATATCAAATTACATATATATCAACGTATGTGTAACTACATTTATTGAAAAAAATCCTCATTATTAACCGGTATAACTGGTATTCTCTAAATGTTCTACTTGGCTCTTTTTAAAATTTTTGTAATTTCTTAGTACTATTTCATTCCTTGCTCATTTAAAAAAAAATCAATCTTTTATTTTTAAAAGTACCCAGTATATAGCTATGCTATATTCTGTGTCTAATTGTTCCTCTTCATGGAGTCCCTTCTCAGAGTTCATAATCCCATTAATTTTATAAAAGCATAGAGTGGGATAGCTTAATTTTCTTCTCTTTGTTAGCACACTGTTTAACTTAATTTTTCTTGTCCTTTGATATATTAAAATTTTTTGTAGCTTTTGGTTGAGGGTCTCATGTGGGAATCTTTGTTTATTAATTAGCCTTCTTGAATGAGGAGATTAATGTGCTCTTGTGCTTTGATTGAGAGCGATTGGACAAGCACCACTGGCTGGAGCTGGGGCCATGGACAGCTTCAGATCAGAATGTTGCCTCACGAGTCCTCATCAACTCAACATTGTTTCCTGACCTCACAGCCCATTTCATTTCAGGGGGAGCAGGTGAACTCATCAGAGGTTATCTTGGGTTACAGTAGAGCCTCTTGGTTTACCATAGTTTTAAAAGTGATCATTTTGGATTTATTTCTGCTCAGTTGCATTTGTCTTTATATGCAAGTCTGGGCTTTATTTCCCTTTTATTTTTCTCCTCATGTTACCTCCAGGTGGTGTTTTGAGGTCAAATATTCAGCTTCTGTGGTAGTTCCTACTATGCTATTTATAAAGTGTTGGCTTTGACATTTTTAGAGCTATACACTAAGCGTTTTGTGGCCTACCATGTCCCTATTTCTCCTTATTCTGTATAAAATGTCATTGGAAGAGTTTTTAGCGATTCCCTGGCTTACTTTTAGATGTAAAAGTTTGTAACTTTCTCTCTCAATTTGGGCCACATTTTACTGACTTGCTAGATTTTGTGTGTATCCCATGATTTTTTGTTTGTCTGCTTGTTTTGTAGTTCTTTTCTGAACTTGTAATCTTTTTCCCCATTTAGAAAAATTTCCATACTTTTCATAGATTGCATGGAAAAGCATAGTATAAATATGCCTTTAATTTTACATAGTTTCCTGAAATTCCAAACCAAACAATTTTAAAAGGATACGGCTAAATTCAAGACCTGCTTCTTTTTCAATGTAAGCCTGCAGGATACTCCTTTGATGTGGTGTGATAGGAGATGCCATCTAAGGTGGCCAATCTGAACAGCAAAGCAAGATAAAGGGTGCATACACCATTAACTTCTTCCCAGAAAAAAAATATTTTTAGGAGAATCTCCCCACCCTATTACTTCTAGAATAAAAAGGTGACACCTTGCATTTTTGTTTCTATCCAAGAAAATATTATAGATATTTTTGGGTACAAAACACTATATATGCTTGCACGAATAAGCTCCATAGAACTCAGATACTAGTTTAGATGGAGGGTGGAGTTTGAGCCAATGGACAAATCCAAGCAATATTCACCACCAACAACCATAGCGCTTTAACAGTATGTACTTAGTTTGAAGTCTTTCCAGGAAGCTTCTCTGTCCTGTCATTATTGCAACGTGGTGCTTCATGAGGACACTGTTGGGTAGAATCACATTTATATTTAGCATTTATGTAATGTTTACAATGTATGCTCTAGCACTCTTCAAACTCTTACACATGATATTTCATATCTGCTCATCTAACTTTAGAGCCAGTTATATCATTACTCCCATTTTTCATATGAGGAGACTGTGGCTCACTGAGGTTATATATCTTGCACAAGGTACACATTGCTAGTAAAGTGTGCCATTAATCCAATTTTATGATTAAAAGTTTGGGTTTGTCATCACATAAGTCGGGAATCAAATCCTGCACCTTTTTTTTTTTTAACTTTGTGATGTCGTACAACATACGACTTTTCTAAACCTCAGTTTCTTCAGCCATACATGCAGGTGATAGTAGCATCTACCTGTGGAGATCTATGAGGATTAAATGGATAAGTTATGTATAGAGTTTATCACAATGCCTAGCACATAGTAAGCACTCCAATAAATGCTAGCTATAAAGACAATGAATAATTCATATCTTCACTGAAAGCAATAGGTTACAGCAGAGGAGGAAATGCCTGCAAATCAATCTGACAGTTTACTGAAATTCACGCCTAGTGATATTTGCAAACGGAAAAGAAAATGGAATAGTTTTGTTTATAAATCCGCTTGGAAAAATAAATAGGAAGCCCAAATGGAGACTTTCATGGGCTCGTTAAGAAACTGACAATAAATTGTGAGACTACATCCCATATCATACTGCTCCTTTTGAAGAGTTCAATCTCATAAGGTATGGCTAAACAGCAGGAGGCTGCAATTGGTGAGTGGAAATGTTTGGGCAGAAGCTCATGAGATTTCCCAGTGTTGTTAATGAGCGGAGTGAAGTAGTTCAGAGCTTGGACTTTGCAACCAGATGATGGTGTTGTCTGTCTCATAATTGTATAATCTTGGCCCATTTCCTTATCTTTAAATTGTAGATCAAAATGTTGCATCCTCACAGAGTTGTTGGATGATGAAATAAGATCCTTAATGTAAATTCTCAGTATAGTGCCTAGTCCATAATAAAGATTCAATAAGTGTTAATTATGCTTGAAACTGCCACACTTCATCACCTATCTCCCCAACTCTTGAAAGTTGAAAAGTTGTTTTATTAATTCTCAAATTTCTCTTTATCTATCAATAAGCCTACTTGAGTTTCTATAACTCAAACTGTTTCTTTTCTACTTAAAACAATTTTTTTCAATTACAGTTGACACACAATATTATATTACTAATATATTACTAATATTGTATGTCAGATCATTACTTTCCAAATAATAAAATTTCCCTCAAATAAATCCATATTTATTGCTCTTCTGTAGAAACTCTAATCTTTCTCTAAATGTATTTTTGAGAGAGAAGAAATTTCCTGTCTTGCTAGCCTCTTACTTTATTCCTTTTATCCCTAAGCCTGTAAAAAAGGGCAAGTTTTCCATTATTTTCTGTCCTGAGCTTCTAAGGCAACAAGAAGAAGTGCACTCATGTAAAGAGGCAGTTATTTCATTGCCACCCAGTAATATGGCTCAATGTAATTACACAGGAGGCTGCAGTATTTAAAAGGAAAATAAATATGGAATTATTTTCATTCTCTTATTTATTGAACTAGAGGCCTGATGCACAAAATTCTTGCAAGGGCCTTGCACCACCCCCCGCCCCCCCCCCCCCCGCCCCCCGCTGCTTTGTCTGCAAAGAAGGACGTTGGGAAGGATGTCCTTTCTAATTAGCATATTAGGCTTTTATTATTATCGATAGATTCTGATTGCCTTTAAATACAAAGTGATAAAGTTTTGCTACCTATTCTAGTAATGGCATTGTGAACTAGATGTGAAGGTCCTCTAGATATTATCTACCACAGGTCAGGTACTTCAAAGGTGCTGTTTTATTTATGTTTTACAACAGTTACATGAGATTAATTTTTGAATCATAACTTTACAGTTAAGGACTTTGACGCTCAGAAAGGTGAAGTAACTGGCCCAAGACCACCTGGTTGGTAAGTGATAGAGTATGGCTACAAACATGTCACTTTTTACTAAGATGCTCTGCACTATTTTTTTTTTCTAATACCATGTGGCTTTCCAATAAAGCAGCTTAGATACATGAATTAAGCTATAATGCATGATTTTGTTTTTGATATTATTTTTTTTCCAGATTTGCACAATCATCCATATATACTAGTTCTTATTTTCTTCCATTAATGAAAAATATTGTATCTACAGGGGCTCTTGCTGATTATCCCATAAAAAAGGGAAACTTATTCTCTGCTTTTATATCACAAAAAAATAATGTGTCCCTCCCTCCAGACCCATTATCCAATTTACCTTGGCCATTTTACCATGAAAAGTTCTATATAAATACTTAGTGAAGCAAGACAACCAATTTTAACTCAAGTACCACTTTGTTTTATTTATTCATGTTGACAAAATATCTTCTGTAAGTGTTTGAAACCGAATTTTAAAAAGTTTAGAGCTCTGAAACTTTAAATTTCTTATGCTCTTTATTCCATAGCTAAAAGGAGCTATTTGTTGTAATGAGCTGGTAAAGTTGAATGTGTGCAATTACCTTGAGACTTATAGAAGTAAAGCTCTATAAAATAAAATTTTCTGCAACCCAAGTCTACTTTTATGATGTTTCTATTGAAATGCCCTTGCATCATTTATCAGGCTATGAATCTAGGTTTACCAAAATTACAAGGACCATGAAGTTCAAGGCAGAAGCTTTCCATAGAAGGCCTTGTGTAATCATATTTGTACTTCAAGGACTTAGACTGAGATCCCATACTATTTTTCTACTAAGAATAAAGGGTTCTGGACATTATCTCTATAATACAAATACAGGTCGCAGACTTTTTCTCTTCATTGTTACTGTTCACCTCCATAAATGCAAAGCTTTGACAAACATAACATTTATTTCAAATTCCCATTACAAAGAACTCAGGCCTTTGCCTTGCCTGGCAGCCTGATACACAGTTCCTAGATTAGCCAACAAAGAGGATGAAGCAAATAGAGGGGAAAGGCTTGAAATGCAGTGTTGGGAGCCCAGATTTTTTAAGAGTTATTCTTTCAGCATTTCATAATAGTTGGTTCCCTCCACTCTTCTTTCACTTAAGAGAACTAACTTATTAAACCAAAAGATTAGGCTCAGATTTTCCCCCTCCACTGAGCAGCTCATTGGAAGACTTCTAAATATGGTTCCCTCAAGTACTCAGTTTAAATTTTTCTATTAACAAAGACACTTTATCAGTCTTGGCCACCTTTTGAACTCACTCAGTTCAAAACTTCCTCAGTTCAAAAGTACACAGGAGCTGATGATTAGAAATGAACTTTCTTTGATTTTCCAGGCATGTTTTAGGCTTCTCCCCTTTATTCCTTTCATCCTCTTTGATTCTACATTTTTTTCCCACTTTTATTTTGTTTTCTTATTGTCCACATTTATGCTGACCAAATTTTATTGAAATTACATAATAGGGCTGTGGTGCTTAATGAAACATTGTGCAAAATTTAGTCTTGTATAAACTGCAAAAACAGAAGTAGGATAACCTATTGTAATAGAGGAAAGAGGCAGACAATTTCACAAACCCAGAACGCCTGGTCTTCCTACACTGATCACAGAGCCAGAGACAGTATTTACTTTCGTTTCTGTGGAGGTCTCTCAGCCCATTGTTCTGTAATTCTCTAATATCTAATAGATCCTTCCTCATTCTTATAGAGTGTCCAGGTAATAGAATGGCTACGTAACAGAATGGACACTCTATTTTTAATATCAACTTTAACTCTTACCGTGCAATGCAGAGACCAGTATAAAATGGATTGAGGAATAAAGTACAGAAATTGCTGCCTTGATTCTTCCTTTTTATTTCATGTCACATTAAAAAAAAGATAACCCTTGGCTTTACCTCCAAAATGTAACCTGAATCTGACCACCTCTCACAATCACCATTTCTTCTCCCCTCCTGCCCGCAACAGTACTCCAAGCCATCAGCTGTTTTTGTCTGTGTTACTGAATGTTTCAAAGGCCTAGATGATTTCCCCACTTCCATTCCCATCTGCCAAATAACCAGAGCGAGCTCTTAAAATGTAAATTAGACCCTATCATCCATTTCTAAAAACTCTCCAATTGCTTCCCATTGAACTTCAATGAAAATCAAATTCCTCATCTCGATTCACGGTTCACGTGTCCTTGCAGAATCTGGCTGTTGTCTATCACACTGACCACATTTCCAGCCACATCTGATTTCCATGCTGCAGCCTCTTCCTTAAACACGTTGTGCTCATTATTGTGGTTCCCTCGGCTTTAACCATTCTTCCTTCCAGTGTTCTAGTGGCAGGCTTCTCGTCACTCCGTTTTGCACTTCTCAGAGCCTGCCATAATCACCAAATCTAACAAAGCTCTTCCTCGTCCCATCTCTGTTGCTTTTCTTTATTTTATTACCCAGTTTCTTTTCTTTATAACACATTTTCTTTATAACACATATAATTAATAGAATTATCTATTAATTTATTGGCATGTTTACTGTCTGCCAAGGGTGAGTTTGTGAGAGCAGGATACTCATCTGTCTTGCTGACTGCAGTGTCTTCAGCCCTGGGAACAGTGCCTGGTACACTGTAGATGTTGAATAAATGTTGAATAAATGAGTGAATGCCTAAAGAGAGTCATGCATTGAGGGGGAAAAAAAGATGCCAGGCATCTCTTACCTAGATCACGAGTTATTTGTGAGTTAGTCACAATAGAAAGATTGGTCTCAAACACATGTATTGTTATGAACATAAAGGTATTTAAATAACTCACCCACTTGTCATTTTAGTAACCAAGACTTTACTGCAGCTTCCCAGCTACTCAGTGAAATGATTCCCAGAGGCTAAAGATGTAGTACATTAAGATAAACATTAACAAAAAAAGCGCGTAGATGCGTGTATGACAAAAACCACACAGGAAATCTATTTTTAGTGATATGTCATGTGATCTTAATTATGATCTCTGCTTATGCTAAAGAACAAAAAATGACAGTCTCTTGGGTTTTTCCCCCTAAGATTTTTTGAATAAGTAGTAACTCAATTTGGCTTGTAGAGCTTAATATGTAACATAGAACAATTGGTTAATATGAAATATAGAACAATTGATCCTATACTTATGAATCATTAAGGGGAATCAAATGATAGGAATGTGGGGACGGGAAAGATGAGAATTAAGGCAGCACCGCTGGTTGGAACTAAGTTCATTGCCTAGAAGAATGCCTGAGTTTTTGCCCCTTGAAAATTCCAAATACCTGGTTTTCTTCTGAGCACCAAATAAATCCTCTGTAGTTGCTTGAGAGAAACTACCTTGTTCACATAAGATACTGAGGCTCTGTGATTTTATTTCTGGATTATTGGTTAAGGATATTACATAAAATTTTCCAATGTATAAAGAATTGTAATACTTATATTATAAAATTTGATTTCCACACCCTGAAAGTCAGGTGGTAGCCTCTCTATTTTTCAAATGAGGAAAATGGAATCTCCGAGAGATTCAAATAATGCTTAAATTCAGCAAGAGCCAGGGTGGAACATGTAAAATCAATTCTTGTGTCTGTGTATATTTATATCTTATTCTCATTTCTCTTTTTTTGTTTTCTTTTTGTCTCACATGTTAATAAAGAATCTGGATTAGAGGCTTGTATTGAAAGAAGTCATACTATGTTCAATTTTGCTCTGTACTAAATATGATACCAGTCATCCTATTATATATCCTTAGACCTAAGAGTTAGTTTATCCACATGAAGAAAAACACTGGCTTCGAGTTATGCTCTAATGTAATAGAAGACTACTATTGCAAGGGACTATTGAGGAGATCTTGTTTAACTTCTCATAGAAAATGGAAGCACCTTCTAAAGCATTCCTATGAGTTGGTGGTATTGGATAGGCCATCAAAGTGTCTGCCATTTATATCCTCTCTTAAGAGCTTGTTGCATACAGGTTGCAGTGTTTGCTATCATGTAGACATCCCTCTGGTCCCAGCTGAGCCAGTGTGACTGGGTAGCTGTCCAAAAGGCAGTTACCTGGAGAATGCTATCTGTAAGACAGCCTCGTGGGAGAACTATAACAGCGATGCACTCTACTAGAGGCTCACAGGCCAATCCAAGAAGATGATCTCCAAGGAGATTTTAAGGTAAATCACAGAGGAAAATCATCAGACAGCAGAGACATCAGAAGTCAAACAACAGAGAAAGGAACTAGTGAGGAGAAGCCATGGGACAGGTTTGCTTGCCCTGAAACATAAGAAGCCATGAGTAGGCGAAGCCATGAGAAGGAAAGAAATTTGACGGTTGTGGGACAGGTCAAAGCAGGCAGCAAAGAGGAGAAGCACAGTCATGAGCACAATGACTCACGTCGCTGTGTTGGGTCAACAGAACAGTTATTTGATAACCAAAGATATTATTAAAATCTGGACATCAGTAAATAAACTTCTATTTCTTTTTTAAACACAGCTGTGAGATTTCTGAGACTGCTGTTTTCACTAGTGAATTTTCAGAGTGAACTCTTTTAAGTGAGGTAACTGGAAAAACGCCCCTGTGTGTTGGCAAGTTCTAAGACACTATCTAACCAGCCGCCTCTTTCATCAGCCCATCTTCTTCTGAGACAGCTTATTGAATCATTTTATTATGTTACACCTAAACTTAATTGCTTATAACTATCATTTGTTGGTCCTAGTTCGGGACTCTAGAAAAACACCAATTAAGTCTACACCATTATCCTTATGACAATCTTTTAACTACCACATCTTAGCAACCCCAGAACTTCAGCCACATAATTACATCAATTAAAATATCCCTAAATTCCCCAGTAATGTCATATGACATAGTTCCCACCCACACTTTAAACTTCATTGTCTATGTCTGGTTCTCCTTTAAGTTGTAAACATTCTATTTTAAGGTTTCATCTAGAGCCAAGCATACACCTTCACCTCCCTTGATACAGACACTATATCTCTGTTAATGTAGCCTATAATTTCATAAACTTTTAACTTTGTCATCATCTTTTGACTCATGGTAGTGCTTCTCTTGAGCATTTTAAAAGACACTGTGGGACTGAATTTTGTTCTTGTATAATCAGACTTTTAAAATATCAAATGCCAGATTTAAATTTATCTCTATTAAATTTAGTCTTATTGGTTTAGCTCTACATATGATAGGTTTTTTCTATCTTTCCCAAAATGCTTCCTGTGGAACATTCATGTGCTCATGAAGATAGTAAGAACACACACACTTCTCATAATGTTATAAGTTTGAGAAGTTTAGTGTTAAAAGGAGGCTAGCCCTGGTGTTGTTTCTTAGTGGTTAGAGCACCGGCCCGAACACTGAAGGGTCTCAGGTTCAATTCCTGGTCAAAGGCAAGTACCTGGGTTTTGGGTTTGCTTCCTACCCCAATTGGGGTGCCTGCATGAGGCACCTAGTCATTGTGTCTCTCTCACATCAATGTTTCTCTCTCTCTCTCTCTCCCCCTCGCTTCTACTCTCTCTGAAAAGAAATGGAAAAAATATGCTCAGGGGAGGATTACTCCTCTCCCCACTCCAAAAAAAAAAAAAAAAAAAAGAGGCTAAAAGATTTATATCTGCATGAGTTCTCAGCACCTAATCTCTAGAAGAGAGAAATAGGATTTACCATTTTTCAAAATTTTTTGACCACGTAACTAATTTTGTAGAATATCTATTAACATTTGCAGAAACACAATTGTCTTTGTGACCTCAGGGATATTACGAATCTTCTAGAATCATGGCCTCTTAACCCATAGAGATAATAATATTTATCTTGTAAGGTCAGTCATTATGACTATTAAAGGAGGTGATGTATTTGACCCATAGAATGGGCACAGCATTTCTTCTTTTCTATTCTCCTTTGAGATTTTCAGTTTACTGTTTATGACTTTTATTGATATATTGTCTTATTTAGTCATCTAAATTTAAAAAAAAGTATGTGTTTGTCTTTAATATTTCACTGGAATTACCAGACATCTTATCTGATTCTCTATTCTTCACAGTATGCACTTTTATCTAGAATTATTTTTGTTTCTATTCAAATGTCAAATTAAAATTCCACTTTGTTATCTAGTTTCAGTTCAATTCAACAGCTGTTTCTTGGGAATTCTTGCCAAACATGTTGACCCTGGCTTTCGTTGCCATGCATCGTGAGTCATCAGGCCCCTCTCCATCCCCTTTCTCACTTCCCTGAGTGCCATCACTTTGGGTTTAGGGGTCTTCAGATTTTCTTTCACCCTCTCAACCCAACCTCTAAATCAGACACACAGCTCTTGACTACTGAGATGAATTGCTATTTGCAATAAATTCTTTCAATTGAGAAAATCTTAAAGTGACTTTGGATGATATTTGCAAAGCTTTTTCAGTTTTTTGTTTGTTTGTTTCTTCCTATTTTGCCTCTGGCGGAAATTGGAAAGAAAAAAAAACATTAAAGAAACATGGAAATAAGACAGAGGGACTAGGACCGTGGCCGCAATTTCTGTTTTGCTGGATCCTGTCTTCACACAGAAGTAGCAGTGCCTCCCCTGAGTCTCCGCACCAGGTATCTGGGGCAGTCCCAGCTGCCTCTCTCAGCTGTGGCATGCAGTGACCCAGAAAAGAGCAAGGTGGCCAAGGGCAGGAAGCCAGTGTGAGGGGAAGTGTGGCCAAGCCAGCACAGTGGCTTCAAAATAACTCCTAATAATTTGGAATATTAGAATCCATTTTACTTATTTTCTCCTTGCACCCCCAACCTTCTCCGGATAATAATTAGTCCATGGAAAGTGCTATGTTAGGAACTTGTGTGTATGGGCAAAATTCCTGAAATTTCTCTGAGCCCACCCTTTCCTCTCCTTTGGGAATCCGCAGTCCCCAGCCTGGGAGTCACTGCTCTGGAGAATTTTATATGCGCACAACACTGGTCAGCCCTTCACCTGCCAGGTGGTGGGTGCAGGTTATCCAGGTCTTCCTCAAGCACAGGCGGGCAATTAGTATCCCCACCTTTTCATGCCTCACAGTTTCCTTTACCACTTTAACGCAGACTTGTTTCCTCAATCCTAAAGAAAGAAGCTGTGTTAGACTCATAATTTTATACCCATGAACAGACGTGGTTTTGAGAAATAACTGATGTGTGTGTGTGTGAATTACGTTGGCAAAATTTTGAGGAGACAGAATTAATCTTTAGCATCCTCTTCTACTCCTAATTTTCTCCATAAAGTGCAGGCCCATCCGGATTTGTCCTCCCTTCCTTAGCAAGATCCCAACCTGCTCCCCTCTCGCCTTTAGTCGTAGGACTCTTTCCCTCTGTGTGGCGGCATAGAAATTAATGGGTTAATCAAATAAATTCCTTCCTGTGACCCAAAATATTTGCACTCATATTATCACTGCACTACTTTTTGTCGGGGGTGATTCTGGCAAGTCTCTTAATAATTCTAGGCCTCAGTTTTCTCATCTGTAAAATGACAGCATTGCACTAGGATGACTTCAAAGGTGCCACGCAATGCTAAGCTAAACTTTAGGTAGCCTAGGTAGTATATGTATCTAAGGAGACAGACATTTCCTTACCTTCACAAGTGTGCCATTTATTTCTTTGAGCATTAGGCTCAAAGCCAGGTAGCCTAGGTTCTCAACCTCACTTGTTATAAAATGATGTCGTTATATTTGTCAAGGCTCAGCCAGGAAAATAGAAACCACTGTGGGGAACATAGTGGCTCCTTAGGACTTAGAGCCACTGATAGCTCTTCAGAGAGATGTGGAAGCCTGTTCTCTATGAAACTGAAGGGTGGTGGTAGTAAGCTGCCCCACTAAATGAGCTTTCTTTCTCTTTAATATTTTGTTTGTATTTCTGAAAACTGTGGTTCAAGGATATCTAGGATTTCATAAAAATGTTATTGGGGTAGGAAATCCCGTTGGGGTCCTTCCGGCAATTGGTTTATTAAAAAGAATTCAAGGAACGGTGGCACAAATTCAAAAGAGGATATGATTTGGGAAGAGTAAATAGAGTTTTTGACCTAAAGATATGGTGAAAGTAGAAAATGCTATGTAGGACTATGAATAAAAATTGTCCTATATAATAAAAGGCTAGTAAGCAAATAGACCAAATGGCCGAACAACCGAACAACTGGTCACTATGACGTGTGCAGACCACCAGGGGGCGTGCGTGGAACATGGAGGATGTTGGTCGTGGTGGGATGGTGGAGCAGGTGAGCCAGGGCACCAGACCAAGGTGGGGCACCAGTTGCTGCCATCAGGGCGAGCCTCCGGTGGTTACTGAAAATTCTTTGCTCCTGTGCACCATGGTCCCACCTGGCACTTGCACCTGCTGCTGGCACCAGCCTCACTCACACCAGCAGCTGGCGCCGGAGCTGCCACTCGCACCCACTGCCAGTGCCCGGCACTGGTCCCTATCGCTTGGGACCATCAGCGGGTGTAAGCAGTGGCTGCCAACCCTGATCGCCCCTGAGGGCTTCTCCACCTCCCCCTGCTCCTGAGGGGGGATTGGCGATTGAGGCAGCAGCTGCCACTCGCACCCGCTGATAGCGCCGGCCCCTCTCGCAACTGTTACTGGCACTGGCCCTGATCGCATTGTGCCTTCAGTGGGTGTGAGTGGGGCTGGTGCCATCAGCATGTGGGAGCGGCAGCAGGAGTGGGGCTGCCAGCAGAGCGGGGACCAGGGCCACGGCAGGAGGGGCTGGGCAGGGGCGTGGAGGATGGGCCGAGAACCACCCTTGTGCCTACCACAGCCTCGAGGCCCACAGTTCCTTTTAAGGTGCACAAAATTGTGCACTGGTGCCCTAGTTTGGATGTAAAATTTATATACCGCAGGCTGCCTCTGTATGTAATAAACATGCATTACTAGTCAAAAATGCATGTGAGACTCACACACTTCTGTATGGAAGCTTTCAGCAGCAGACAATTGTCCCAAGTTTTGTTTTTCTCTAGATGAAAGCTTGTTTTCTTTGAGAAAGCTAAAAGAATCCTAAAATATTTCCCCCAGGCCTGGCTATCCAGACATGGGAGGAGTGTTATTTGCATACTGCTCATGCTTATTACATTTCCAAGAACTACAAGAAGTGCTATTAATGAGCTCCAGAGGTATGATTTTCTTAAATATGATAAAAAAAAAAAAAACAACAGTCAAAGTTATTAGTGTTTGCAGACAGAGGGAAGGTGGAGGTTGGTGGGAAGAAATCAGTCAAAGAACTTGCATGCATATACTGGTATGCATAACCCATGGACACAGACAATAGTGTGGTGAAGGCCTGGGGTGGGGGATCGGGGGTAAGCTAGAAGGGGTCAATGGGGGTAAAAAGGGAACATATGTAATACTTTTAACAATAAAGATTTTTTTTTAAAGTTATTAGTGGTTTTTAAAAAAGGCACAGGAGATAGATAGAAAAACAATGTAAACAGAAACTTGGGAGTCTGAATGATGGACCGATTATAAGCATTAGGAAGATGAGGAAGTCTATTTATTTTCTAAATTGGGGACAAGGCCTAGCAGCCATCTTTGATTCTAACCAGGTTTATATGAAGTAACAGTAATGGCATTTGAACAGAGGAGCTGTTTTATCATCAAAAGTTACCAGAAGGGATACTAAATACCTGTTGAGAATTGAATTTCTGATTAGAGGGATGAAAGAGGACTAGTTGCTTCATTTATTAATTGATTGATTGAGAGGGAGAGAGATAGAGAGAGAGCGCGTGCGCGAGAGAGAGATTTGTTGTTCCACTTTTTTATGCATTCATTGGTTGCTTCTTGTATGTGCCCTTAGTGGGGGATCGGGCCAGAAACCTTAGTGCATGGAGAACTACCTGGCCAGGGAGAATAGTTGCTTCTTAAGACAAGTGATAAGCTCATATTGGGTGTAAGTCAATTCAAATACTTCTTTTAATATTCTAAAACATTCTTAAGACTGACATTATGAATATTATGAAGCTGGCTGATACAATATAAAGAGAATGGATTTTGTAGTCAAGACAGGACTGGATGCTAACCTTGCTCTCCCCTTCACAATTTCCATATTCCTGAGTAACTTATTTAATTTTCTAAGCTCAGGTTTCCTACTCCATGTAATGCAGATAGCATGACTGTCTTATTGGGTTGTTGGAAGGAGGATGAGAGAAATCATACACAGAGAAACATGGAGCTTGGTCTTCCACAGGGTAGCTACACCAGATCCCTTCCTGAGGGAGGAGGGGAGACTGGTGGAATGCTATCATGAGCAAACAGCCAGCCACCCCAACCTTCAGAAGGTTCAGAAATTGAGGCGCCCATGAGCAACCTTGCATGCCAGACAGATGCCAGAATTGTAGATTCTAGCCAATTGTGTTATGTGGGCAGTCATCCTTGTCGCTTTTTTTTTTTTTTAAAGCACCTGGAGACCAAGAGTCAGAAGTAAAGGAAAAGCAGAGTGTTAGTTGAGAAGGTTACATCTGCTTAAAGAAGGAGCTAATCAAATGGAACCGGTGTCAGCTCTACTAACCCAGCGTCCAAGGCCGAGGATTTTATTTTATTTTCCCTATTTGACATAGGTTCCTCTCTTTATTTTTTTTTTTAAATTTATCATTACTGTTCAAAGTATTACAGACATTACTTCCCCCCCTTCCCCCATTGACCTTCTCTTCCCTGCTCCCACCCCGAGGATTTTAAATCTGCCTTTAGACAGCCTTCCTCTGCAGCCTTTGGTTTTCCTTTTAGACGTTTTAATTGTAAATAATGCTTCTCATGAATATTGAGACCTGGTCCATGATGAGGTTCCTGGAAACATTTGCATTCAATTTGGGCTTAGGACTTTGAGAAACCTTTGTGATGAGAATGTAGAGGTGCTATTTTTCTTTTCTTATTGGTTATATAGGATTTAGTAGGTATTTCAGACATTAAAATGTCAGGAGTCCAAAAATAGAGACTATGAATGTGGGTGAGATCTCTGAAGAGAAACATCAAAAGGTCTCACCTTCTGACTATTGATAAAGGCTCTCTTTATAAGACATGTGTTGTCATGGTGATGGGGAGCAGGGACTGGATTAGGAAAGGATTAGAGAAGACATTAAAGCAGTGATGGCGAACCTATGACACGCGTGTCAGCACTGACACGCGTAGCCATTTCTGATGACACGCGGCCGCATGCCGAGGATGAAACATTTGCTGCTCCTGAGGATGAAACATTTGCAACTAGAGTCTTGGAGTTAGTTTTTTCCTCAAAGTGACACACTAGCCGAGTTATGCTCAGTTTTTTGGCGAAGTTTGACACACCAAGCTCAAAAGGTTGCCTATCACTGCATTAAAGTGTAGTAAAAAGGTGTGGTAAATATAAACTTTGGAGAAAAATATACTTCCTAGATCTAGCCTTGGACATCACACAGTCTACTTACAGGGTACTGACAGACATTATAGAATCAACAAATAGCTACAGGTTCTGTGAGCTAGACTGTTGTACTCTATATCATCTGAGCTATAACTTCAAGTTTGAGAGTAGGAGTTAGGTATAAATATTGTGTTGGTAGTTAATATCTGGAGGTACTTTGAGAAGAGTTGGGGATGCTCTGATATCTTAAACACTAACTTCCTGTTACACCTAAATGTCAATTTAACACATCTGACTACTTAGTTAGCAACAATTGTGTACTCAGTACTCTGATTGTTACTGTAGGACAGGCAAAGGAGGTAGGGTGTAGGAAGCGGTTATAGGGTTAAGCCTTGGACTGACCTGTGGCAGGCTCACAAACAAGTTCGTTTGGAGGGCAGACCCCTTCCAGCATAATTAAGTCTGATTCTGTAACTGATCCCTAGATCTTTCCTGGGTAGCTAGTGGGCTGTGGGAGGGGCAGCAAGTGCTGCCAAAACAAGTGAAACTTACAAGAACATTGTTAATTGCCTTGTTTGTCCCTGATTATAAATAAAGTCTCAGCTTTTCAGTCTGGATCGGTTCTGTGGCCTTAGCCAGGCACAGAAAGATCCACCCAGCTCCCAGCTTCATGAATCTATTTCTGCGTCTTGTTTTCTTTATTTCTAATATTTCTCAATCCCTGGCTGCCTCCATTTAGAACCGGTTCGTTCATCTCTCTTTCTGCGAGGGATGCGGAAAAGGGAGATCCCTGCCATGTCTGGCCCCCGCCGCATCAGGCCCCCGCAGTAGGGTATGATCCTAATTTAAGGAGATAAAATCAGATATCAAAAGCCAGTTGCATCTTTATTATTTATGTATGAATCTTTTTAAAATTCTATATAGTAAGCTTTGGGAAGCAGGCTTAGTAATCTGTACCATGCACCAATTTTTTCCAAGAATTATTTTTATAGTAATAATTACTACAAATAAAACTTCATTGGTAATACCAGTATAATACATTTAAAAGGTATACAGAATATTTTCTCAGTCTTTTATATAATAAATTTATGATTTTTGCCAAACTTTAACTCACCTATACTAGTTTTTTTCTTAATTTTATTTATTTGTTTTAGAGAGAAAGGAAGAAGAGAGAGAAAGGGAGGGAGGGAGGGAGAGAGAGAGAGATTTATTGTTCCACTTATTTATGAATTCATTGGTTGAGTCTTGTATACGCCCTGACCGAGGATGGAATGAACCCACAACCTTGGCATATTGGGACAACACTATAACCTGGCCAAGGCTGTACTAGTTTTTGCTTATTTAATATAAATCAATTTTCTTTTGGTTTAAATTATTTGAAAAAGAATGAGGCATTGAGAATGTATTGCTTGTTATAAAAAGAAGGTAAGAAAAAATATGTACAGTTAAAACAAAATAATGTAATTAAATTCTAGATAAATGCTGTTACGTCTTAATAGGAGGCCTGTGACCTATTGTTCTTTTATTTCAAAAGGAGATTAACAAGTGCTAGAAAGGTGGGGAACCATACTAGCACCAAACATTTTCTTCTTTACGTAAGTAGAAGGATTAAAAGAGAACTGCAATATTTTTACTATGTGATTTAGTGTTATTTAATACATGTACAATAGCCATCTAAAATAATCATGTTTCACACTTTGGAATTCACTGTTCTTAGGTTCCAAGATCAAGTTGATGTATTGTATTTCATTTACCCTTACAAGAACCTTATGCAGTTGGTGTTAACAGCATATTCAATTATTTACACAATTTTACAGATGTGGAAGCAAAGGCAAAAACAGATTAAAAGACACACAACCCCCAACCTGCCTTTTGTTTAGTCAGTGTTAGGTACAAACACAAACCCAGATTTTTTAAAACAAAACCCCTTTTCCATTATACAATCAACATATAATATTATATTATACACTATTGTTATATTATACATTACCCATCTATCATCTCAAACTTTTTCTCCTCCCTCAGCTTCATCCTATCTAATAAAGAGGGAATATGCTGATTGACCATCATGTCCTCACAAAGATGGTGGCACCCACAGCCAATAAGGAGGTAATATGCTAATTGACTGCCACAACCTCAAAGATGGCAGCGCCCTTAGCCACAAGATGGCAGCACCCAGTCCCCTCAGCCCCACCAGGGTGGCAGGCATGTGGCACGGCCAGGCCGGCCCCCAGGCAGGTCCGGCCGCTCTGTGCACCTGCCTCTGGAGTCCCCCAGTCCCCTCAGCCCCCAAGCCACCCAGGGCTGGCCCAAGGAGCAGGCAAGCCTCAGATGGCGGCTGCCGGGGAGGCCCTCCCGAGGCATAGGCAAGCTTGGATGGTGGCTGCCCAGCTGCCCAGGGCCACCCGAGGCTCAGGTAACCAGGGTCGGCTGAGGCTTATGCTGCCAGCAGTGGCAGCAGCAGAGGTGTGATGGGGGTGTCACCTTCCCCTGATCGCTGGGTCGCCTCCTGCCCCTGAGGGCTCCCAGACTGTGAGAGGGGGCAGGCAAGGCTGAAGGACCCCCCTCCTGTGCATGAATTGTCGTGCACTGGGCCTCTAGTTTAGATATAATTGACTATAGCATTGTGCAAGGTTTAAGGTGCACATCGTGTTGATTTGATACACTTATACATTGCAAAATGATTACAACCATAGTGTTAGCTAACACCTACATCACATCACATAATTACCATTTCTTTTTTTGTGGTAAGGACATTTAAGATTCACTCTCTTATCAAGTTTCAAGTATATAACACAGTATTATTAACTACTGTATTTCCGGCGTATAAGATGACTTTTTAACCCAGGAAAATCTTCTATATGCCCAGTTGTCTTATACGCCAGAAAATATGGTATAATTACCATGTTGTACATTAGACCCCCCAGAACTTATTCATCTTACAACTGGGAATTTGACCTTTTTTACCAACATCTACCTATAACCCCCAGTTCCCCAGCTCCTGACACCTACCATTTTACTCTCTGTTTCTATGAGTTTAGCTTTTTAAGATTTCCACATGTAAGTGATATCATTCAGTATTTCTTTCTGTCTGACTTTTTTTAAGCTCCTTTATTATTAAATATCTATATATATAAAAGCCTAAGCAACCGTTACAACTTAATGACTGGTTGACCAGTAGCTATGATGTGCACTGACCACCAGGGGGCAGACGCTCAAAGCAGGAGCTGCCCCCTGGTGGTCAGTGGGCTCCCATAGCCAATCCCATGGCCTGCCAACCTCCCGCAGTCCCTCCCCCTGGCTGGCCAGCCCAGATCAGCCCTGGGACTGGGCGAGACAGACCCCATCAACTCCACCCATGCATGAATTCATACACTGGGCCTCTAGTCTCAAATAAGTAACAATGAAAATTATCTTACCTTATAATAGAGAAACATGCAAATTGACCGCACCTCCGCTATGCCCACGATTGGCTGGCAGGAGGCTGGGGGCGGGACTCCGGGTGGCATATCCGCCGTTGAGAAGATCAAGATGGCGGTGCCCAGTGGCCGGGCCCATGCCGCCGCTCCCGGGGGTGCCTGGGGCGATCGGCACCCCGTTAGGGCGTGGCCGGGCCCATGCCGCCACTCCCCGGGGTTCCTGGGGCGATCGGCACCCCGGGGGGCGTGGCCGGGCCCATCGGCACCCTGGGGGGCGTGGCCGGATCCATGCCACAGCTCCCAGGGGTGCCTGGAGCGATCGGCACCCCGGGGGGGCGTGGCCAGACCCATGCCGCTGCTCCTGGGGGTGCCTGGGGCGATCGGCACCCTGGGGGGCGTGGCCGGGCCCATAGGCACCCCGGGGGGGCGTGGCCGGACCCATGCCGCCTCTTCCCGGGGTGCCTGGGGCGATCGGCACCCCAGGAGGGCGTGGCCGGGCCCATGCCGCCGCTCCCGGGGGTGCCTGGAGCGATCGGCACCCCGGGGGGGCGTGGCCGGACCCATGCCATCGCTCCCGGGGGTGCCTGGGGCGATCGGCACCCCGGGGGGCGTGGCCGGGCTCATAGGCACCCCGGGGGGCGTGGCCGGGCCCATGCCGCGGCTCCCGGGGTGCCTGGGGTGATCGGCACCCCGGGGGGCGTGGCCAGGCCCCTCCCTCCCCTCCCGGGGGTCCCAGGGGCCGAGGCTTTTCGGGCCTTGGGCACCAGTGGGGAGCCTGCACTGATCGCAGGAAACCACTGGGGGTCGGCTCCTGTGATCGGTAGCAGGGACGCTGGGTGCGGCGAGCCCAAGGCCAGGAAAGCCTGGGGCAGAGGCTTTCCCGGCCTTGGGCACCAGTGGGCAGCCTGCAGGGATCGCAGGAAACCACTGGGGGTCGGCTCCTGCGATCCTTAGCAAGGATGTTGGGTGCCGCTGAGCCCAAGGCCACCGCCCGGGGCCAAGCCCCGACCCTGAAAAAGGCAGAAGGCGGTGGCCACAGCCAAGGCCTGGGTCCCTGGTGCCGGCAGAAAACTGGTGCAGGCAGCCAGATGAATGAAGGTCTATTGCAGGAATCTTCGTGCAAATGGGCTACTAGTCAAATATATTTTTCTTCAAGAAACAGGGCATTTATTTTCCTCATTTCAGTACCCTGATGATAAGCATTTTATTAACTAGAGAGGTATTTGGCATCTTCTCAATGTTTATTTCAACAGGGATCTTGATTAGTAAGTAAATTTTATTCATCTGCATTTGTATATAGTGTAATAGATATGTGGATATCAAAAGATCTTAGTAACATTTAGGACAAGAATATGACCATCAAATGAACAAGCTTAAGAATAGGGGGTTATTTCACAATTAGGTTATTCCACCCCCTCATAGTCCGGGTGAGTGGACATATCCTAGGGTGCAAATAAGGACAGTGATATGTCAATAAATTTGAAGGATAAAGGGGAAAATGGAAGACAGGAAAATGCAAAAGTAGATTCACATTTTTAAAAGAGGAACAAAAGAAGCTTATATTCTGCCATTCCAGAGTAGTGAACTCTAAATGAATGTTGGGCAAGGTTCCAGAATGAATTATTAAAGAGATGATTCATAAAATCTTAGAAGGGGTTTAAGCAAAAGTTCACTATTCATGACAGAATAACATCATTTTCGTCTTTAGCCAGAAACATTGTCTGTTCTATAAGTATGTCTGATATTCAATAGGCATATTGAAATTGCTTTCATGCCCTAACCAGTTTGGCTCAGTGGATAGAGCGTCAACCTGAAGACTCAAGGATCCCAGGTTCGATTCCGATCAAGGGCATATACCTTGGTTGCAAGCACATACCCAGTAGGGAGTGTGCAGGAGGCAGCTGATGGATGTTTCTCTCTCATCAATGTTTCTAACTCTCTATCCCTCTCCCTTCCTCTCTGTAAAAAATCAATAAAATATGTTTTAAAAAAGAAATTGCTTTCATAAAGTTTCTAAGGAAAGGATTTAATGCAATGATCAATACCCAATTGCAAGAAGTTTCATATGTGCATGAATAGGGATGCTTGATAGAATGATATCATACAAAGAGGAGGTTCTTATGTTGCCTCACTAGATACTTCCGTATTTAACATTTTTTGCATGACAGGTCTGCTGATGACAAATTCCCTCAGTTTTTGTTTGTCTGATTAAAGTCTTTATTTCATCTTCACTTTTGAAGGATAAATTCATAGGATATAGAATTCTAGATTGGTGGAGTTTTTTTCTTTCAATCATCTTGATATTTCTCTCTTCTCTTCTGTGGGGGCTGAAAAAAAAAAAACACCTAAAAGTTTTCCTACCATCTAAGTTCTTCTAGCTGGCTATTAATTCAAATTACATTAACAGGAAAAAAATCAGATTTTAATTTGTATACACAGGGAATTCACATAAGCATGAAAAGTGAAGATTTGCTGAAAGGAGTGGGGCCTGAAAGCTGTCTTCAACTATTTAAAGGATTGTTAGTTAAAACACAGACTAGACTTGTTCTGTGTGGCTCCAAAAAGTTCAATCAAGAACAACTAATGTGTCTGTATGATATATAGGAACATTGTAAAGAGAGTATAGCCTATGAGTTCTCATTGCAAGGGAAAATATTTTTCTTTTTTCTTTCTTTTCTTTTTATTATATTTATATGAGAAAATAGGTTTTAGTTGAACCTATTGTGGTCATCATTTCACAATATATATAAATCAAACCACCATGCTGTCCACTTTAAATTTATACAGTGATGTATGTCAATTATTTCTCAATGAAACTGGTAAAAAGAATGTATCATTGAGAAACTCCTCTCTACTTTCTATTTGTGATGGGCTGAATAATGGCTCCCAAAGATGTCCATGTTCACATCCTCCAAACCTGTGAATATATTACCTTATAAGGCAAAAGGGACTTTGCAGAAGTAATTAAATTAAGGATGCTGAGGTGGATTATCTGAATTATCCAGGTATACCTGATATAATCACAGAGATCCTTAAAAAAGGGATGCAAAAGAGCAGAGAAAGAGAATATGCTAAGCCTTTGAGGTTACTAGGACCTCTCCATCCCTTCAGTCTCTGTGAACCTTGACTTTTAGTAAGGAAGGGTTCGAATTCTAAATTAGAAATGTAGATAAGTGTAAAGATCGTTGCAAGTCTATCCATGAACACCAGACTATAAAGAATGTTAACAGTGTGTGAAATTGAACACTGGAATTCTGGAAAGTAAAAGAAGTTGAGACCATCCTATTTAGGATAAAGTAAAAAAAAAAAAAAAAAAAAAAAAGATTAAAAGCATTAAAAGGTGTCATGTGACTGATATATTAGTTACCTGATCCCCTGAGGCTCCATTAAATGGAAATGCCATACAGGAAACTTGGCCCTTATTTTGAAGAACAACTGTTTAGTCCACGTGACTGATTTGGTAGTGAATATTACTATGCTTTTAATAAAGGGTGGATTTGTGTTTAAGAGCAGATGCTCTGAGCCAGTCTTTCCTGGTTCAGATTGTGGCTCCTGGCTCTGTCCCTTCCTAGATAGGTGACTTTGGTAAGTTACGTAAACTTTTTCTGTTCCTCACTTTTCTTACCTGTAAAATGATGACAGTAGGAGTTACCTAGCTTAAAGGGCTGTTGGGAAGATTAAAGGGATAGTGTATTAAAAACTCTTTGACCAATTTTGGTGCAATAATAAGTGTTAGTGTGTGTTGGTTATTATTATTATTCCTTTTACTCCCAGAAGTTTATTTGTCCCAAGGCTTTAAGTTCTTAAGTAATATGAATAATAATAAAAAAGTGTTGTCCTCCAAGAGAGCTGCTACCCTTTCCTTCCCCTTGTGTAGGCATGAGCTGGAAGTTAGGAAGCGTAGTATTGCTTATGAGACAGTGTACCAGACTAACACAGGTTCTTATTGATAGTGCGTATTCTGTGTCTCAACCAAAAACAGACTATCTGGGAGTATGGTCTAGAAACCTGTTTGCTCTAAATGGGTATCCAGAAGATTCGAGGCCAACTGAAGTTTGAAGACAACTGAATAAAACAAACAAAACCCTACTTTTGCTTATCACAGCGACAGGTCCATTTCTTGAGCATATATTAGACACCAGCCACTAAGCTCTCTAAATTGGATCTTATTTAACCCTCACAAGGGTCCTTGGAGGGCAGGTAATATCATGATTTAAAATTTTCAGGTCAGGAATGATGGCTTTCATGGGTTCAATGATTTGCCCAAAATCTGGTGGTGAGGGGCACACTGAGGGATTGGGTGAGGTCTAGCTGTTTAGGTGTTCCTTAACAGGTTGAACAAGTCACATTCTGTCGGAGCACATAATTCTCTGCTGAGGCTTTCAGTTCTGGCAAATCAGACCCAGAATATTCACCTCCAGATTAGTCAGGGCTGAGGTAGCAACCCCTCCATCTGAGGAGTGTATTAGCAAGAGTACTTTCTGCAGCCGGGAGGATGGTGAAAAACAGAACACAGAATAAACATCTGAGGGGCCATAGAGCTGTGTTCACTTATTTCCTAACTTAAGTGCTGCCTGTCTACCAGTAGGTGGCGTCTTCTCGATCATACAGCAACCCTACACTAGAAAAAGCAACACTTAGATCCCAAATCCCTAATTTTTAATTTAAATAGATAGAAATGGATTTATAAAGAAAAGATGAAAAATGGGGTCAGAGATGTGTTCAAATGAATTTTCCTGTCACCTTCTAATGCCAGAAACCTCCGTTGCCAACTCAAATCATATTTATACAACATAGACTTCTAATGAGGTATGCTTGTCTCTACAGAAGTACAAAAATGAACCACACAGAGTTTGCAAAGACCTGAAAATACATTAATAGCATTATTGCTATTGCTCAGATCTCACGATGTGTCAGACACTGTAATGGTTGATTCACATGTATATTGTCATACAATTTAATAAAAACCTCCATGAGAAAGACATTCATTCTCCCAAATAAATAATTTGCCCAACTTCATATAGCTTTTCAGTGGCAGGACTGAGATTTAAATCAGGGTCTTTTCATTACAACATAAGCTTTTCTGGTAGTTAGATAAGACAATTGCCTAAATATGCAAGGCAACCTGAAACAACATAAATTGCTAAGAGGCTCAAAGAAAAGTACAAGTAGAGCCTTTGGGTAAAAGTGTCATAAAATACTTCCTAGTGGATGTAACACTTGAGATAGGGCTTGACACAGGGCTCTGGCTTTGGAAGAGAGAGTGAGGAGGATGCTAGGTGCTATGAAGAGGCAGGTGTTCCAGATATGGGGGAAAGAATAAGCCAAGAAATGAACATAGGAAATTATGTTTGGTAATATGGAATGGTTCTCTATGGAAGGGTGAAAAAAGAACTAGGCACTGTGGGCTGATAAACCTGAAAAGTAGCTGGATCATGTTATAAGGAGTTTGTACTTAATATGATAACAATGGGTCAATGGGCAAAAGCTGAGTTTTTTTGTTTGTTTTTTGGTGTGTGTGTGTGTGTGTGTGTGAGAGAGAGAGAGAGAGAGAGAGAGAGAGAGAGAGATTATGGCAAATATAGAATATTTTAAAATTAATTTTTATTGAGTGTTTACTATGACTAGATAATGTACTATGCAATTTACTATTATTATCCCAATTTGGAGGTGGGTGACAAGAGGATTGGAGATGAGGTAGGAGATTGGGTTGAAGGCTATTACAATAGCCCACATGAGCAATTCTCAGAGGCTAAATTCACTTTACTGTGGGGACTCCACTGAGTCCCTGTGCTGCTCTGCTCCCACGTGTCTCTGAGTTGCACAGCTCCTGAAGTACATTTCCTGTCTGGCTTCAAGTTCTTGGAGGTGAGTAAGCTAATCAATAAATAGAGCTTTAAAGTCATAGCTCTCCTCATCTAAAGGTCAGTAGTACAGCTGGCCAATATTCCTTTCTTAGATTCAACACAAAGGCTTTACAAGAGCTTCTAATATATCTGCGGATTTATCTCACTCCCTGAGAGCATGCGAATTTTCCTGCTTTCCTTCAGACAGTGTACTGAGTGAGCTAAGTTATCAGAGGCATCCTAGGAGGAACTGTATTTTTTCATGGTCACATCACTCTCACCTTCTTGCAAAATCAGAGACAACTTGTGTTTTTTTTCTTTGTTCCTTAAGGAAAAATGTGTTTAATTATTTTGTTGCATTTCTCCACTGAAAAACAACATGTTGCCTTAAATTCCTGGTGACATTCAAAATGAGAGGCTGCTGACAGTGACATTACTTTCACGGAGTTCTGCTTCCCCAGTAGGATCATAAAATTTTTCAAACTACCAAAGAGTATGTATGCATATATGATTCAAAATTCTCTCTCTGTGGTTTTATAAACACCTGCACAAATTATATTTCTATGTAGCTGACAGAGTCTCTGTGAACAGAGAAACCATTCTTTCCATTAAAATGTACTAAGAAAAGTCCCACTGTATGTAGACAGAATTATAAGTGCTTAGCTTAAAGCTCTAGAGAGCCCAGCTCATTGGGGGCACTCCCTTATGCGTCTGGGATAGCAAATCTCTAAATTATGACCAAGAGAGGGAAATGATTTTATTTTGTGGGGATTCCCCCTTCCTTACCTGTGTGATTGTTCTGCTATGGTCTCATACACGATTCATTCTCTACTGCATGGATTCATGTGAAGAGCAATCTATGGGTCAAGGTCTACAGTCACCCTGTTATTTCACACTCTTTTAGGATCAGTTTCCAACAAGTCAATGCACTGGGGTGTTTGTAGTGGCCATAGGCTAATCACACACTAATCCCTATCCAAGGTAAGGAAGATGAAACCATGGTACTCACCCAAAGTGTGTGTTGTAAGATAGAACACATGTCACCATTGTTTGCAGTGACATCCTACTACAAGCCATTCTAAAGGATGCTAATCAATGACTGAAGGTTTCCTGGGGATTGCAGGAAGGATAGGACTGGGGCCACATTAGATCTAAACTCCATGTATGTGCACCAATCTCAAGAGTAGGCATGTCACAGCCTTCACATTGCCTTCTTCTGAGTAAATAGAACCTTTCCGTTACCAAACTCCACCAGTCTGACCTCAGAAATCAAATTTCAGAGTTTGGCTTGTTAAAAAAAAGTCCATGCATATGTAGATGAGATATGCCCTGTTCTTTCAGGAGACTTTCATTCTCAAATAATAATAAAAATAATATATACTCTTCATGGAGGAGCAATGAGAAGCGGCGAGAATTCGCTCATGCCTGATTGTGAAACTGACCATCATTGCTCTAAACAGTCCCCTTAAATCTTGATTTAGACCATTTCTTACTTAAGACTGACTTTTAGGAGATTTGGTAGAAAACTATCAGGATGCTCTAATGTTTGTAATTTTCTTACAGTATTTTTATAAACTGCTACAAGCTTCAGTCAAACTTGTAGTGTCAGAAAGATGAGAGAGAAGCTAATACAACCTGATTGTGAGAAGCATTTTTGGCCAATAAGAAGCAATTCAAGATAGTTGAGTATGAGTATCAAAATTACATGCCCACAATGGTTGAAAGAGCTGAATTTTCTGCTCCTAGCCATCAATGAAAATGAAGCCAGAGACAGGATAATTAGTGTATTAGTCTCCAATTACTGTGCTGACAACTTACCACACATTTAATGACTTGAACAGTACAAATTAATATTTTTGGCTCTGGAGGTTTGAAGTCTAAAATCAAGGTGTTGATAGGACTGTATTCCATTAAGAGGCTTCAGAGGAGAATCCGTTTTCTTGCCTTTTTCAGCTCTTATAGGCTGCCCATGTTTCTTAGCCCATGATCCCTTCCTCACATCACTCCAACCTCTTGCTGTGGTGTTACAATCCATACTACTCTCTTTAACTTTGCCTCCTGTGAAAATATTACATTAGATTCCATATAATAATCTAAGATAATTTCCTTACTTTAATTGTGTCTGCAAAATCCTTTTCACCGTGTAAGGTAACACTCACAGGCGATGGCCACCCTTGGGCTGGTCATCATTCAGATGAACACACTCAGCTGGAGATATTAGAGAACTCCAAAGAAGACTGAACCCTCAGGCCCACCCAAGTGCCTACTAATATTCACCTTCCTTGTAATTGGGAAAGGTTATGTGACATGGTTGAAATCCTTGGATCCAAATAAATATGAAGCCAACTCTGGACTTTCTGCAATGCAAACAGGCCTTGCCCAGGGTCACAAAACTGCAGAGCCATGATTTCATTCCAGGTCATCTGATACATGAGTCCATCCTCTTGACCACTATAGGGGTCACTGATCATAATGCCCATTTGTCCTCTATTTGCGGGGGCCTCTTAATTCTTGTTTAGTGCTATCCTTCCCCATCTCGGACCCCTGTTGGGGCCACAGGGACTTACATTGTGGCTCCTTTCAGAGCTATACTCTCCACGAATCCTCACCAAATTACCAGCCTATTTCTTCCAGTGCTTTTCTTGACACGCAATGACTCACTGAGAAGCCAGGCCCCAGATTCTAGGACCACAAACAGGTACACCTTCCCTGGGATATAAGAAAGGCTTTGTTTTTAGAAAAATAATGGACACCCTACCCCCAACACACACACACACACACACACACACACACACACACACACACACACAAAGTGACTCACCTCTAAGTTTGGAAAGCATGCTTCTTATAATATGCAACTGAATTTTCCAATTCTGTTACATTGGATCCTTAAAATTTAAGTGCTATGCATAGACTTCATCACTGGCTTTCTGGGAGAAGCCATCCTTTACTTGAGATCTGGTATTTCCAAAATGATAGCTGTTGCTTCACACTAGGCATAAATACAAACACAAGATACCAACTTAATTTATACCCGGTGGAAGGCAGTTATTGTACATTAAACTACAATATTTGGAGACCGGTTGATTTTATTGTATTATGATATTTTATATTTCTGTCTTATAAATGGAATGTTAATTCCTCAAGTGAACCATGTCAGATTATCCTATCTCCTCAGGGACCTTCAGGGTTGCACACTTCCTTGAGGTATTACTTTGTTCTCTACAGAAGATTCTGTGGGTTATTAGTGGGATTTTGACCTGAAAGTTTGCACATGGCACCACTCTGGTTTTGAAAGGAGCTTAAAGTCCAAAGTAGTGATGTTGTTATGTCAACCTGAGATTTGCATAAATATTGCCTCCAACCTGCCAGGATCAAACACTGATCTTTCAAATTTACTTCTTGTTTTTATTCAGGGCTCTTGGGCTGTTGGAGCTATAACATGAACTTGTGGCTTGGCTTTTCACATGTTGTTAAAGGTCAGGAGCTATGACTTTTTCTTAAATCTTGTTTCTGGACTTAATATAGCCTTAATGTTAATCATTTGGCTTTTGATAAATGGAATGTGGATATTTACATAATTTTATTTCGATACTTTATAAACCCAGGTGAAGAAACTCTTATCATATTTTGTTATAGATTTAATAGTTGATACATTTATATGAATTTATATAATATCCTTTACTAGAAAGCATAGTAACTAGGGGAAACAACAACTAATTCAGTAAATCATCTAAAAAAAATCATCTTTCTTGCAATGGAGATTATACAATAGTATTTAAATTAAGGATCATCAGTGCAAATTCAAACATACTTTACAAGTAATAGTTTGTTACATACAATGGGTGGCAACTTACCTCGTTAAGGATAAAAGACCCTCTGTTTTATTTTTTAGTTGGGTAGACTCATCTTGGTATAAATGTATCTCATGTTGCCAACTACTTGTAGGAGCATAATACATGCTGCAAACCAGTGGCCTGATGTCCATTATTCTGTAGCACAGCATACGAACACTGCTCTTTCTAGAGGTAAACACACTGGTTGGCTGATACTGATGGAATTCTGGATAATTTCTCTATCTTTCAAAATCTGAAATCTAATGCCAGGGGGAAAATGTCAAAGCATGGCATGAAAAAGAAGATAGTAAAAAAATTAAACTTCCATAAAAACTAAGCCAGGGGTATGAATCACAGGTTGCTATAAGATCATAGAAATCTAGGGGTGGAAAAGATAAACTCAACTTTCTGCACACTGCTGTGTCCCTGGATTAAGGAGCTTGGCAGTCTCAAGGGAATGGAGAGTGATTGAAGACAAGTCTTCAAGGATAATGTGAGCATTTCTCTGTTTGTATGTTTATTGCAGGGCATTCCATAGAATAGTGTCACTTCCTGCTCTTAAGGATCTCACAATCTAGTATGTCCCCATGTGTCCCTAGCTTGGTGTTGGTTTTTGTATTTTTCCATCAAATTTCATGCAATATTTCCTTTTTGCCTTAGATTCTGGGCTGTTTTCACTACAAGTTAGTGGGATGGACTGACCTAGCCCTCAAACTCCAGATTCTGATCTTTGAATCAAGTGATTAACCCTCTTATTCCTGGTGAGAGAAACACCCTGGCCCTCCCAACACTGTCCTCAGCAGCTGGGGTGTCCACCTTAGGGAGGTCTTGTCCACCTCAGGCACTCTGCTGCACTTTCCTGGCTACAACTACTTCTTGTACATCTTGCTGCAAGGTGGTTCATTCATCAAGCTGGAGCCCAGTGGAACTTATGGCTGAAGGAGATGGTAGCAGCCTGGCCAGGGATGGCAATCGGCTTGATCTATGCTGCAAACTCTCATTGGTAGGCTTGCTGGCTGTGTGACCTTGAACAAGTTCCTCAATCTCTCTGGGCTTCAATTTTCTAGTCTGTTGAAAGGGGACAATAATAGTACCAACTATACAGGGCTTTTATGCAGATCAACTGTGTACTATTTGTGAAGCAATTTGAATAGTGCCTGGCATATAGTAAGTGCTATATAAGTGTTTGTCAGACAAAATAAGATCAAACAAATGAAGGATAACCGACTATGCCACCCCAAAATATGTCTCTTTGGCCTAAAAATTCCTGTGAGCCAATTATTTTTCAGAAACAGTAGACATTGGAGAATCTCTGAAAACAAAGCAGAGGATGTAGGAACATTCCCCTTTGGGGGGGTGTGGGGGGGTGGACATTCATAAAGAAAATCTCTGTAAGTGTGTCTCCCTCTTGGTACTAGAGAAAGAAGAATGACTCAAAACCACAAGGGAATCTCATCAATGGAGAAGGCATAACTACTGCAAGACAAACCTTGCCCTCATTCACTGTGCTTCCCTGGTAATCCCTCATAACGCCCTCCCCCCGACCCCCTTTCTTTCCTTTGTCTTTAGTTGAAAGTGATATTTAAGTAACTTGGGCCATCTCAGGGAATTACTCAGTTTCCCTGGGTATCTCCTAGGTATACCTGAGATACACTTGTTAATAAACATCTGTTCCCTTTTCTCTGATCTGTTTTTATTGCAAGGCCTCAGCCAATAACTCAGAAGAGTGAAAAGTGTTTTCCTCTCCTACACAAACAATTAATTAGTGTATTGGGCAGAGAAGAGCGAGTGAAGACAGGGAGAGAATTCCAGGATCTGTAGAGATGTCTTCCATGTACTTGGTGATACGGGAACATGGGACTGGAACATAATATTCCCTTGTGCAGGATGGTTCCTGGGTTCTTTGTCTGGTGGAGTAGAAGAATGAAACCACAGATAAAAGATGGTATAGCAAAAGGTGGAAATTATTGAGAAACAAGCACAGACTCTCACGTGGGGAGGGGGAAAGAGTCCCACCGAGTTCCCCTTCCCATGGTTTATAAAGGCTGCAGTTTCCCCTCGGGTTGGTCACTATTCCCCTTTGATTCGGTCACTATAGCAACTCCTGAGCTCAAGCCTCACATAAGTGAGGTTCCCTCCTTCTCCCTTACTGTTCTCCTATTCCCTCTGGGCTTTCCTTCTCTGCTCTTTGAATGAGGGGCTTCCTTCCCTTTATTCTGTAAATGTGTACCTTTTGCTACTCTCAGCTCCCTTATCTTATGGAAAGGTACCCTTTGCAGCTCTGTAGCTCTGTGCTTTTTCCATGGACCCCTTAATTCCTAAAATTTTCTAAACCTGCCTATTTCACCCCTTTCATTGGAAGAGGATGAGCCCAGTGCCATGTTATTTGTCATTACTGACATAGATCTTAGTGGGCCTAGCCTCGGATATAATTTTAAAAGTGATACACTTATAACTACTATCCAACCTCTCTTCTCTCTTTTTAAAAAAATATTTTTATTCATTTCAGAGAGGAAGGGAGAGGGAGAGAGAGATAGAAACATCAGTGATGACAGAGAATCATCAATCTGCTGCCTCCCCAATGCTCCATACTGGGGATTGAGCCCCCAACCTGGGCATCTGATCCTGACTGAAATCAAACCCAGGACCCTTCAATATGCAAGCTGAAGCTCTATCGACTGAGCCAAACGGGCCAGGGCTCTTCTTCTCTTTAGAAAAGATCTGAAATGTATTCTCTTGGGAGTAAAATTTATTCATTTATAATATTCAATAATATATTATTTTATTGAGTACCTACCTAGTTCAAGGCAGATGCTACATGGTGAGGACACCTGTAAGGAAATTAAAATGGTTCCTGCCCAGATAAAGCTTAGGTTCTAGTTGGTGAAAGAGATGTTACAGATAATTGTGCAATTACTAGTTTAATCACAATGTTCAGGGTACTCTGGAGGACAAAGATAATGTGTAGCAGGAATCCTGTTTTAATCCTTTGGGTCAGGGAAAGTGTCATGAAAGAAAAGATATTTGAGGACCTGGTTAGGACAGGGGTTTGGCCTTGCGGAAGGGAAGGCATTCTAAGGCTGGGGGTGGGGGCAACATGAACAAATGCTCTGGGATCATTTTGCACTAGATGAGATCCAAAAAAGAAAAATATAATCACCTGTTTCCCCTAAGGGCAGGCTATGTTGGTGCTATATAATTTTACCAGTGTGGACAAAAGGGGCCACATGCTAACCTGACTAGCTCAGGGAAGGCCTGCATGGCAGTCTTGCAAACTCAGAGACCTAAAGTAACCATAAAGGATGGTCTGAAATTAAACTTTAAATAAAGCAGTTATGGTGGGTAGTCACCTCCTAGGCTAATATCTTTCCTGACAAGGTCAATCTTTACCTTGACTGAGTTTATTGTCTTTTTGCATCTATGATAACATATCCTTGCAACATCAGGGTAACTTGTAACTTCCTTTTTCTCAGGACTACACAGGGCACAACCAAATGCCCTGGGTGCCAAGACAGCTGACCACAAATTCCTTCATTGTTGTTGTTATCATGTTAATTGTTGACTGTTAACTATCCAACACCCATGGATATATACTTCTGTGTAAAAGAAGTATGTGTCTATCATTTTACTTTTTATCCAATCCCAGAGGTCCTCTCCCCTTTGCTTTCTCCCGCCTCCCTAATCTAGCACCAATGGATTTCATATAACCCACTTATGTCTTCTCCTTTGATTGTAAGTTATAAAAATAGGTGAAAAACCGTCATTCTCTGGAGCATTATCCCAATTCGTTGAGATTCTGCTTCCCGGTAATTGTCAAGAGTTTGGCTCAAATAAATTCACAAAAATTCTTTACTGGTTTGAATGTTTTTATGTTAACACCAGCATCATGCAGTATCAGTAGGGAGTATAGAGACAATTTCTGATTGGGGGAGACAAAACTTCATGGAGGAAGTTATGGGAGGGATTTAAAGGATGGGTTGGGCTTCAATAGATGTAAATAAACTAGAGAATAAGAAGCTATAGACCAAATGCATTACTCTAAAATTGTAACATTTTTGCTATTAGCAAGATGGCAGAATTTTTTTGCTTGTGTTTTTCTCTTAGGTCCCTTCTCTGGGCTCCTGAAAGCAAAGCATGGAATCTGCTGCCAGAACTGCTTCTAATAAAGTTGTCCTGTTTACAGGTTTTCGATAAGCTGTTTTTATTCTTAAATAAATAAGAAGCGATGCCATTGTCCCTTACAAAATAGCTCAGGCTTTACTCGAACAAAATCTGTTTGGAAATGTTAAGCTGGTTTCACAGAACTAATTTGCCTCAAGGTGGTCATTCTCTCTGGATTAAAGCTGTGGAACAATTGTGGCTCCTGTTACAAGGAAAATAACAAAAGGCCATTATGAAGAGGGACAACAATCTCTGTTCCCAGAGGGGGGCTGACAAGCTGAAAGTCCCCCTCTACAAGCCAACACAAAAGCCTGATTGCCTCCAATTGTTTGTTTATGTAAATCAAAGGCAACCATTAATTCTGCTAGTGGGACTGTTAAGCAGCAAAGAAGGTGACGATTGGCCCAAATCTTGCTCATGGGCTGGTGGCAAATCTGACAAATCCTATTGCTTTTATTCTAAGTGCTCTCTGGGCACCTTTAGAAAAAGAAGCTTGTTAGTAAGTTTTATTTTCACTAAAGTAAAAAAATTTGTACTCTTAGAGTCGGAGTTGGAACTATAGGACTTGAAGGCAAGAAGGCTTATCGAGGATCGGTTTACTCAGTTTCCCAAAGCTCTTTCTAAATCGGACTCAACTGTACATCATGACAGATGTTCCAGTGACATTTAGCCAGGTTGATTGTAATGGGGATACACCACCTGAAAACGGTAACCCACCGATCCCTAAAACCAATGACGAAGTCAGTGATGTGGATGGCACCCCACCATACTACAGGGTGGAACCGAGTCTTGAAGATTTGCCCACAGAAAAGAATCAGGAGAAAAGTGAAAAATTACATGGGAAGATGCTGCTCAACTGGCCCAAGGATGAGAAAACTTTAAAAGGTAAAACATTTTCCTTCTTTTCAATTTGCTTGATTTGATTTGTAAACTCATCCAGAATTCTTTTGATAGATTGTCATGACAGGAATGAGATGTACATCCTCCCACCCCCATCCCTGTTCAAATGTGGTCCCTTTTGCTACTGGGGCTGCATAGTATTAGGACTAAATTTGTGCCTCTGGTCAAATTCAGGCTTATCTATTTCATAGTTCTGTGATCCTGGACAACTTTCCTAGCCTCCTGAAGACTTAGTTTTCAGAAGACAGAATAATGGTGCCAACATTTGTCGGATTGTTGTGAGGATTACTCAGTATTGATTAAATGTTAGCTACTGTTATTTATTATTCTTATGGACAGCCCCATTATTATTTGAGCAAAAAGAATTCAGAATTTCCAGTTTTTCTTCTAAATATACCATAAAAGTATTTGAATCATGGTTATATACCATAGATATCAAAGGAAGATTAGCATTATGTATAAATAAAAGGAACCAATGAAAAAAAGGGGGAAGAGTGAAATAGTTATTTTTACTGATCACAATAAAAAAATCAATTATTATTTAACCTTGAACTACTTAAGCATTAAAATATTAATCTAGTGTGCCCCCCTCCCCAGAAAAACCAGAAGAGCATCTCTTCATTGTTCATAAGGCCATCACAGATCTTTCTCTCCAAGAAACCAGTGTTGATGAAATGACATTCAGAGAAGGTAAGAGGCACTGCTCCATTTTGTACACTATTTGTCTGACTGGGTGTGGATGACAGTTTTGGCCTGGGATGTTGAGTGAGTGTGGTGCTGAAAAAGCAACCCAGGCAATGCCTTCCAAAGCTCAAAGCTGCTGTAGGCAGATAAAGGAGTCTTGATTATCTGTGGGTTCCACCTTAGAAAGTATTCTAGAAGCTTCAGGATGGACTACGTGGACTGGTGTAACTGATTGGCACATTTTGACCTGACACTACATCTGTCTCTTAATAAGTTAGTCCACTAAATCAATGTTTTTAAAATTTATTTAGTATCTCAAAAATCTGTGTGAGTCAACTTGTGAAATATAAATGTTTTCAAAGGGTTTATCCTAAAAGTTTACCATTGACATACAGTTTAAAATAATTTTATAAATTTATTTGGTATAAAGGAAAATTCCAAGCCGATGAGGTAAACACAAAACAGCTACCTAATTCTTATCAAGGAAATCTCCCAGGTGGTAATTTTAATTGTGTTTTTCAGAATGAAAACATTGTGAGAATAAAAAACAAACAAACATTGATTTTTAAGTGACTATATTACATTTCAAATAAACTCAAGAGACTAAGAGTCATACAATCTTTTAGACTTCTCTTCTAAGGAGACACCTATATTCAAGCAATTTCCAAATACAGAGAAGGATAAAAACCTGTTAGTTAATAATGTGTGTCCTCTCGTGCAGCCATAAGCCTCTTATCTCAAAACTGAAGGCAGGTTGTTAGACCTAAGCAATTTAGTTTAGTTAGGACTTTAACAGGAAAAATATTTGAGAGATTATTGATTGAATTTAAACATCACATATTGTAAAATGATAGATGCCTGAGAAGACATGGACGCGATTGGCAGTTTCCTGGGTTTGTCCACTTCGCCTGGACACCTCTCAGACTGCCCACTGACCGCATGCAGTGGTCCGCTGTGTAGACACTTAAGGAAGAATGAGGTAAACAACAGGCATTGTCAAGCTCTGGCCTTATCACCGATAATTAGTCACTTAAGCCCCTGGGAAATGAGCTAAAACTCTTTGCCTTGATCTTTGGGCTTCCAATGTAGCAGGGATCTCAATTTTAGAGCCCCTTTCAAATTTCTAATCAGGAATTCTAGTGGAGACAACAGTTTCCTAGGATCTTTCATTTTTATCATATAGAGAACAAAAGCAGTCTGGATTTTCAGAGTAGTGGATCTAAGGGTGAATTTTTTCCTGAATGAATCATTTTGTTTTTGGTGGTACATGTGTTTTTCCTGTAAGCTAGAGGTATATGTTTTGTTGTTTTGTTGCCTTTTATCTTCACTATGACAAGCAGCTATAAAGTCTCCAAAGAGAATATTCCTGGGTTAAAAAAAAATAGAAAGATGCTAAAAATATTGAAGAAAAACTATAATTCAAATTCAAGAAGTAATTTCATGCATGACAACTCCATGCCCAAGTCATGAATATGAGCAAAAAGATCATTTTATTTGTTTTTTATGGAAAAAAATAAAACAAAACAAAGTTCAACATTCTCATGCACATTTATTTATAGAGTAAAGAACATGGGCTGGGTATCGGCGCACAATGAGTTAGAAGTGAAAAATCCATCTTCAATTCTATCTCTTTTTGTAAGTTTACCATTTGACTCCTATAGTTGGGAAAACAAAAGAATAAAAAGAGAATGAAAATATTTGATGGAAATGAACTTGTGAACATCTTTCAGTGAAAATAGAAAATTGTGGCGGGGAAGGGCAAAGAGAACCTCATCTCTCACTTTAGGTCAAGACTCCTAGAGTGTTGAAAGGGAAGAGCGAACCCAGCCCTGACAAGGACTCAACACAGGCAATATTTCTGAATCATGCACACTGCAGACAGATGCATCCTACACAAGTCCTCTGGGGTGAAAGGTCACAGAGCTACCTCTACTCTCTTATAATTAATTCTTTTTGAATTCTCAATACATATTGTTGAGACTATCCTAATATGATCCGTTTGTAAAGTGAAGTTTGCAATGAATTAAGCCTTTTAAAAATCAGGACATGGTACCAAACAGCTTGAATTAATTAGTTGTCATTAGGGACATCTCTAAAGCAATAGACTAATCTAGCATTATGTAAATATGATTCAACATTATTTTTAAATCTTGGCTCTCTGGAAATTCATAGCAGGTATCAGACTAAAGTGTGTGTGCTTTGTGGGTTTGGTTTAGCCTCAGTTCATGACTTCTGACCATCCGTGGTCCTCTGCTCCTCCTTCTGTACCTGGTACCTTAGGACATCTCTGAGAAGCATGGTGGCAAATACTGAATGTGCTACTCTGAGCATGGCAGACAGGGGCCGTCATTGTTTTTACTATTGGAAGAAAGCCATCTTCATTTCCTTGTGAGATATTTTTTCTAATTTTCCCTGAGGGGTGTGTGTGTGTGTAAGATATAGGTCCAAATATTTATTTTACATATTCACATCCAGTCATGACAGGCTAGACACGTTTTTAGAAGTGTGTCTCAGGGAATACCAGTCTCACTCAATACAATAGTCCACAAATCCCTAGTCAAGTGAGGTTGAGTTGATAACTTTCTTGGAGATTTACAATATTCTTTAGCATTTAAATGGCTTGGATGAATTATGAGGAACCTCGCTTAATAGTGTTTAATGCAATGTTTTCCAAATGAATTTGATGGACTAACCCATTTTATTGTATAAAATAGATTAGTAACCCACAAAATAGTACTTCATAAAACAAATGTGGGGAAATGATTGTCCAGAAAAAAAATTTTGTAGAATAACATCTGAGTTTTTGGAAACTCTGCCCATCTCAGCTATCAATTGATTTTGCTACAGGGCATCAGTGGAAGAAGATTCCTCTGAGCAGCAGTAACCAGGAAATAAGTAGACAAAAGGAAAGAATTGCTGAACAACCTCTAGAAGAACGAGAAGTTGGGGATAGGAAGAACAAAGCTTACCAGGCAACTGAAATAGAATGGCTGGGATTTCGAAAAGCTGGCCAAGTTGATGTGTTGCATGACGAGGAGCAAGAGGTTTGGGATGAAGAAACTAACAATGAAGATGATGATGAAGATGAAGTTCGAGTGATAGAATTTAAGAAAAAAAATGTAGAGGGTTCTCACTTCAAAGAGGAAGGTGACCCAAGTGAGGACTCCCCACTGAGCAGCCCCAGCTCCCAGCCTGTGACCCCTGATGAGCAGCCACCTTTTGGGAAGAAGAGTGATATTTCCAGAAATGCTTATTCACGATACAACACAATATCCTACCGGAAAATCAGGAAGGGGAATACCAAGCAAAGAATTGATGAATTTGAGTCTATGCTGAATTTATAAACTAACTGGATCTGAGAAGTTCTCAGCCCCACTAAAGCAAAAGCTAATTCTGTTTTCCTGAGATGCATCTTTGCATGCCTTATGTCAGTTATCCTCTTTAAAGATGTGGAAGCTTCCTTTCTGTTTCACTGTAGAATAATGTGGAAATAACCCTAGACACAACTCAGTCTGGTAACTTCATATCAAAAACCTTTAAGTTTATTCACGGACATTTGCTTTTTCAAACTTCACTAACATAGCACATGTGATAAGCCCTGAACAGCTGGAACCCCTGGGGAATCTGGCATGGTTTGGCTTTAAAAGGAGCAGCACTGGGAAATACAGTCATTCAGTGAAGAAACCTATTTGAAATGATTCCTATATTTCTTTTGGGGTCTTATTTTTCCTGTACCTTGAGGCTGATAGAAAATCTGTTGTTAACCCTTTCTTAACTTTTAAGCTCTATTTTATAGACTCGGCCAGTAAACTTTTCAAAAGACTTCGCCTTTCCTATTACCTTCAAAAGAGATTTTAAGTGGTTTCCTTGGCATCTGCAGAGTGAAAATTTGGTACAGGCTTCTTCCTCAGTGTTAACCATTCACTGAATTTTCTCACTAGAGGAGCTGAGCAATTGTGAGTCCGGAGAATTCTGTTTACTGAATGTTGCCTTTATGCTCTCAAGATGAATTAAATCCATTGTGAGGTTGGTACAGGGAAGGGCTACACAAATGGAGGGCAACAGACTAAAGAATTATATTGGATAGTTTTATTTCTGTGACAAAATAAAATCTTGTCTAGCAAAGTGAAAGTCATTAAAAATGAAAATGAGGGCCTTAGCACATCTTAAAGAAAATACCCCCTCTTTATTATCACACTTTTTCTTATTAATTATATCTCAGAATAATTTTCTTTCCTTAGAAACCTGAGACAACTCTAGTCATAACTGTACTAGTTACTATGAAAATGGAAATAATTATCTTAGAATATTCTCAAAGTAGAGTGTGAGCATGCATTTTTAGTGAGAAAGCTCTGATAGTTGTTGGGAATATATGATTCACTGGACTTCAGCCCAAATTGAGATGCTTAAATGGAGTTTTATCAAACCAATGTGTCAAATAATGTATTGAATATTTATGAAAAAGGAGAGTCTACATTTATATAGATTTCTTAGATAGTTTCATAATTTTTTATTTCATGCTTCCATATATATTATCTGGTATTTTCTGTTGCCACAGATAAAGATATTTTTTGGCCCTGCAAATAAAAAGACAATTCCTTATTGTCTGAATGTAATACAGTCTTCATTGTACTATTCAACCCTTTGTTTATTTCTTTTTCATTTTGTAAAAAAAACCCTGGTTTCTCCCTTCTTAGATTATTGCTTATTTATGTGTAACAAATCCCACACATTCTAATGGAAATTTCTTTAAGTCTTCCTGGTCATGTAATATATTTCCAAAGTATTATGTACTTTTAGTTAGTGTTTACAAGGCTCAATTTTGAAATAAGATTGCAGTGTTCCTCTTATTCTTTCAAACAGATACTTTGCATCCTGAATGTATAAATGTTCTGCCATCCTTCATCAGTAGAACCTATAGCTTTCATTTTTGACAAGGCAAGTTTTCAGAATAAAGCTAGGAAAATTAGGTCTTTATTGATAAACGTAGATAGAAAATGAATGCACTAGAACAATTTCCTGTTTATTTAGATCCTCTAAACCTGTCCATCAGGACAACCTATTTTTTTTTCTGGATTATTGATGACCCCTACAATTTTCTATTTAACTTCAAAGCTCAGTGTTGTGTTAGCCACCACACAACAGGATCATATTGTTAATCTACCATGAACAGAGCCTATATTTTAAATTATTCCAAGAGAGATGATGATGTGGTCTATGGCCTTATGATATGGCCAAGCAACTAGCTCTTTTGCAGCTCCAACACGTATATATATATAGTAACCCTGGCCTTTTTAGCTTTGTGCTTTTACCAGACAATTAATGAAGCATGAAAGATTTTGTCAACAAAGACTTCTTCAGGGCATATTTGATGAGTACATACTTAATGCTCATGGATGAGTCAATGTAGTTGCAAAAGAGCACTGAAATTATTCTTGTTTTAAAATGTGTTATTGATTTTAGAGAGGGGGGAAGGGAGAGGGAGAGAGAGAGAAAAACATCAATGTGAGAGCAAGACATCTATTGGTTGCCTGCTGCACACTCCCCACTGGGGATTGAGCACAACCAGGGCATGTGCCCTGTCTTGAATCAAACCAGCAACCTGTTTGTGCATGGGATGATGCTCAACCAACTGAGTCACACTGGCCAGGACTGAAACTATTCTTTGACATTGTCCTGTGCTGCTGCCATTTTATACTAAGGCCACAGAATTAGGTGACCATAAATAACATGACAGTGATGGGTGAGTGTTTGATTCTTTGTAACCTAGGAAAGACAAGGGTCTGATTGCATGAGGGATATTATCATATTAGAATACAAATTGGTAACTATACAGGAAAGTTTACCACTTTTGTGATTCAAGGTTCCAGGTTGGAAGAAGGACTCTGGTATTTGGGAGGAGGGAGAGCTGATTTATTGTAAGAATGCTGATATTTCTTACATGACTTTTAATTTTCTTCAGTAGCTGGATGAACAGGAATTAATAACAGCTCTATTTCTCTGTCAATTTAAAATGTACCTTTAATATATGGCTAATTTTGAAGACACAGAATATGTCACAGTCTATCCATCTAGTAACAAATTAATTAAAGAACTTCTGTGTCTGACTTGTTCTCAATAAAAATTTGGATCCTTGTTTTTGGTGTCTAGATTTTATTTTCTTTAGCTGCCCTTTAAAATTGAGAAGGAAACCTTGCATATCAACAGCTACTAAGAAGATCAATAAATGCTGCTTCAGAAATCAAGAGAACATGCTATTTCAATTCATTTGCATTGTTTATATATATATATAGGTCTTCAAATGATCATATATGAAATTGCAAAAATTTCTAATGGCTACTATGTAATGTTCATGAAAATTTCTATTATTTTTATAGGAACTGAGCTATTGTTTTAGATGTATCTTAACTCCAAAACTTGAAAAAAAAATATTTGTAGTCATGAAGGTAATATATGTAAACTATGCCAATGCTTTTATAGTAATTATTTCTGCATATTTACATGGGGTAGTAACTCTTCGTACACTTACAAATGACGAATGGATATTTAAGTTTTTCAAAGTGATATGAAAAATATTTAAAATAAACAATAATAGAGAATTATGGGAAAAGATGAAGCACTCAAGTATCATAAAGAAGAAATATGTTTGACCATATGAGAAAGGCAACTCCATTTTTTAAAGCTTGAACTTTCATTGTTCTATAAAAACAAAAAGGCCTATAAAAAGTAAGGCAAAAAGTTATAGCATACATTTGCCAACATTACAATATCAGACAATCTATATAAAAGGCTATTATGCTAAGTGTCCTACCGGTCGCTATGTTGTGCACTGACCATCAGTGGGCAGACGCTCAATACAGGAGCTGCCAAGCTGCAGTGACTTGGCAGCAATGATTCTGGGTGATGCACCCCGAAACCAGAGAGGAGGGAGCTCGATGAAACCACACGATTCCACCTTCCGCCATGGGTTATGTTGTTACTGTCAGACCAGAATCTGGTTTACTGCACACTTGCATTTGCGTTTCACACCCTGTACAACAGCAACTTTGCAGAGTGCCCGCTTGCACTCTGGGACCCCTCGGGGGATGTCGGAGAGTTGGTTTCAGCCCAAACCCAGCAGGCAGGCTGAGGGACCCCACCTGGCAGAGGGACCCCGCTCACTCTGCAGATGCTGGGGAGGGACCGCGGGAGTTTGCTCCAGGGCATGTCCAGCCCATCTCGCCCAGCCCAGCCCCACTGGCCACCTTCTAATTAATTAATTTCCTTAAAACATGCACAAATTGGTGCACTGGGTCACTAGTAACATAATACATATGAATTCCAAAATGTGTATACAGCTCATAAAGAACACGAGGTGACTAGACCATACAATCAACAGAAACACAATGACTTGGGTAGAAATCAGCAGTAGGAATCAGTCAGATACATGGCAAACTATGTAATCAAATGATAATGTCTAGTAATTAATTGCCAGCTAAGGAAATTTTTTAAAATGAATTTGGAAAGTGATTTAGATTTTTACTTAGAAACTTCAAAATCAAACATTATATGTTTGCTTCCTTCTTTATAATAACTTCAGTTGGTCAGAGGCAAAAACACTGGGTACTTAAAAATGTTCAAATTAACTCAAAATTCCTGTATACTCCATAGTTTTAATCCAGTTCTTCCCATTGACAAATGTTTTCAGATAATAAAAAACAAAATTCACTAATTTGACCTTTGCCTCTTCTGATTTTTATCTCCACTTCTTATAGCTAATATGTATAAAACCAGCAACATTTGGGCAGTTGTTTTGAAGGAGAGGAATTAAGGTGTGTGTATAATCCTAACCTGAATAACAAAAATTTCGAAAATTTAGGGTTTGATTACTCCTTTCAAGTATGGAAAACAATACCCAGAGTGAAAGTCCACCTGCACTTTTGTCCAGAAAGCCAGATGCAGACAGAGCTATGCACTTAAAAAAGAGAGTTAAAAATATCAAAACATTTTTTTTATTTTCTTTATTTTTAAGTAGAAACTCTTGGTTTTACTTTCTCCCAATTCAAAGCATAAAATATAGAGACTCATATATACATATATATGCATAAAAATAAATATATGTGTGTATATGTATATATTCATATATATTTGTATAAATTCATATATACAAACATGCACATATATTTACAAAGATCAATATGTTTTTCAATAGTCAAGTGAAGATCTGCTATCAAAAATTTTAATTTTAATATCTAATATAAAGGCTTTATATATATATATATATACATATGTATATATTATGACTAATATTCTAAAACTGGCAAATATCTATCAATCAATAATAAAATAGAAAGCCTCTGTTTTTAAGGAAATTATTTGTTACTTATTTGATGGCAACTGTCATCATTAGGGACTCAGCATATTAGCAGTTGCTCTATTTGCTGGAAAATGATAATTTTATGCATGTTTTTGCAAAACAAAGATTCACTTAAACTTGCAAAGAGACCCTAATTGGAGTGGTAACTATTAGTTGACTCATTAGGTTGAAAACAGAGGCAGTAAGTCTGCTTAGTGTAGTGGTATTTTTTTTTATTTTTTTTAGATACAGGCACCACCAACACCTGAAATACTATCCAATAAACCTCATCAGGAGTATACCAGTATAATACTTTACATGGCTTATTCAAACCTGTCCATGAGATGGCTATTTGCCAAAAATAAATATTTTCTACATTAGCTTTGGTTAGTGTACCTTTTCTTGTTGCAAGACATTTTGGCTTGTAAGAATTGTTGAGTAACCTATGCAAAAGTTGTTGCAAAAAACACTATGGTGGCAACACATAGAAGTCACAATTACAAGTCTCGGTGTATGCTTTAAATTAAAGGACTCCTCAATTTTTCACTTCCCACCTTTGTTCAAATCTGTCAGCTGTGATTAATGCTTAGGGGAAGAAAGAATTGGTAATATTCAAAGAGAAGCAATCTCTCTATAGCCACTTCTCCCTCTCATATTTATTCCAGAAAAATGGAAAATAATGTGTCCAACATGAAGTCAAGGAGACAGACCACAGCAAAGCATGTGGGGATGGCTATCCTTAAGCTACACTTCAGTTGTTTAACAGAAGGGGTGCAATTTCTACTTCCTGTCTGTAGAACATCCAAGAGTGAAAACAAAGAGGTTTGATTCCACAAGCAAAGGATTTTAACTGAGCTGACTGCCTACTTAAAAAAAAAAAAAGGAAGAAAAATAATAGTAATATGGCATAATGAAAGAGACTCTTTCTTTGCTCCTTCTCTTCTTCTTCTTCTTCTTCTTCTTCTTCTTCTTCTTCTTCTTCTTCTTCTTCTTCTTCTTCTTCTTTTTGAGCCACATAGAGTAAAAATTGGGTTTTTAGCTCTTACAGTGGGATGACATTAGGCAATCCCTCTCAGCTATGCTGTTGTCTGCATAATGAGGAGAATGAGACCTACCTCTCTGAGTTGTGCACAACAGTGAACTGTGCCTAGCACATAGTAGGTAGTCAAAGATAATTTGTTTTCATTTTTTTCCCCATTTACTCCTTGTCATTTCCTTGTTTTTATCCAAGGTATTGGGGCCTTCATCTGAGGCCTAATTTATTTCCTGGGTTTGCATGTGGAAGTTAAATTAAAGGTGTTAAAACAAATAAAGATGGTACTATCTGGTGCATCTCAACCCCATTATCTTGCATGAGAGCCTTCCTAAGACCACTGTAAGCTATTCATGAGTCCGGGAAAATGGAATCCCTATACTCTAACTATATTTTTGCCCCTTTACAATTCCTAAGGGCATACTAGAAACAAGGTGTTTTAAAAGCTCAGAGAATATTTCCAAATTAGTGTGGAGAAGACGACAGTGCATTGTGATCATGATACATGATGGTTTTTGGCCCAGTGAGTGACAGCTAATTGAATGTCAGCAAGCAGAATTGAGGAAATTTGATGCTGGTGATGAAATATCATTGTACCAACAACAGCTGTGCCATCCTTTGGGGGGAGCAGGGTAGAAGCTTTGGGTAGCTGTTGAAAAAGAGAAAGAAATTGTGCAAACTGAAAAGCTCAGAAGCACTCAGATGGTTTGGTAAGTTAGTTTCTGGTCAAATAAATCCTGAAAAATATTATAAAAGCTACACTTGTGTCTAAGGTAATAGACATTTTTCTAAGACGGGCAATAACTCAAGTCAATCAAGGAAAAACTGTGAAGTCCCCAATAACACAGCCCCTATAGAAAAATTCAGGGCTAATAAGGGTCCTATTGTGTCCCTTCCAAGGGTTTTTCATTAGAAGTATCAGAAGACCTTGTAGCACTTTTACCTTTATTACAGCCTTCTGAAAACAAAATTTATAGGGCAATGCTTAAAAAAATGTTGGTAATAGATTTCACAATTAGCACTGGCAAGGTCAGGCCTAGAAGATTCCTAACTAGTGATCAGTTATTTGTATCTTAGAGGACTTGAAAAAAAATACATGCTAAACGCTGGTTTTAAAATTCTACCCAAGAACAAATATGTGATGTATGAAAACAATGCTTTGTTGTATTGACAATATAGATTCAAATATAGCTTCATATGATAAGTATGTCAATGTAAAGTTGGGAAGAGCACACACTGAACAGACTCAAAGGTTTTTTGAGAAAAACATTCACATTTCTTCTGCTGTTATACCCGAAGTGGAGTGTATGCAAACCATAATTACTCTTTTTCTGAGCAGAGTTGACATTTTTGATGGAATCTGTTTTTGAATAAAAATACAGTCTTTAGACCGGGGGAAAATAACTGTTCAACATTTTTCAGCTACATGAAGAATCACACGAAGCACCTAGTGTATTCAGTTTGGGCAGCCATTTAATTAGACATTTGGCAACCACCTTGTGTTTTATTCCCCCACTTGGCTCTGTATTGAAAGAATTAGCTCATTTTCTAATCATTCTCTTATCTCACCTACAATGTCAATTATTTGAAAAAAAGCATCCCAAATATGATGCAAATATGCAAAACTATTTCCTCTTCTGATTCTTGGTTATTGCTCTGCTCTTGTGTAATTAATTGGGAATTATAAGTAAATTTTAAATATGTTTTTATTAATTTTTTAGAGAGAGAGAAAGGGAGAGGGATAGAAAGATAGAAACATTGATGAGAGAGAAACATCTCGATTGGCTGCCTCCTGCAAGCCTGCTGTTGTGGATCAAGCCCAAAACCTGACCAGGAATTGATTCCATGCTCAACCAATGAAGCACACCGGCCAGGCTAAAAATAAATTTTAAATAGGAAGTCAGAACTAAAGATGCCCAGGGTTAGCCCTGGCCTGTGTGTCTCGGTTGGTTGGATGATTGTCCCATGCACCAAAAGGAGGTTTGATTCCTGGCTCGCTCTCTCTCTCTCTCTCTCTCTCCTCTTTCTCTCTCTCCTCTCTTTCTCTCTTAAAAAATTCCTAGGTTTATTATCTCCTCACCCGAACAAAGCTTTTTGTTTGTTTGTTTTGTTTTTTAAGTATTAATAAGCATATAGCATGGTTATGGTTATCTTCCAGAGATCCACCCTCAGCAAAATGGTTTCTCATCTCTTTTATAGAAATGCTGTGGAACAAGTTGTGTAGGCCAGTGGCCTGGGGCAAAAGAATGAGACCTATCTCTGGAGATGCAAGTTTAATCCTGATTCTCTCCTCTGAGATTTTCAGATGGGTAATGTGTCTTCTGGGTGTCAATTTTCTTACCAAAATGAATGTGGATTTCTAAGATCTTCTCTGATATGCCTATGTATTGACATACCTAAGATTAGGACTCACTATAAATCAAAGAAATATTACTTTTCCCCAGTGTTATCCTTAGGTCTATATCTAAGGTTTTATTATTCCCCCCTTTATAGGTGCCAGATTCCCTTTCTTTTTTGGCCAAATCTAGGGCAATTTTTTCTTGCCTCTCTTCCTAAAGATTGCTTACCTCATTCTCTTCCCCTTTCATTGTTTCCTTCATTTTATTTCTACTTTAAAATCTTTACAGCCCATTTTAGCATAGTTTATCCCCATGAATGCTGCTAAATCTAAGGCAGTATTTTATATAAAAGAACCTTAAGATTTTTCAAGGCTCTATTTCTGTTTTATTAGTTCCAGCTCCTCATATGTGTTCAGTGATTAAATGAATTTTGGGTTACTATAGTGTATTGTGATCAAGCCTCTTTTACTTTGCCTTTTTGGTTTTTTAATATTCACGAGTCTAGGAAGTTACTAGCATAACCATTTTTTAAGTGTAGTTTTAAAAGCACAAAATGAACTGAAACAATGTCCACATCTAGAATTGAACAAGCATTTGACATCCTCAATTAAAAATGTTCCAGTGACTCAGACTGGTAAAAAAGCATCATATAGTAATCTAGATCAAAATCCTGCCACCAAGGAGTATCCTATATAATAAAAGCCTAATATGCAAATCAACCGAACGGTGGAAGGACTGGTGGAATGACCGGTTGCTATGACGTGCACTGACTACCGGGGGGCAGACGCTCAACTCATGAGCTGCCCCCAGCCTGCAGACTCCAGGCCAGCCAAGGCGGGTGCCAGTGGGGGCCCCCCTGATCGCCCCACTGGTTGCTGCACAGATCAGCCCTGATGGCCGGCCAGGCCTAGGGACCCTACCCATGAAATTTGGGCCTCTAGTAATATTAATACTATTCCAAACTGTAAGGTAAAGATGAATGTAATCTGAAGGGTTTTTGCCAAGGTGATAGCTGTGTGTTTATGAGTATTTCTAGCCATAAAAACTCAAGTAAATTTTTTGATGAAAAAAATAGTAAATAAAGGACCAGGTTCTCACTACTGTGGGCCAAAGAGCTGGTTATTACCCAACACAGTCATAATGAATATCATCGTACTTCCCCAAGTACTCTGTCTTTATTTCTGGGGACCCGATAGGTTGTACGGGGAAATTTACAGGCTGAGTTTTAGCACAGAGCAGAAAGCAGGCAATTCAAAAGGACTTCTAGTGCTGAGGAAGGACTCCAATCCAATGTTGGACTGTTTCCCTGAGTTAACTTTTGGTATCTCAAATATTGTGATTTTAGAAAATCTTCTATTCAAGTGCTATTCATTTTAAAAATTTAAACAACCATGGAGAAATATAATCACCAAGTTCACTGTCATTTTCACAGTGTATAATGGGCTCACTAGATAAAAACATCAGTTCCTCTTCAGTCTTCAAAATAGTTTTCGAATTTCCACTTTTGATATGGCTTCTTTGGGTCACAAGCAGCAACTTTCAGGGTTTTCTGAGAAAGATTTCCTTCCAAGCATAACAACTGATGATAGTTTCCAAAAACAATGTGATTCACCTGGAGAGAAAGGGGATCTGAGAATGAGCCACGGTAAAGAAATGGAAACCAATTAAAAAAAAATAAAAAGATAGGTACTTACATTTTTATTTTTTAGGGATTATCCTGAACTAAATTAATAACATAAACACAGGCTTTGGACAGTATTAAGTTTGTCTTTCTCTCTCAAACTAAGTTCTCATACTTCAAAGATGAATTTTCTGATCATATGGCTGATTACTATATTATTTAAAGAAAATAGTACCAGATGGCATTTCTATATTTGAGGGATGATGGCTCCCTCACTGATGGTAGAAAAGAAACACACACACACACACACACACACACACACACACACACACACACAAAATAAAAAACCCCACAAAAAAACAAAAAAAACCCAAAAAACACACCCACATACCATCACAGATAGTGAGTCAGTTAATTTCTTAATTAAGTCTATGACTTAGAATGCAAAGTTAGAATACAAAGTGCTAGATAAATAATGTATTCTATTTATGAGCTCCCTACCATAATCTCTGAGTACATAATGCCTGATGTCCAGAAAATTTGGATGTAATTAGGAAAAAGTCAAAGGCACTTCAGGATTCTATTATTGCTTAATACGTATTAATATCCTAGAAATGGTTGATGGCCTACTTAGAACTTTCCCATGGTTTTGTAATTTTTTTTACCTAATAAACTTCTCAACTATCCAGGAGTATGACAAAGATGACTATATATAGTTTTATAATACTTTAAAAATTATTAAACAGGGGTGACAATAATTTATTTTACAGATGTTCCTGCAAAACTATGTTAGAAAAAAATAGACCTCTGGTAAAATCATTCTAAATGCTTTTATCTACTGAATCATTTGTAATGTAATTGAGATTTAACTTAGATGATCAAGTATGTCATTGGGTTAGACCTCTCCACTGAAACTATCATCAGCATCACCCAGGAGACAGTTGGACATGCTGACTCTCAGCCTCGCCATAGACCTATGGAATCAGAATCTACGTTGTAACAAACTCCCTTGTAGAACTTTGGCAATATGATGCTCGAGTATGCTCACGTTTTGTAAAGGAATTAAACTTGAACAACATTATTATTGACTACCTACAATGTTCTGCTGCTGCATTGTAAAGAGGTAACTAAAAAACTTGTCCCCAGCCCTGGCCAGTGTCCTCAGTGGTTAGAGCATTGGCATGTACACTGAAGGATCTCCGGTTAGATTACGGTCAAGGGCACCTACCTGCGTTTCAGGTGTGCTTCCCAAACCTAGTTGGGGCTTGTGTGGGGGGCAACCAGTCGATGTTTCTCTCTCTCTCTTCTCCCCTCCCGCTCTCCCTTCCCCTCTCTCTGAAGAAGCAATGGAAAAAATATCCTCAGGTGAGGATTAACAGCAACAACAAAAACTCCCCACACACCAAAAACGTGTCCCCAACCTAAAGACACATGGGGTAGAGAGGTATTCCATTCCTCAAGTCCTAGAAGCCACCTATGAAACTATTTATCTTTAGGTGACCTCATTCCGGAGCATTTGGGGAAGGCTGACCTAGAGAACGTCTTTTAAATGCTGATTTATGAACGTATAACTTTAATAACTCATTGGTATCCAGGGTCAAGCTTACCATTACCCCTCCTCCTTCCATGAAGCTCCCAACTCCTAATGCTTCCTGAAAAGGGAGACATGCTCCTGCCATTCATAGTCTTATTTTCCATTTCTCCCTTTTCTTCCTAAGACTTTCACGTCTACGGGGACTCAGAAGGGTTAGTATGAAAACTACCAAAATACTGAAAAAAGAAAAAAGACCATTTTCAAGATATTCATTTCTATGACATCTAGCAGCATGAAAAGGGGAAGTCAAGGCAGAAAGCAGCTATTTATCGTGTTAAAGCCACAAACAAGGTGGGGGTAAGGATTTTGTTCTCCTTGTATTCTGTATTTTCTTTTTCTTTTTCTTCTCTCTCTCTCTCTCTCTCTCTCTCTCTCTCTCTCTCTCTCTCCCTATCTCTACTTCTCTCTCTCTCTTTCTTCCTCTCCCTCCCTCCTTTGGCACAGGGTTAGAGAAGCAGAAGGTAAGATGTAATTTATTTGATACATATTTATGGATTTTCCCAACACCATAAAACATAAAGTTATCAGTTTATGCACTAATAATTCCTAATTTTTCAGAAAAACTCAATAATAACCACTATTACTAAAGAGAAGAAACATGCCCTGAAGGAACTGAAATGTAACAGAGAAAATCTAAAGGGGGGAAGGCTGGAGAATGTGTGGCTCGGGCCCTGGTTTTGACCCTGGGCAGGAAGAAAATTATCCTGAGAAGAATACTCACTGGCTGTGACATCAAAAGGAATGGAGGCACTCCAAGTAAAAAAGTGGGCTTACTTTGGGGCTATTCTTGAGCAAAATGATGGTCTCCAATACTCAGTGTGTTTAGCAGATTTGGCGGCTACCTCCTGGTGAGCTAGTGGGAAATTTGAGAAGGTAGTCCTGACATTATTTCTGCCACTCCAAGATCCTACATAGATGCTTATGACTTTTTACCCTGTTGAAACAGAATTGGGAAAAGCTGAGAGGACTTTGAGGGACTAGGGTATCGCTGGGATGTTCTGGTAAATATGAACGACCAGACCTCTGGAAAAACACCCCCTGATTTGTAGCATGGATATAAATACACCCATTGTGGCTGGTTTGAATTTACCAAAGCAGGATCCCTGAAGGTGCAGTTGGCAAGAGTTGAACACAACTAGCTCCTGCAAGCTGGTGGGAGCTGGCTCCAGCGCCCCAGGTGAGCCCTGTCTCTGGAAACCAGAGGGCATGAGCAAACGCCCCTTGTTGGAAAGAGGCAGAATGGGGAACCCGATGCAGAGTAAAACGCAGGGCTTGGAGGGAGCGCACTGCTTCTTACTTTCCCCATACACTCTCCTTTTGAGCTTTTCTGGTAACCGATGCAAACCAATCCTAGCCTATAAGCCCAACTTTTGGCATTGTTAACTGACTAAACAACAACTTTAGAAACAGATGATGATACCAATACAACCAACAAAACCTGGTGACTTCCATTTAAAATAATTGATAATTTACAAAAATATGCCTATCGCTCTCTAAGAACTTTTTCACTGCCTCTGTTGTCACAAACACATTGAAATCTTCAGATTGATTAGCTGCCAGTGAGGGTGTTCTGTTACATTTAGTGGGAAGTTGGATTTGTGGTAGAGAAGAGATACACATATTTTGCTTACCAGTTCTGAGTGAAAGGCTGATGTTGATTTGTGTAGCCATTTCAGCCCTTTGTTTCTGTTATCACAAGGGTGCAGCCTCAAGGCTCCCCGATCAGGGACGGGAGCCAAGCACCATTCTTCATGTTTAATAAGTCTTAACCAGGTGTAATTAAACTGTTGAAGCTGTGGAAGAAATGAGTAAGAGAAAGGTCACCTCAGGTGGAAAACACAAGTAAGGGCTTCGTCAAACATTTTTGCCAGCAAAGGTTAAGAATATAGGCACTCTCGTCAGATGTTTTATATGTGAATCCTGGTCCTGCCACTTTCAACACTGATAGTATAAGCATAATATTAATCCAGTCTAATCTAATTTTTATCCATTTTAAGTTGGGTAGCAACTTCAATGTGTCTGTCTCAGAGGCTTGGGTGATGACTGTCAAGTGTTTAGCATACTTACGTAAGCCTTGAAAAAGTGTTAGTTGCAACAGTACACCATAGTCCAGTTCGTACATATCTGCAAATAAATGTCATTCCAGAGTTCGGAATCCCAGACAACCTGGTGCTTGAAGTATTGGAACATCCAAACCACCATAACCTTGAGCCAATGGGGCTCCAGGAGATCCAAGTCAGGGTCTTAAACTACCTTGTGGAAATTATTATGCTAGACAATTGGACCCCTGGAGGAAATGTTAAAAATCTTTCTTTGCTGATAATGAGAAGAACTGCTCTTGGAGAAGTCCAGTTTTGGGGAGTCACCAAGGTCTAAAATAAATACCAATTCAGGTGATGGAACCATGTTTTCAATTTTTATTTACTTTCTCCAGTTATTTATTTACAACCTAGTACTATCTGCCTGGTTAATAAACTGTAAGGCTCTGGGTCTGTGGAAAACTTGTAAACATATTAGGAAAAAAAGGCTGCTGGTAAAATCTATCTAAATGCTTTTATCTAATGCATCATTGGTAATGTGATTGAGATTTCACATAGATGATCAAGTATGGCCGTGGTCGGCAAACTGCGGCTTGCGAGCCACATGCGGCTCTTTGGCCCCTGGAGTGTGGCTCTTCCACAAAATACCACAGCCTGGGCGAGTCTATTTTGAAGAAGTGGCATTAGAAGAAGTTTAAGTTTAAAAAATTTGGCTCTCAAAAGAAATTTCAATCGTTGTACTGTTGATATTTGGCTCTGTTGACTAATGAGTTTGCTGACCACTGAAGTATGGCATTGGGGTAGACCTCTCACTGAAAGGTCTTCTCCCTGGCATATGCCACTCTCTGGACCAGCATTAGGGACACCTACATCTAGTTGGAAATGCTGAGAATCAGTTCTGCCATGAACCTATTGAATCAGAATTCACATTTAACAAACTCCCCAGGTGATTTGTGTGCATATTAAAATTTGAGAATGTGGAATAAAAGGAGGTTCTATGGAAAGTAACCTCACTGGGGGGATCTGATCACAAATTCCCAACTGGGCAGGTCATGGTGGGTGGTCATGCCCCAGGCAAAAGGCTTACTTTGCCTTAAGCAAGCCTTGTCTATTGTTTCTGTGCATCTAGGTTAACACATCTTTGAAACGTCCCCCTTTAAAGACCCCTCCTTCTAAAGTGTGACCACCCTTTCAGACCTGTTTCAAAAATGCTTGAGAGCACATAATCTGAACTACACACCTGTAATCCAATCCCTGCCTTGTTTTCTCCCACCTTCATGTACTTCCTAACATACCTTAATCTCAAATGCACACACACACACACACACACACACACACACACACACACCACACAACAAAAAACAACCCTGCAAAACTGTTATTCTCTAGAGCATTTGGGATCTTACTCCCTGGTATATGCCATCAGTTTGCCTCAAATAAACTCATTAAATTTTTCTATAGGTTTGGATGTTTCTTATGTTGACAAGAAGCATAGACATAATACAAAGAAGCTATGTAGCTATGAAGAGAAGCTAGATAGTACCTTGCAAAGGGACATCTCAACTGACTGAGAAGTTAACTAAAGAGACTTTTTAGGTAAGGTGAAAGATAGGGCTTGATGGGTCAATCCTACAACCCTAGGGATTTATTCCTTTTAAGCTTTTTTTTTTTTTTTAATAAATGCTGTAGTCACTGGCTTGATATTGTCTCATTATTTCTGGCAAAAATAAGTTAATTTCCACCAAGTTTCTTTACTTTTTATTACTCAAACAAGCCACAGGAGGCAGAGGCTGAAAAGGAGTAACAAGACAAAAAGGGAGATGGGCATTTGTGGAAGGTAGGGGTTGCACAAGTCATACCTTTCCCTCCTAGTCTCCCCTCAAGAGACTCAATGGTTATTGAGAACAGAACTTGGGTTTTCAGATAAAATACTGATGAGACTTGAAGGATTGCACTATTTAATATTTAATATTTCATTTTCATATAATTTGGACTAATTGTTTTGTTTTACTATTTGTGAGTTGTTTCCTCTCAGAGTTGTTAATACATACAAGTTATGTCTTTCCATTGATTTTTGACACTTTTCTCTTTCAACTGTCTCCTCTTTTTCCGAATTAACAGTCCCCTTAGCCTCAGGTTACAATCCACAGCTGAATTATAGCCGCAGAGATGACAAAATGCCTTTTCTTCTAGTAGCAGCTTTGAATGAAGAGGTAGAGATGGGATGTGCTTCAAAATAAAAGCAATATCTCTTAGTCAAATCAAAGAAGTATGTTTTGGCAAGCCTATGTTATCACGAAAAATAATTTCTCTACCTTAGAGTGGCCTGCAATTTTAGGGGACTGAGTTGTACTCATGAATTGATGTCCCTGTGAGTCCTATTTGACACCCAAACCAGAAACTGTCCCCACAGAATAAGAATGGATAGGGAGCATGTGTTGGAGAGGGAGGTGCCATCACCTCCAACTCCCCTCCAGCTCCTCTCCAACTCCCTCCAGCTCCTCTCCTACTCCCCTCCAGCTCCTCTCCAACTCCCCTCCAGCTCCTCTCCAGCACTGCAGAGTCCCTGCTCCGTTCTCCCCATGCCACTCTCTCCCCTAACCACTGTGCTCTGAGTCTGTGGGAGTGTTGCTGCAGGGTTTTCCATCATGGATCATGGATTATGTGATTTAAATTATTTCCTTCAGATATAGAAGAATGGGGGCAGGGGATTGAATCAGAGAATCAAATTGTTCCGAGATTAATTATTTAAAAATTTGTCCTGTCTTTTTCTTTATTACTCTATCTTTATACGTCACGTGCTATTTTCCACTTTTTTTGGTCTGTTATTACAGCAGTGAACATTTGTGGAGCATTAAGTACTAGGTGTTGTTCTACATCCCTCATAGTTTCATCTAATTCGATTCTCACGCTAGCTTTAGCGTAGGCGCTATCATCACTGCCATTTACCTAAGGGTTAAGAAACAAACAAAATTCACACACTTTGCAAGTGAAGGAGCTAGATCTGCATTTCTCATGGGTTGACTTCAGTACCCACATCTTTACATTTAGTGGTGGACCCTCTTATCACCAACCTTAGGATTATATAGGAATTAACTATTGTTTCTGTAAGCAAAAACCAATTTCTCAAGTGAGTGATGAATGTGTTATACCCCGCACTTACCAGCTACACCAGTTCCGTGAACTGCACCTACTATAAGAGAGCAAACCCCAGCCCAGCATACCTTGCTGCTCCCGTCACAGTCTTCCAGAATAGCTGTGGTATTTTCAATGGAAATGCATTTACCCAAGGCCACGTTAATAAGCTAGGAAGCAAAATATAAAATATGTATGAAGAAACAAATATTTCAAAGTAGATCAAGACATTCAGAAAACACGGAATATAAAACTACAGGAAGGTTAAAAGACAGTTAATAGCTCAGCAGTACTTAGCACTATAAGATTTCAGTGGTTGCTATCTCTAAAAGACATAATGTAATCTTGCTAAAGTACAGCTTCAATCTGTCAATTGAGGCCTGTGATTTAGCCACAGAGCCAACAAACAGAAGCTTTTAATTAACCCTTGCCTGGAATGCTGAATAGGGAATGAGTAAAAGGTGGCAAGAAAAAGTAGTTATTTTCTTGGCTCAGGTTTGTCTGATGCATACATTAAAAGTCAGTGCACACACTTGCAATTTAATCAAACTGACAGCTACGGGCTCTGTTGCCTGGCTGACCCCTCCAAGCTACTTGACTGCTCAGGCACTGAATCACAGATAGATAAATTGAGTCCTTCAAGAACAGCAGATTTCCAGCTGATTCCCTGTCAGAATCTTCCTAATGACTCAGGCAAGCTACAATTCATTACAGGAAAGTCACGAAAATGAATACAGAGCCAAGCTTAAAGGCACTTTCTGGCAGGCCCCCAGATTTTTAATGGATTTGCAGGGTCAAATATGGAGGCAGCTTTCTATAAGTCACCATTGAACGCAGAAAAATGTTGATTCCCTTGCCCCCTTGACATCCTGGGCAGGGCTAATGAGGCAGTGGGTTAATAGTGCAATTTAGACTTCTCAGGTTTCTAGAAGGGCTGTGTAGAACCAAGTTTCCACTCTGGAGAGCCTGCAGAGCAGGGAGGCGGTGAAGTCTTCGTTTCCAGGGACACTATTAGTGCCCTTTCCTATTCCACGTGCCTAACACAGAGCTCTAACTCTGGGGTGATGACTCAGGCTATGTAGCTCACAGAACTACCAGCTTTCAGAACACAATGCTCAGTGAGTTGGTCCTCACTTTTGCACACATAACTTAGCTGCAAGAAAGTAAGAGGTGCCTTCAGGAACCGGAAAATGCAGACAACAACTAAACTAAACTAAAAGCAGTGGGGAAACTGCAAATACTATAAGAAAATGACCAAAATTTTATGGACAGGAGAAAAACTTGGGCATGGATAAGCCAGAGAGGTGGGATTGCAGTCCTCCACATAATGATGCAAAACTAGAGTAAGGCCCTCAGTGGAATGGTGCCTTGGGAAAAACAATCTACCCTTTAGCAGAGGGACACCACAGGGCGGCTAGATTCTGCCAGATCTAAAACCTTACAGCCACCTTCATTTGGGTTTGAGATGTAAATTTACACTTGTATTGAATATAAACCCTGACAGACCCTTGAGGCACTGAAACAACATAAAAATAGTATCCGGTTGGTTACTTTGGGGATGGCTGGAATGCAAAAGAAATTCTAGAAGGACAGGTACTCTGTCAGAAATCCTCAAAGAAAGCTCTGTTCACAATTTAAAATGGCAAATATGGGAGAAGACCACCCACCATTAGTAAGTGGGAGCAGTCAGAACTCACAGAAGGAATCAACCATCCTGAACTTCAGAGAAGAGAGTTAATAGAGATGAATGAAGGTAGAATAATCCTGGAGATTAAAGAAAGGAAATGGTGCCTCAACTGTTCTCTGGATTTTTAACAGAAATAAATATAAACTCCTCTACTTGTGGATTATTTAGAAAATATCTTATTGTCAAAGGGGTATGGGAATCTCTGGCTTCAATCTCTTGAACAGGTGGTCTTACCCCGGAACCTTTCAGAACTTTCAGTAGGGTACCATAATGTTCAGCTTGCTGCTCTAAGAGGGAATGTAGTGTGTTTGCCAAATGTATTTGACCATGGATCCCTAGTTTTGGCAGCACAGCTATAACATGGCCCAGAACAGTGTTTGGGAGCCCCAGGTTCAATAGATTTCTTTGTATTTATTTTGTACAATTCCTTCTTCCAAGAACTGAGAGGCATTAGAAGGAAAAAAGAGCAATCTTTTCTATCCTTGCCTCCCTCCCCCCCACCCAACCCACTTCATCTGAACATCTGTTTCTCTTCCCTCTTTATCAGTGATTACTAGAGAAATTTACTGGAGAAACTCCTTTTCTTCGTAACAAAATATTTGATGAAGTGCTAAGGAACTATGATTCTTGATCTCATTGTGAATGGTTTTCAAAATTGAGTCATTTTATTTTATTATTATTTTATCCTCACCTGAGGATATTTTTTCCATTGATTTTTAGAGAGTGGAAGGGAGGGAGGAGGGGGAGAGAGAGAAAAACATCAGCATGAGAGAGACACATCGATTGGTTGCCTCCCATACATGCTCCTATGGGGGCAGGGAAGCCTCAATTGAGATACATGCCCTTGACTGGGAGGGAATCAAACCCAAGACTCTTTGGTCTGTGAGCTGACTCTCTAACCACTGAGCGAGCAACAGACCAGGGCTTCATTTTGTTTTTAAAGAATTGCACCCATGATTTTACTGTAAACCATTTAAATATTTTTTTAAAAATCAGGTAGTATATCAATTTTAAACTTTTCATTTTGAATTATTTTATTGCCAAATTAGGGAATGGGAGTTAATCCCAGTTTATCACAGAATTGTTAAACATTAAGCTATAGGCCTGTTTCTAAGAATTTTATCCAATATAAATGAACATTATTGGTGAAGTTATTTTATTTATTCCAAATATTTTTCCCTCTCTCTCTTTTTTTAAATAAATCTTTATTGTTCAGATTATTACAGGTGTTCCTCTTTCCCCTCCCCACGCATAGCTCCCCTCCACCTGATTCCCCACCCCTCCATGCCCTTACCCCCCGCCACTGTCTTCATCCATAGGTGTAAGATTTTTGTCCAATCTCTTCCTGCACCCCTCAGACCCCCTTCCCCCTGATAATTGTCTGTCCTCTCCCTTTCTATGTCCCTGATTTTATTGTATTCACCAGTCCATTCTGTTCTTCAGATTTTTTATTCACTTGATTTTTAGATTCACTTGTTGGTAGGTATGTATTTGATGTCTTTTTGTTGTTCATAATTTCTACCTTAATTTTTTTTTCTTCTTCCTCTTCTTAAAGAATACCCTTCAGCATTTCATGTAATCCTGGTTTGGTGGTGATGAACTCCTTTAGCTTTTTCTTGTCTGTGAAGCTCTTCGTCTGACCTTCAATTCTGAATGATAGCTTTGCTGGGTAGAGTAATCTTGGTTGTAGGTTCTTGCTGTTCATCACTTTGAATATTTCTTGCCACTCCCATCTGGCCTGCATAGTTTCTGTTGAGAAATCAGCTGACAGTCGTATGGGTACTCCCTTGTAGGTAACTAACTGTTTTTCTCTTGCTGCTTTCAAGATTCTCTCTTTGTCTTTTGCCCTTGGCATTTTAATTATGATGTGTCTTGGTGTGGTCCTCTTTGGATTCCTCTTGTTTGGAGTTCTGTGTGCTTCCTGAACTTGTAAGTCTATTTCTTTCACCAGGTGGGGGAAGTTTTCTGTCATTATTTCTTCAAATAGGTTTTCAGTATCTTGCTCTCTCTCTTCTTCTGGCACCCCAAAAATTCGGATGTTGGTACACTTAAAGCCATCCCAGAGGCTCTTTACACTATCCTCACACTTTTGGATTCTTCTTTCTTTCCGCCTCTCTGGTTGGGTGTTTTTTGCTTCCTCATATTCCAGATCTTTGGTTTGACTCTTTGGGTACGGTGATCTACAGTTGAGTTTCTGTATATTCTTTATTTCAGACAGTGTATGCATAATTTCTGACTGGTCCTTTTCCATTTTTTTGGTATTCTCATTAAGGTCCTTGAAGGTCTCTTCAAGTTTCTCAGCGGTTTTTAGAAGATTCTTGAGTAACCTTATAAATGTGGTTCTGAACACTGTGTCGTCCAGTAGTTTACTTTCCTCCATCTCTCCTATTCGTGACATACTTCGGTGTTTCCGCATTTTGGCTGCCTCCCTGTGTTGATGGAGTGGCTTTGTGTGGTCAGTGACCTATAGGGGCCGGTAGCTCAGCTTCCCCAATCACCCTAGGTGGTCACTCTTGGTACACCCCTTTGTGGGCTGAGTGGAAAGTCTTGGTGTAGTTAAAAGCCTTGATTGCTGTTGGTACACTGGGAGGAATTGACCTCCAGGCCAATTGGCTGTGAGGACCTGCTGTGTCTATAATGGAAGCGCTGCTGCGCTGGAGACACGCTTGTGATACAGGGCTTGTTTGAGTGGGGCTTTGGTGCTCACTGAGTCCGCCTCCCGAATGTGTCACTTATGGATGTGAGGAGTTGAAATCTGGTGTCTCACACTGACCACTAGGTGCATTGGCTAGTTCAGCTGCTGTCTGAGGCTACCCTGCAGGAGCTACAGCGAGAACTGCCGTCCTCTCCTCCCTGCTTGGAGCTTGGAGGCCTTGGAGCTGTCTGTACCAGGTTGCAAGTTTACTAGTTTAAACTGCAATAGAGAAGGCCATTCATATGCAAAAGCCGCTGCTAGGAGCTTGGGTGTGTTTGTAGATTGTGCGGGGTGGAGTCTCAGGGCGTCACTAGGCTAGGGCGTGGCCAACAGCAATGGCTGGCAGTGAGCTGCCTCCAACCGTGTCCCTGCAGTCTCGTGCCCCGGTTCAGCCAACAATTCTACCTCCACGCAGCTCTGCTAGTAAGCCACCCTCACTCTCCGACCCACTGGCAGACAGCCCAGTCTCTCCCCAGAAACTGGATTTCAGAGAGATTGGGGGCTTGTCTCTCTTCAGATTGAAGAAAGCAACGCCCACCTCCAGCTGGGCTCCACCGCCAGTTAGTATGGCGCGTGCACTCCCCTGTACCTCAGTTTTTCAGCGTTTGCACCCTGATTGCTCCCGTCTCTTTCGGTCTAGTTGTAGAGGTTCCGCTCAGCCAGCTTTCCCGTGGTTCTGGGTGATAGACGTTCCGTCTTTTAGTTGTAGTTTTGGAAATTGTTGTGGGCAGCAGCAGCCCAGATGTTTATCTATGCCACCATCTTGGATCCTATTCCAAATATTTTTGGTTCACTAAGAAATTACTTGTTCTCACTAAAAAACACAAACAGAACCCCCTGCCCCCCCCGCTTGCCCCCTGCCAGCAAACAAACAAAAAACTTCACTGGATTTAAATTCCTAAGTGTATAGGTTGTGGAGCTCATTTTCATAGAAATTTTCAAGATTGTCTATCCAAAATACCATTCTAGTTCATCTCACTCTGCATTGCCTGAAGAAAGGTCCTAATTTTTTTTCTTTTCTTCTTCTTTTTTTTTAATGGTAATAATGCTCCCTACTGGTTGCTTCAGAAGGAAGCAAATGACATATTTAATAAAATTTGTCTAAGGAAGGCAAAACATAGTGAGAGAAATAATTTGTTAAAATCATTTAAAAATATACTTTTTGCATTTTGATATATAATAACTCAGGCATCAGCCAAAGGCTGTTTCATTAGGAGAACTCTTCAAAAATTTCATGGGAATGCAAACAAGTTAGCCGCACAGAGGAAGCAAAAGACAGTTTTTTAGTTCCCTCTGGTGGTTAAAGCTCAGTAATGCTCTTGCTGAGATTTTGTGTGGTTAGGACAGAAAAAATTACTATGGTGAAAATTTCTTTTCTTTTTATGCTCAAGAGATAGAATTAAAAAATATAAATTTATTTTACAGACATATCATTTGAATAGTGTATAAGTCCAGGGTATTCTTCCTATTGAGTTGCCTAAGATAAAACACCAGATTGAACTACCTGAGGCAGTACGATTCTATTTTGACCTATAAGGATGGCAATATCATAATACATTTATGGTACGTACAAACAGATCATGTGTACCCATTTGTCAGTTGAATTTCATAACAAAAGAACAAAATTCCAGACCACTTTCCTCTGTTTCACAGTCTTCCAGGATATCCTTATACCACCAGGGAGAATAGTTTTACTAAGTCCTTGTCATCAGGAGATTTGCTTGGAAAAGAATGGCTGGTTTGCACAATCCCCTTTCAAAGGCAAACAGAAAAAAAGTTGGCTTAAAAAAGCAGGCTTACTGCGGTTCAAGTCTGAGAACCTCTGGCATGAAGAAAGGGGAAACTCAAAGAAAATAAAACAACACTGGCAGTAAACCTTAAATGAGAAATAGAACAATAAAATAAATTAAAAATATGCATAACTAAGGAAGAGCTCCAGGTCAACACTTGACTAACCGTCTCCAAACCCATCCTATCGTAAATGTCCTCACGTCTGGCCATCCTCTTCAAGTCCAGCCTCACTCCTAGAAAATAGGTTGAAATGGTTTTTGTCTAGTTTCTCCTCTTCCTTGATTCTTTCTTCGCTCTGTACTCTATCCCACCTATCTAGCTTGGCTTCTTCCCTTTTGGTATATTACCTTATACCTTGGAATTTTCTCTGCTGTTTTCTGACAATTTGTTGTTTTTAACACGTCTTTGAAATCTATAAAACTCTAACTAAATCATGCCATCCTATTGTTTAACCCTACTCAATAACTTACCATTACATTCAGAATAGAGGGAGGAAAGAAGGAAGGAAAGAAGGAAGGAAGGATCTTTACTCTGCCTACAAGGACCTACATGATCTGACTCCTTCCTCCCTCTTCAACTTCACCTGGTGCCATTCTTTCCTCCTTCACACCCTGACAACAGTCATCTCCTTTCCAGTTCTTGAACACCTCGGATGGTCATCAGTCTCAGAGTTTTCGCACAAGGGCATCCTGTACCTGGGGCTCTCTTTAGCGCTTGGCTGACTCTTGGTCTTTCAGACCTAGCCTTCAACATCTGCTCAGTTGACCACTTTAACTTAGAAGGATTCTTCACTGTTGGCCTGTCCCCCAAATGAGAGCTATTACATTTATTCACTCTTTACTTGCTTATTTTTATAATCTTTTTTTCTCTTCTCAACTCCAAGCTCCACAAATAAGAGGTCAAGTCTACTTAATTTGTCACCTGATAATTCAGTTTTAAAATACTGCCTGGTTTATTGATACTTAACAGATATTTGCTGAATTAATCAGTGAACACAGCTGCCTGGAAGCCTTCTTCAAGTTTACCTTTTATTTCACCCTCAACCCTGCTTTGTCTCATCTGCACTCATACTTGGTATTTATTTATAATGTAATAATTAATTCATTCTTTCCCACACATTTTCAAAAGTATATTGGCATTTTATTTTTATGGAGTCAGATTTTAAATTGCTGCTTGAACTTACCACACCACCAGCTCTCACAATGGGAGCCTTCAAGTCAGGAAACACATTGTCCAGGTACCACTTGAAACTTTTGCATTTTAGTTTCTTTCGAAGTTCCCGTTGTTGGGTGAGGTTTCCGACATCTAGCCCTTGGTCTATGAGGTGATCCCCGTGGCCATAGAACAGCTCCTTGTACTCGTCAAGCCAGACCTCGGCCACCCTCACCAAGTTCCGCTCCACCGTCTTCATCCGGTCTTTGGGGAAGGAATATGGGTTGTCATTTCTGAAAATGTGGCCCACTCGGGAACAGGGAATGATCTCAATTTCGCCACCACACATCCACACCTGAAACAGTTTAATGATAAGCATCAATTATCAAATCCTTGTCCACAAATCATGGGCAATGAATGATGACAAGAAACCACCTGACTATTCCCCTCCCCCACCCTGTTTGAAGTAGTCCTCTCAACTTCTAAAATCTTCAATAGAAAATTAAACTCAACAGGTTTATTTAGTTTTGTATGTTGCTGTGGACCATTTTAGAATTAGTAAAATATATATTTCCCCTTCCTTCCTTTGCAATGTAAATTTCTATTTCCCAAAGAAATCCTCACAGAATCTCATTATATAAAATGAGTTCCTGCTTTAGTTGAATCAGGGAAAGGAGTATATATTTTCTTAAAAACACACACACACACACACAAAAACATAACTCGAAAACCATTCTCCTTGATCAGGAGCTCAAATAATACTACTTTTACTACTTATCACCCCACTGCATACGAGAGCCATTGTTTTTTGGATGCTCTCCTCTATGGCTGCTGCTACAGCTTCAAATATTAATCAATGACTTTATAAATACCCAGAGTCCTCTGATATGTCCCAAGTTGCTGCACTATGGCCTGTCCGCAGCCTGCCCTATGGTCACTTTCTGTCATGTGTCTTCTCCAAGTTGACCCATAACTAAATGATTTCATTACTTCCAATATATTAGAAAAATGTTCCAAGAGAGTTATTTTATATTAAGTATGAATCCTACAGTGTTTACATGGGATGACAGACAATTATTTCCCCCATATTCTGATGCAGAAACAGTGCTGTGAAATATTAGGGAGCTCTAATAAATTTCATGAGTGCTATTGATTCTTCCAAATTCAATCTTGGATATGAAAACATTAATCCAGAGGCCCTAAAATTTCTGTGAAATCCCTCCCCCCCCCCCGCCACTCCACCCTGAGGCAGTCACATATCTGATTGTATTAGTACAATGAAATCATTTAAAACTATAAACTCTTAATTGTAAATAGAATTTGAGAAACACTAGTAATACCTTGAATGACAGCTCCATATTTTCTCCACCCCAAACATCAAGCCCAGGGTCATATGTTCCAAGTTCAAAAAAGTAATTTTTATCAATAGAGAACAATCCACCTGCCATGACAGGGCACCTACAACGAGAAAAGGTTGTTTTTTTTTACCTTGCATATCATGGGAGTTCAGTTGTTAGCATAGGTTGTGATGAACTTGGGAGGCTTTTTAGAATAGCTGCCAAGTGTGGGGAGGTCTTGGAATAGAGTCACAAACAGCACTTAAGTGGCAACTTTCCTGGTTCATGGTGGCAGAGCGAAGGTGGGACCTGGAACTAGGATGACCTGTATCCCAAATGTTCTGTCTGGACTATTCAGAATACATTCTCTTCCTAATATTATGTTGAGTTTAATCTGAACCCTACTACTCCATTGATCCTCAACATGAGAGTCTAATAAAGGCAAAGAGGTTCTTTAGGTGCAGGATCAGAGCAAGAGTGTTAGGTTCAGGCAGATCTGGGTTTCAATCCTAATTTCTGCTTTTACTATCTATGTATCCCTGGGAAAATTACTTCACTAGTTTTTTGAATATATTTTTATTGATTTCAGAGAGAAAGGGAGAGGGAATCACCAATCAGCTGTCTCCTGCATGCCCCCTACTGGGGATTGAGCTGGTAATCTGGGCATGTGTCCTTGACTGGAATTGAACCTGGGACCCAGTCTGCAGGCCAATGAACCCAGTTTGCAGGCCAATGCTCTGTCCACTGAGCCAAACCAGCTAGGGCTACTTCACTCTTTTAAGTCTCAATTTTCTCATCTCTATAATGGGAATAATGCCCCCTCTCTCCTAGGGTTATAGAGTGGGTTAAAAGCAGAGCGCTTGATAAATAACAGTACTCCTACTTCACTGGCTAGGAGCATCAATCCTGAAGCAGCATACCTGGCAAGGGATGCGTGTGCTTTATTGAGGATTACGTTCAGGGAAAGCATGCTGCAACGCATAGTCTCGGTTTGGGCTTTCTCTTGGAACTTGCTGGCTTGAGTCTACAGAAGAACTCTTTCCGACAGGGAAAGCTCAGGGTTCCCACTGCACAGCCTGGGGCTGGCTGCCTGCTTGTTCTGTAGGGCTGGACTCTGGGGCAAGTGTTAGGAAGCCTCCACTTTGACTTCCAGTATAAGTTGTGTTCTTCTGTCCAGCTTCTCCAGCAATAAAGCTCCAATTTTAATTCACATCCATCTTCTACATCTATTTATTAATTCATGCATAGAAATTGACAGTTCTCCCATGAAGGGTAAGACTAGATTCGAAAAGAAAATCCTAATAGTAGCTATTATTATTATAATGATACTTCTATTACTATTATTTACTCTCTTAATTTTCACTCTTATTGACTTCAATATTATGTGTGTTTATATAGCATATATGCAATGCATTCAACTAGCTTAATGTTTCTTGAGTTGTAAATCCCAGTGAACAGAAATTGTGTTAGTGAATTCCTCTGCATTCAGGGCTGACTAGGGTGCAGTGGACCATTTGAAAAATGAGCTTTGGTAGTGGGAAACTATTTTTTTCAGGAAAATTTTGTTTACTTTTGGACTATTGGCTATAACTATAATTCTTGATATCCTATTGAATGACAGGATATACTTGCTTGGTGAAATTGCTTCCTATGCCTTTATAAAAAGACGCATGAGCCCTGGCTAGTGTGTCTCAGTTGGTTGAGCATCATCCCATGAACTAGGAGGTCACGGTTCAATTCCCAGTCAGGGCACATGCCCTGGTTGTGGGCTTGATCCCCAATAGGGGGCATGCAGAAGTCAGCTGATCAATGGTTCTCTCTCATTAATGTGTGTGTCTCTCTCTCCCTCTCCATTACTCCCTCTCTATTCATTTAAACAAAAATGAATAAAAAACATACTAGGGTTTAAAAAACACATGACTGTTTCCTAAAATTAAATTTCACACACTTACCTTATTACATCAGTTTCTTTAATTTTGTTTTTTGCAACAACGTCTGGAGGAATTGTTCTCCAACCAAAGTTCATGGGCCACACAAAGATGCCTCTTTGAAAGTTGTCCACTGTCATGTAACTAGTTCAGGGAAAAACCAAAAGTGCTACCTGAGATCATACATGTATACTTAACCAACCCAATGCCATGTCTTGTTTAATGAATAAAATAAGTGCTTATGCAGATGACTTTAGATCATTACAAACTTTTAAATAACATTTCTGGAAAATTTATAAGTACAATTTGCATTAGTGACCAATTGGCTGAATTGATATTTTTAACTTATACTTAAACAAAAAATAATATTATGGCCATTTTTAAGGGGGAAAAACCAACTTACAAGCATATATATGTATTTACCACAAAAATAAGAACTAATCTTAAGGAAAATATGTATTTTTGGTTCAGTTGAATACAAAGAGGAAAGAACTGGATAATGGTGTTAAGGGTTAAGAATTTGTGATAATCAAATAAACAGATTCACCTGTTCTGATCCCAAGATATCTATCATGTATTTCCATTTATTTAAATGGATAAACTGTGTATTTCTTAGATTTGCAAAAATGCACGCATGGCGAGTATGATCAGTACTTTCTGTTGCTGCTGGTTAAAGACTCACTTAGAAGCATCTTGTGGAATATGACAATATTACCTCATATCCTTATCATTGATGACTTCAATTACTGGACAGGCTACTTTTTTTCTACTTAAATAAACTCTTTCCAGAAGAGGTTCCAACCAACCAATGTTACATTCCACGTGAGAATCTAAGAATGTCAACACATCACCTAAAGAGCCAGAAAAAAAAAATCCATTTGAAAATGTGATATAAGATCTTCGATATTGTTCCAGAAGTGTGGTTGTAAAGGCAGAAGTCTTCTTTTCTCACTGAATTCCTTGTCCTTATCATTTTTGTTTTACAATGAAATAAAAGAAATTTTGTTTCTAGCAATTGCATGGGGCAAGTGCCATTTATGTTTGCAAAAAAAACTGATAAGCCACATAGAATGGGTGGCCAAGATTCTGAAGGGAATACTCAGCATTGGAGGTGGTTGCTTATGTCCTGCTAAGGAGATGTGTCCCAAAAACTCCGGGGGTGGAGAACTGGGATTTTGTTCTGCAAAAGAGCAGGAGAAGTTAGAGATTCCACGTTTGGCCTTAGGAAGGATGAAGAGGAAAAACTGCTCTACATAATAGGGGCGAAAAGAAATTAAGGTAGAGGAAGCAGGAAGACTAGGAGGTAGTGTTAAAATGGTTGTTTAATGGGTCTAGAGTTTGAGTTTTGCAAGATGAAAAGAGTTCTGAGATCAGTTGCACAACAATGGAAATACTAGTATACTTCACAGTACAGAACTATATACTTAAAAATGGTTAAGATGGTAAAATTTTATGTTATGCATATTTTATCACAATTTTAAAAAGTTGTAAGAGAAAAAATAAAACTTGGAGGCCGGAAATATTTATTAAGAATTCTTTTTTAAAAATTAGTTGGGTGAAGTAACACTCTTTCTCTTCTCATTGAAAATCTCAGCAGTATCTACATTGTTCCAAACTGTGTGTGTGTGTGTGTGTGTGTGTGTGTGTGTGTGTGTGTGAGAGAGAGAGAGAGAGAGAGAGAGAGAGAGAGAGAGAGAGAGAGAGAGAGAGATTAATAATACTCAGAGGAATCTGGCTTGGCCAAAATCCTATGTGGAATCTTTCAGGCTCTACCATATGCAATTACAAAGGCTTTACCCCGCAGGCTTCATGAAGGAAGCCACCCTCCCCTCCAAGATTTTGTGCACAGCTGGTGCACTGGAGGAAGGTGCAGTCCAGGATGCAGGCCTTCCCTCCCTCTCAGCTGGACATGCTTTTATGGATGTCTGTGTTCCTAGCCCAGGTTTTTCCATCTGGAGGCCTCTCTCTAAGGCCGATATCTCTGCCTCATCTTATGGGAGGTGGGTGGATCTTGAAAACATTTTTGTACACTCTGACTCAGTACTTTTCTTATATAAAAATATATATTTTTAGTGATTTCAGAGAGGATGGGAGAGGGAGAGAGAGAGAGAAACATCAATGATGAGAGAGAATCATTGATAGGCTGCCTCCTGCATGCCCCACACTGGGCATGTGCCTTGACCAGGAATGGAACCATAACCTCCTGGCTCATAGGTTGAACCTCAAACACTGAAGCGTGCTGGCCTGGCACAGTAGTCAGTACTTTTCCACTCCTAGCCCTTCCCCTTCTCTCTCAACCTTTTATTCTGGATTCCTTTCACAGCAAGATTGATATCTGTTCTCGTTCACCAGCCCAGCCCCATTCCATGGGGAAGACATCAGCATTGGGGGAGCCAGGACTTTCTTCTTGTTTAGCTTCTTACACTATGGCAGTAAGTGATGAAAGCAGTGACTGTACTTTCATTTGGGCTCATTGTGTCAATTGATCACTCTGACACCTAGCTGCTCTCCTCTGCTCTTGACAAACCTTTAATAACATCATTTATCTCCTATTAAGTGCTTGCTCTATGCCAGACATTGTTGTAAGCATTATACATGGTTGTATTATTTAATCCTTACAATAAACCTGAAGTATAGATCTAAATTTATTCCCATTTAAGAGATAAGAAAACTGAGGAACAAAGAACCTTAGCAGATCCCACTCCACTTCTGTCCATTCAGACCCAGAGTTTAAATAGCAGTTTCTGCTAGACCCTATCCCTATCCCCACAGTAGGCTTAAAGGGTCAAAAGGGTTGGATCATCTTCTTCAGGCCCCAATGGCAGCAGAATGGGTCCCCAAACTTGTCTTCAATTCCTGTCTGTCCCAGATCCCCACAAAGTTTCTCATTCACTTATTGCCACAACCCGAGGGAAATAGCATCTGTCTAAAACATCGGATGACATTTTATACTGTATTTTGGGAGGGATGAGACCTCCCATGAAAGAATGTCATTGCTCCACACTTTTTAAACAGGATCACGGGAATTAGAACAGGGAGCTGTGTCTCTAACTTTGAGTGGGATTTCTAATTGTTCTGGATATTGTTTACGGACATTTTACATACTGTTCTTAACTCTGAGAGGCTGAGAGGCATGGTGAAATGAACATAGGATTGAAGTTACACAGAACTGTCTTCATCCCAGAATGGCTGCTCTTAGCCACATTGGATAGTTAACTTACAACTCTTTGAGCTTTCCCTTATGAGGCTATTTCTAATATCTACTTAATACCTAAATGCTTAATAAGTGGTGAGTATTGTTTATATTTTTCCATAAACAATGAGTGTTTAAGTTACAGCTCAGAATAATTAACTCAATCTGGATAGCCACCTGGCAGGGTTTTTTGTTTATTTGTTTGTTTTCTAGGAGTAAGTTCCCGTAATGCTAGAGTGTTTGTATGTGGGTTTCACTGTAACTTATTATTTATTTTTTTGGCCACCCCAGAGCCACTCAATGTGCCAAACATTTTTGGCTCCTTTTTGAGCACGACTCCCACTTATATTTAGCCGACCAGCTTGGGAGATAGCTGCCAGCACACAGTAGTGCTGGAATGTTGTGTTTAGGGTTCCTTGAGGAATGTGGACCTGGCTCACCACTTAATTTTGCATAATGATTTATAAGTGATGCTCAGAAAACCACCTGTTTTAACTTCAGCAGAAACTAGTGGTAGAAATTTACAGGACTGTTGCTCTTTAGGAGACCTCAGTGTTGGCCAGGAGTTAGATGCCACTTCTTAAAGTTAGCCAACTGATTCTTTGGAATGCAAAGAGCAATGTCAAGTATTTTGTTAAAGGCCATGAAGGAAATGAAAGTCTGATCTCTACTCTGACTCTCTACTCAATCTGCCTGACAAGAGGCTCCTCTTGGCAGGGCAAGAAGTCACTGGGCCAGCTGGTTGGTTTATTACCTTGTACCTGAACTACCACATCTCTTCTTACTTCTGCTGCTTTCATATGGGAGCCTTTCCCTAGAGATTCATTGACCATGGCCTTCCCCTCACATTTTGAAATCCTACGTGGCCTCTCTACCTCCTCATTCCTAGTAAATAACTGGTTGGAGGTTATTTTTTTAACTGATTCAGATTCAGATGAAGAACTGACCGAGCCCTGGAGCCTGAATTAGTAGTGGACATGGCTAGAGATCAGAATCACTGCTGTGCCCTTATTATTTTGTAGAAGACTCAGAATTTCAGAAACGATACTTGGTTGTGATGTAAAATTTTATCTTATAATATAATAGCTTAAAGGTTAATAAAATAAAACTAAGCTAATGTACTCAAGGGTGCTAATGAATGACTGAGAAACAGATTTATATTTTTATATTTGGATTTATTAAATTCAAAGAAATTAGTTTACAGTTGTAATTACTAGTGCTTGAATGGGCCAATTAGGCAACTGCTTTGATCAAGTTCATAACACTCCATTTGAAGACAGCTTCCCATGTTGTCTAACAATTTACACTATTATGAAGATCCTTACCAGCATGTTTTGTACTCTAGGCAGGCAGAGGAAAATTTTTTTTACAAGCAGAACATTTGTGGTTCTGTATTCATCATCTTTCTTAGGCATCTACATGGATGTCTAATTTTCATCTCCAACTTACATGAACAAAATCAGAACTCATTTGCAATCCCAAATCTATTCCTCTGGCTATGATCCTACTGCCCATTGAGTTGTTCAAATTCTTTCCAATCCTAGGTTTCTTTTTTGACTCCTCTCGTTACTACTTTCTTCACATCTTATCTGATGTCAAGTCTTGTAAGTTCCATGTCCACAATATATTCTAAGTCTGACCACTTCCTCCATCTGTCTTGGTACCTTCCTGGTGCCTATATAACTACAATAGCCACCTAATTGGTCTCCCTACTTTCTCTCTCATCTCCCTATATCAATTCTCTACAAAGTGACCACAGTGAGCTTTTAAAATATAAATCAGACAGTTTTACTCTCCTCATTAATGTCTTTATTGGCATTACATTATCCCAAGAATAATTCCTACACTCCTTAAATGATGCAAAAACTTTTAAACGCCTACCGTTGCCTTTCTTTCTAAATGAATCTCTTACCTCTCTTTCCATAGTTAGCATTCATCAGTCAAAACTTCTTTCTTTAACCTGAATATACAGAATTTGTTTCTGCATCAGTATATTTATACTTTTTGTTCCATTTTCCTGGATATGTTCTTCAACTAGATCTCAGCTCAAAAATTATCTACTTGGACTATTTCTTGACCAGTCTATTCTTGTGTCATTTGTGGACAATTATTTTTCCATAGAAAATCAAACATGAAAGTTCATTTATTTTTTCCAAATGCACTTCATTATTGAGAATCTTAGTTGTCACTGCAATGCCAATTTTGGTATGATGTATTTGTTGTCAATTGAAAATTTATATTACCGAGAGAGAAGACATTTTTTAGCAAACCAATGGGATAAGAAGACTTCCAAATTTGAGCTATAGTTACAGGAATTGAAACTCAGGTGAGCACATAATTCATCATCTGGATATGCTTGAATGCAATCAGGTGGAGATTTGCAATGCCATGACTTACAGGGGCAGAATGGTGGCTACCTATTTACAGACAGCAAAGTGAAGTAGATAAGAGTGAAGATTCTGGAGGGAAGATTTCTGTGTTCCAATCCTGGCTCTACAACTTATTAGCTAGGAGAACATGGACAAATCACAACCTCACTATGTCTATGTATCCTAATGTGTAAAATGAGAATGGTTGTACCTACCTCATAGAATTAATCGAGGATTAATTCAGTTACTGTAGAAAGTTTTTAGAATGAAACCTGGTACAAAATCTCAGATATTTTTATGAGGTCCTTCCACAGAAGATGTGAAAATGAACCAAAATGCTTGATGTTCATTTTAGAATACCCATGGACAGAAAAGATTCACTTCCTCCCATTCATCACCAACACCCACACACTAAAAAGCGGTGAGGACAAGAAGTCATATTGCTCTTTAGGAAGACAGAAAGGGCTATCAGAAGAGCAAGCATATGTCAGAGGAGAGACAATTTTAAAATTCTGAAGATCTGAAATATTGATGGGGTCAGGCTTGAAGGGGCTCCTGGTGTTCAAATTTGGGACAACTGAGCACATCCCCCCAAAATAATGCTGATAATATACACATTTATTTTTTTAAAGTTATAAATCCATAGTGATAGGTGCATGAGAGGGGAGGAAAAAAAGGAGAGAGGGAAGGACGGAGAGATTACTATTTTACAAGTCAATGGCAGCTAATAAAAGAAGAAATGATAGAATTAGAAAAAATAAATTTGCAGCTCTTAATGTAATAACTGAATCAAGCAATGATCATCATTGAATGCTAAACCATTAGATAAAGTCTGTGAGAAAAACAGGATATTTGATTGGATCAAAGAATCACCCCACAAGTACCTTTTCATTACCAACTAGCTGCTAATTTCTTAACCAAGTACTCAAAAATGAGTATTACGAACAGCGGGGCAACCTGACATCATGTACCTCTTGATTTGAAGCAATAAGTACACAATTCTTTCACTTATGCAGTTGAGTTCTCTATAGTATTCATGCCAAAAACATTTATCCTGTAGGTAACAGGAAGAAAGAGGAAATTTCAGACTGTGGTCAATTATACAATACAAATGGCCTATACTCTTCGAAAACACACACACCACAAGTCAATGGTTGCGACGTTGTCTATTCTACATTGAGGGAGTAAGGAGAGCGAACAACCAAATGCAGTGCATGAAACTTAATTAGTTCTCAAATTTGAAAAGAAAAAAAACACAGCTATATAAAATATTTTGGGAGCAATGAGAAAATTTGAAAGGGTGATATATTAGGTGATATTTAGGTCTGCAAGTTGTGCCTATGTATGGAAACGCCTCTGTTCTTCAGAGATGCCTGCTGAGGTATTATATACAGTGTCATGATGTCTGTAAATTCCTTTGCAAAAGTTCAGAAAAAAAGGTGTGTATGTATAGACGTGTCTGTGTATATGTGTGATGAAGCACATATTGCAAAAAATGACAGATATATGGATGCACTGTACTATTATTTCACATTTGATGTATTTTAAAAAAATTAAAATAAAACAAAAATGTGACCAAAACAGAAAATCAGCAGCTTCTTACCTGTTGCAATCTGTGCCCCTGCCAGTCTGGCTCTTATTAAGCCGTGTCTCTCTTTGAGGTGAAGAATCCGAACTTTTGGAAACTGAGACATGTATTTATCCAAATTATCTTTTAGGTAATCTATATCAGAGTGTGAGAGTAGAAAAGACATCACTTAACTAGATCTGGATAATACCAGAAGTAGTGCCTCCTCAATATTAAACTTCAAAAACTATGATATTTATAAATTACAAATTTTTTTCAATTACAGTTGACATACAATATTATATTAGTTTCAGGTGTTAAACATAATGATTAGACATTTATATAGCTTATGAAATGATCTCCCCAATAAGTCTAGTACCCACCTGACACCATACATAGTTATTATAATATTATTGACTATATTCCCTGTACTGTACTTTACATCTCTATGACTAATTTTATAAGCGGTAATTTGTACTTCTTAATCCCTTCATATTTTTCACCAATACCCACAATCCCCCTCCCACCTGGTAATCATCAATTTGCTTACTGTATCTATGAGTTTATTTCTGTATTGTTTGCTCATTTATTTTATTTTTATTTTTTAGATTTCACATATAAGTGAAATCATATGGTGTTTGTCTTTCTCTGTCTGACTTATTCCACTTAGCATAATACCCTGTAGGTCCATCCATGCTGTTGCAAATGATATTTTATTCCATTGGCAATTATTTTATTTTCTGATGTCATTTTCTTGGATGAATTTTTATCTGGGTTCAATACTCAACTCTTTTCTTTTTCCAACTGTTTTTTTAAATCTCAAATCCTTCTTCTCTGTGTTGCCAAATTACACAGAGGAGGGATCACCTTTTCTGAGTATTTGTAAGTACAGGGGCAAATTTACCTAGAAATAAATTAAAGTTGTACCATCCACCCTCCCCCCCCCCACCCCCCTTAACAAAATCCCCTTCTAAGGCCCAGGAAAAAGGCTAAGCATTGTATGCAAACTGAAAAATTTGCAAAAGAAAGATATTGCAACTGTAATTGCTTAAGAACACTGTCACTTCCTGCTGTGACATCCCCCTCCATCACAGCTACCATGTCTTGTTGGATGGCAGCTAAAGGAACGTGTGTGTGTGTGTGTGTGTGTGTGTGTGTGTGTGTGGTTTTATAAGGTATTTTGATGTGCCTTGTGGTCACTTCTATGTGCAATTAACATTCCCAGGGAGGACTGGCTTTAGGAATACTTCTGCTGCTCACTTTCCTACTCACTTTGTGTTGTTTTTCTTAAAGAGACTCCATTGAAGCTTCAGGTCCCACAAAATCTGGATACGCCATTCCTAAAGAGACTGTTATCTGTTTGGTAACTACATACTATTTCTGTGTACACTTTCTTAAAGTTTTCAACTAGTTTTCCTTAGGCATCTCATTGCTTCAGAAGCTCCATGTGATTCCAGTGGGAAACTCTGAGGCTGAGAAAATTAGCTGTCATTGTGGTCATGAACAAGGCTAACCTGCTCTATTAAGGTTTGCCATCTCTTTGCTATTTTCTAAGCTTTTTGGAAGTTGGCTGCATTTTGGGAATTTATAACATGGCAGTCATGGGATCTCTCGTAGTCATGGGACCACTTACACACACAAATTATCTGACAATCCAAACAGAGAGTCTTCTCTGTAATAAACAAAACAAACGTAAAGCCCTACACTGGTGGATTCTGCTTCTGAACTCCGTTAGAACCTCATCTCTCTGGTCCCATTGGCAATTCATCTTCTTAACACTTAACTGAAAATATAGAATGTTTTTCTCTTGAGGAAGAAGCCATAGGACTTCCATTTCCTTATTTTCCATAGAGTCTAACTCAAACTCTATTTATAGGAAAGGCACCCCATTAATTGTGAGGTGTTTGCTTATTAGATCCCATAAAAATGTGTTTGTGCAATTGAGAGAACATCTTCTGGTTTCTAGATTTCATAGTGCCCATCTCCAAGGGGCTAGAGTTAGAAAGTCACTCCTCTGTGGCAGAGAAGTTACAGCTGAAAGGAAGTTTGGGAAAGCTAACTGGACAGAGCCCTGGATGGTTGTTAGGAACGATGATTTGGCATTTGTAAAATGTATATGCTTTATCAGATTACCCAGTAATTTTGTCATACATCTAAACTGCAATTGTTTTATATCAAACTTTGATTTTTCAGGATCGGTTTTCTTACCTTTGGTGCTAAAGTCATCCACCAGCAGAATCTCCTTGATGAGATGCGGAGGAGAGCGATTGAGGACACTGTGAACAGACCTCAGGAGAGTGGACCACACCTCATCCACAAAGCACATGATGACACTGGTGGTTGGGAGGTTATTGTGAACGAGCTGCTTTGCACACCTGGGCCAGAATACAAGCTGAGCATAAGTGATGTGCTAACAAGATCCACAGGATGAATTTAAAGTACAATTGTGTGTGTGTGTGTATACATTATCTATCTATCTATCTATCTATCTATCTATCTATCTATCCATCCATCCATATATATCAAAGAGGATTCTGTTGTGTGCTTTTTTATAGGGAGGTGCATAAACAAAATAAGAGAGCAAAGGAAGAATAGCCACTAACAGGAGTTGGTGTAAAAGAACTAACAATGCGAGACACGAGAACTTCCTGTGGAGGCATCAGGCTATAGTGGAAAGGACATGGGCTTTGCAGATGGTTAGACACTATTTTGAATCCAACCACCAATATTTCTAAGATTTTTATTCATTGATACCTTACTTAATCTCTCTGTGCCTCAGTTCCTCATCTGTGAGATGAAGTGATGGTTCTTATTGAACTGAGTTGTACAGCCTAGTGAGAATGTTCATAAAATGCCAGGCACAGTTCTTGGCAAAGAAATTCACCAAATGGGAGTATTTTGTTATCCTGATTAGATTATTTACCATGAGAGAACATTCAGAATTATATAGTGCTACCAGGTAGTTTATGATTGTCCTTCCAACTGGCCTTCTGCCAAGTGCCAAATAAAATACATTTTTCCACTCTGTGAGTAAATGTATTAATACCAAATTTTACACACACACACACACACACACACACACACACACACACACATACACACACACATACACTGAGTGGCCAGATTATTATGATCTCTGAATGCATAATAATCTGGCTACTCGATGTATTTGTATCTCAAATGAGTACCAAAAGTATTCTAGACTTTTGCTGGAGATCAACCACCTATTTGCCCTGAACTTTCTATCAGCCAGTGCAAAGGGGAAAACTGATCAGGTGCACGATTTATAGTATCTTTGATATCAAATAAATGAGGTACTCAAGAGAAGTTCACTGAGTGGCCAGATTATTATGCGTTCAGAGATCATAATCATCTGGCCACTCAGTGTATATAGTGTCCCCAAAAAGTGTATACACACTTATCAGCTGATAACTCAATTTTGAAAAGGAAATGTATTTTAATAAACATTTCTTTATAATTATTTGAAGTATATATATACATTTTGGGGAACCCTATATATATATCTTATATATATAAACATTAAACTCTTCAGCTTCTCTATCTATTTAGGGTTTTCTTGCTGAGACTCTCTCTGCTAAAGATTAGCCACAGTTGAAATCATTTTGCTGGCATAAAAATGAGAGGAAAGCTACAGTGGGAGTTGGTATTCAGGTAGGTCGTAATTGGTTTTGGTTTTCTTACATGCCTTGCACTACATACTGCCTCACTGCTGGCATTTTTCCATCTCCTGCCTGGGTTACTATTCAGGGATGGTGCCCAATGGAACCTCACAAAGAGTATTTGCCATCCTTTAACACAACCGTTAGCAATGCAATACTTAAATTATGATGATCATAAGTAAGTACTATGGGCAGTCTACATTATTTCAATTTAAACTTCAAACCAACAGCATATATTTCCCTTTTTATAGGTGAATAATTGAAATCATGGGGAGACTAGTCCATGAATATACTGTTAGTAAAGGGCAGAGTTGGGACTCAAGTTCTGGTCCAAGTCTGGCTCCAGAAATAAACATTCAGGAAGTCTTAACAACACTAGAACAAAAGCAGCTGGCAGTAGATGGGCATTTTGTGGGGAACAGGCCCTTCTGCCAGATAACATAGTTACACTTTGTTTAGGTCATAAATAAGAAGTAGATACACATCACATTTGTACAGCACTGTACAATCGGTCCATTGTTAAATTCAATTTTTATAACAACTACTTGATAATACATATTATTATACTCTTCTTCAAATGGAGCAAACTGAAGCTTGAGAAGTTAAATCATTTACCCAACATTATTCACCTAGAAAGCATGTACAGTTGACCTTTGAACAACACAGGGTTTGGGAGCACCAGTCCCAGTGTAGTGGAAAATCCATATATAACTTTGACTCTACAATCTGCCCTTCACATCCATGGATTCAACTAACCATGGTCCAAAAACAGTATTTCCTCTCTGTGGTGAGGAATCTTTGGAGGGGAATTGGCAGTTGGGAATCCAAAAATCCTGTTTGCCATCCTGGGTTGGCTGAATCTGAAGATGTGAAACCCAAGGATATGAGGGCTGATTGTATTTACCAAAAAAGAAAAACAAGCAAACAAACAAAAATTGATGTGTAAGTGGGCCCATGCAGTTCAAACATATCTTGTTCAAGGGTCAACTGTATACTTTTTTTGAAGAGAGAGATGACACATCTGTTATTTCCTTGGATGGGTGAGTGCACTCTCTACCTGTCAACAAAAGGTTGGTTTACTTTGAACTAACAGAATTATTAAAGTAAAGGAATATCTTCTTTATTTTTTAAACTACAAAAAAATAATAAACTACATTTGAATCTTCTTTGAAATTACACATTGAAGATCATGAAAGTGTTAAATTGGTGACATCAAATTCTAAATCCTACTATTAAAATTTAGAGTTCTAGCCCAGCCGGCATGGCTCAGTGGTTGAGAGTCAACCTATGAACCAGGAGGTCACGGTTCAATTCCCAGTCAGGCCATATGCCAGGGTTGTGGGCTCAATCCCCAGTGTGGGGCATGCAGGAGGCAGCCCATCGATGATTCTCTTTCATCATTGATGTTTCTATCTCTCCCTTCCTCTCTGTAATCAATAAATTTTTTTAAAAAAGTTAGAATTCTAATATTATTATTTATAATTCAATTATAGATAAGAAAAATATTAGAAAAAGGGAGAAAAATATGATGGATTTCTAAGCATTATGTATAAGATTATAGCATTTGGGGTTGCATCATTACTAATAATTCCAGTAATTGAAGTATAACTTTGATACTAGACAAACTTTAAACTATGGAATTTTTTCACAAAGCAATGTGACAGTCCAATGATCAGAATCTCTGGTGATGACCATCAAAGATGAGAGGTAATAGGACTAAAGTTCCCCAAGGAGGAAATGGGTTGGGCTAGATTACAATGAATTTAGAGTAAAAGGTTGATGAAGGAGTTGAGATTATTTTGTAGACTATTTTGGGAGGAAACCTAGAAAGAAAAGAGATAGGGTAACTAGGTGGGTGTAGGGCAAATTTGTTATCTCTGTTCCCTTTCCCTTTTCTGAGTAGGAAGAAACAGATCAGATTTATGGGCTTCAGGGAAGGTATAAATTGAGTTGATAGTTGAAAGAATCAGTGATTTATGTGATTTTTGGTGGAGTGAGATCTCTCTCCTTGTATTAATCAGACTTACAGTGGCATTGACTCAATTGTCAAGTCTTGCCTCCTTGAGTTACTCTCCTTTTATGTCCCATGAGACACTATACACTCCTGGTTTTCACCCATCACTCACTGGCTTTTTCCCTTCAGTTTCCTTCTTAGCTTTTCCCTCTTTTTACTCTCTAAACAGAAGATTCTCAGAGGTGGGTCCTGCTTTTTGTGTCTCCTGTGTACAATGCTACTGTATGATCTCATCCATGTCCACAGCTTTAAATATTATCTTCTAAGTTTATATTCTGGCCAGATTGGTCTCTGAATTCCAGACTCATATATCCAACCAACTACTTAACTTCACCTCTGAATGTCTCACAGGCATCCTACACATAAGTTTTTTAAATAGAAATCTTCATTTCACCCTACCTCACCCAACCAGTTCCTCTGCATTTTCCCTCTTAATTAGTGACATCATTACCCACCTTTATTTACAAATATGAATGTTAATTCTAGATTTACTCTCTTTCTGTCTGCCAGTAAAACCAATCTCTCATTAACTTTTGCCTGTTGTATTGCCAAAATATATCTCAGCTCCACCTTTAACCTCCTCTGTTACCCCTTCTTCTTGAGTTTCCATCATTTTTCTTCAGGATCATTGCTGAAGTCTCCTAACTGGACTCTCTAATTCCACTTTTCACCACATCCACACTACTCTCCTGTTTAAAATCTTTCAATGATTTCTATGGGATAAAATAGAAAAAGAATCCAAAAATTTTACCATAACCTATAGGACCCAAATAGTATGACCTCTGGCCATCTCTCCAACTGTTTGTGAGTTATTCCACAAGCACATCACACACTTCCCATGGCCACATTGACCTTCTTTTAGTTCCTTAAATGATGTGAAACTCCAAGTTGACCCTCCCTATGCCTTCATGGCTGGCTTCTGTTCATTTAGGTCTTAGCTGAAGTACTACCTCCACAGAGAAGCCTTCTCTAACTACTCAATTGAAACTAGCTACCCTCCTTTTATTCTCTCTTCAGTCATCAGTATTCCTGCAGGAGCATTAATTTACTTACTTTACTCCCTTATCTTCTGCATCTAGAATTTCTTGAGGGCAGGGCAAGTATTCCTTGCTTACTACAGTGCCACAAGCTTCTAGCATTGTTGCACATAATAATTATTTGATAATTATGGATTGAATGGATGGTTGAAGGAATGGAGTTGAAATGGAACTGAAATCACAAGTTTAAATGATGGAAATAGATATTTCCTTTGAGATAAGAAAAAATGATGATAATGTATAGTAATAATTTTATGTATCAGGGATGAGAAGTTAAAAGAATTTGGAGTTCATACAAGAGGAAAGGTTAGTTGCTCATGTAATAGGGTAGAAACTTGAGGAGAATTGAGAATATTTGGGATAGACTATGAGCAATAGGAGACAGTACTGGCTAACTACACCCATACACACACACACACACACACACACACACACACACACACACACTGAGGGGCCTTGAGCACTTTCCTGAATTTGGATATCCCAAAATTTTAGTCAAAATACAAGTGTGGTTTGCTTTACCAGTGTCTGGCAGCCTAGGTGTAGGAGGAGATAAAGCAGATGGTTAGATTAATCCAAGTTTGGGGGTTACCAGAGCAAATGAGGTGGAAAGAAAAGTGGCAGAATATTTTGAGGGTACTGATGTGGAATGGTAAAATGCTTCATCTCGGGCTTTAGTTTGGGAAAGAGGAAGTAAAGCTAAGAGGAATAGAAAATTGAAAGGGAGGGTAGAAAAGACATTAGTGACTTCCTATGACTTCTTAACATTATAAAGTAAATTAATGGGAAATACATATTTCACAATTAAATATTCTTTACAACATTTCGTGCTGAAAAGATAAATCAGTTCTAAAAAGGAAGGGTCAGCTGCACAAAATCTGCATGTGCCATTTGAACAAGCAAGGCTGTGAAGTCTGGAGAGTTGCTCTGTGGCTGAAATTTGGTTAATTGTAGAAACATCTGGTTATAGTGGGAAGAGTTAACCAAGGACACTAATGCAGATGAAACTTCTTATATTAGAAATCAGTAGATTTTTGGCCTCTTTTAGAAGGAAGTTCTAAGAAGTATTATAATGCTAGCCAATCTGAAATTGGAGGCAGAAAATGCTCTCAGAGATTTGGGGACGGCACCTCCACTCACCACCCATCTGATCCTCCATTGACCACAACCTGTCATGGTGCCTTGATTTTACCAGGGGAACCATGTGGATAGATTATGAAAGATTCCATTAGATGCTAATATCCCAGGAAGTAAGGAGTGCCTCTGCTAATTACTGACAAGCATATTTTAGGTGTATTTAAGGGATCACATTGAAGAAAACCTTGTGGAGGACTGTATTGTATAGATCAGTGGTCGGCAAACTGCGGCTCGCGAGCCACATGCGGCTCTTTGACCCCTTGAGTGTGGCTCTTCCACAAAATACCACGTGCGGGTGCGCACGTACAGTGCGATTGAAACTTCGTGGCCCATGCGCAGAAGTCGGTTTTCGGCTCTCAAAAGAAATTTCAATCGTTGTACTGCTGATATTTGGCTCTGTTGACTAATGAGTTTGCCGACCACTGGTATAGATCATACTGGTGTCTGGAAAAAGGGGAAGCATTAAAGTGTGGGGAAGTGGGCACAGAAGGAGATGTGAGAGGTTTCAAATACAGAGTTTCAGAGTGTGCCTTGGTTCAGGAAGCTAAGATGTCAGGCCACTCTAACATTTATAGCTACCTGGTTTCCTGCATTACTAAACAAGTTAAACATGTTTTCAGGTGTCTAGAAAAAACAGCATGCTGTTTTGTTCAAAGGCAATGTGGGTCAGACCAGAACATTTTCAGTGTTATTAGCTCTCACACCATTTTTACATACCATCAGCCGCCTAGTTTTCACAGGTGGTAAAATCTATTTCAAGTTATCTTAAACTGACCCAACTGAAGTAAATTTTCTTTCTTCCAATTTGCTATACTGGGTGAGGAATCACAGCGAAAGTCAAGTCTAATTTAAATGCAAGCCATTTCTGGGTTGGTAATCATTTTTTGGAGAATAAGAAATCATACTTTTATTCTATATGTCGATTCATTACAAACATTAGGTATTTAGAGTCTGCAGTTCCCTTGTTATCCTTAAAAATTAGTCCAATCTATTTTGTTTGGGGGAAGTCTAGACTGATTAGTGTAGGCAATCCAACAACTAAAAATAAATGGGGCCTCTAATGTGGGGGATTCGTGTCCTGCGCAAAGTTGATACGCTACTGCGGTGGGACAGAAAGACTCTGGACTTGAGAAAGATGATGAAGGACTGAGTTTTGAGTCCTTCCAGACACCTACTGTCTGCATGACCACGTGCATATCCCATGACTTTCCAGAACCTCCATTTCCTCACTGTTAGGATGAAGATTTCAATGCCTTCATCACAGAATGTCTGTGAAGATCTGATGAGATAATGGATATAAATACTTTGTAAGCTCCATGGTGGCAAAGAGAAAAAAGCCATGTGAGGACCTATGATTATCCACAATGTAAATACGCCCATTTTGACTGGGGGCACTGCCCTTTCCCCAGGCAGTTCTTTAATCCAAGTCTATCAAGGGCTCATCATTTATCAAGAGACTCAGAAAGTGATATGTTTCACTTTCTTGGCTTGTGTGTGCTGATCCTCAGCCACTCACTTGATTTGAATGTAGCCCATCAAATAAAGAAGGTTTCAGATGAGAAGATTGAGGGAATGATAACATTCTCTCACGTCTATGAATTTTTCATTTTATTCCAAGACAGTCAAAGTGTAGGTCAAATCTCAGTCCTCTCAGGTTTGAACAGAAGGTCGAGGAGAATATTTTCTCAGCTTCTATTTGCAATTCAACTACTGCCTCGCTGTGAGCCTTGGGGGCTCACTGCCCAAGCTCTGGTATCTTCAGGATGATCAGAAGGAGAATGGAGCCTCAGCTGAGGAGCTCTGTCACGAATTTTATTATTTTCTCCAAGACCTTAGAATTATTGGGACTTCTTTTGCACTTACTGATAAAGAGAGTATTATTAATTAACAATATTACTTTTATGGTTTGTTATTTCTAGGGTAGACTACTCCTGACATTTAGTCAGAATTGCCTGACTACTAATTTAGAAAATTTCAGTCACACTCACTCCATAGGCCTTGGCTGGCTGAAGCCGTGGTTCCTGGGGTAACTGAATATCAAAGCTACTGGACTGGGGCTTAGACACATAAACCACCAGCATCGACATTAATCACTTTAACAATAGGCTATTTTGAGCAGGCAGCTGTCAGAGTGAAGCTGGGAGGGAGGGAGGAGAGCAGGAGGTGGTGTGATGTGGTGGAAATAGTTCTGGGTGGAGGTTTGGGCATCTTAGGGGCCGTTCTCTCTCCCACAGTGTATGACCTTGGATGAGTCCCTTCCTTCCTCAGACTTCTTTAGAACAGAAGGGATTAGACTGCTTTTGAAACTTCATCTAGTATTAACATTTGGTGATTCTATATTCATCGTTAGCCTCTTTTACCCATAAGGGTTTCGCTTCCCTCTGGCTCATGAGATTTCTGAGAAAGGTAAATTGTTTTTTCTATGGCTTTAAATTTTTCAATGTTTCCCCCTGGCTCCTAGAAAAACCTTAACATGGCCCTGAGTATGTGAACTCTGCTTACTTGTATAGTTTCGCCCTATGTCAGATTTCCCTCACTTTCTCAATAGATCCCTCTTTTTACCTTTCCCCCCTTCTCTAACTCCCTACCCTTCAGGTCAGAGTTCAAATACTTCTGCCCTCTCTCAGGCCACATTTGACTATTCCTTTGCTTACTCCTTTAGTATGTACCCTCTGCTTTTGTCTAACACTGCTCCAGGCCTTTGAAGTAGGACCATGAGGTTAAAGTGCACAGCAGGAGCTCTGAATATTTGTTCACTGCTGAGATGTGGATGTTGGGCAGTTTTCAAGAATCACCTTTGCTTAGTGCTATATAGAAAATGGCTTCCTATTAAATTTCTCTCTGTTGAGGTACCTAACAGGCAAAAAAAAAAAAAACATATATATTTTCTCTCACATGCCTCTGACTTGTGTATAAGGAAAACAGAAATGTTCATTTCTGCCAAAGTCATCTATATATATAAAAGCCTACATGACCGTTATGACTGGTCCACCACTCGACCAGTCACTATGATGCACACTGACCACCAGGGAGCAGACGCTCAATGCAGGAGCTGCCTCTGGTGGTCAGTGCGCTCCCATAGCCAACCTCCCACAGTCCGGCCAGCCCTGATGGGCCCCAATCGCCCCGATCGGAACTGGGCAAGATGGCCCCGATCACTGGCCAGACCGAGGGTCCCCACCTGTGCACGAATTCATGCACCAAGCCTCTAGTCTTACCTAATAATAGACAAACATGTAAATTGACCGTACCTTCGCTAGGCCAATAGCCAATCAGAGTGAGTATGCAAATTAACCCAAAAAAGATGGCAGTTAATTTGCATACATAGGCGCCCAGCTCCTGTGTCCCAGGAACATCCTGGCACCCAGGTCACTGTGAGCGGGAGCGGGGAGCGGGCCTAAACCATCAGTAGGACATCCCCTGAGGGCTCCCAGTATGTGAGAGGGGGCAGGTTGGGCTGAGGGACCCCCCACCCCCCAGTGCACGAATTTCGTGCACCGGGCCCCTAGTCTATAATAAAAGTATAATATGCTAATTAGACTGGACGTCCTTCCGGGAAGCCTGTGCCGGCAGCCGGGGGAAGGAAGGCCTACTCTTGCATGAATTTCATGCATCGGGCCTCCAGTATGATTATGAAGAAACAAAGGAAAGGGTCCTGTAACCAATGGGGAAAAAATCACTAGAATTAGAAGTCAGAAAATGTTCTTTTGAATCCCAAATCTGCCATTGGCTTGCAGGTATATCGTTTGGTGTTTAGAGCCTCACTTTTCTCCTCTGCAAGTCATATGAGAGGTAGTTTGTCAGCTGTGAGGATTGATTAGAATCGCACACCCTCATACACACTGCTGCCTGGAACATAAATAAGCTCTTTTTTTGGTGAGGCTCAGCAAGGGAGCGATTCCCCTTATTCAGAGAGCTTTGGCAAACCCGGGAGGGGCAGAGGTGATGCTGGTCACCATGAGGGAGGAGTGGCTGGGGTCTGGGAGGGAGCCAGCTGGTGTAGGAGAATTATTACTGAGTGAGGAAGCATCAGAAGACCAGCAGTTGTGTCCCAGGCCTGCTATTTGATAGCTGTGGGCCCTTGGGCAAATTACCTTTCCCTGGATGTTTTCCCTCATCTGAAAATGAGGAGAGGTAGCATTTTATCCATCTTGCAGTCTATTGTTAGGATCAAAGGAGATGATGTGAAGGATGAAAGGTCCCACCTGCCTGGCATGGTGTGCCCAGCTCATGAGAGTCAGTGAGCAAATAGCGCATGGAATGAAATGAACTGCCACCATCTGAGTTATCTGCCCCCACATGACACCCCAGTTTCCTCTTTATGTCTCAGTTTCTCTATAGGTAAATCTGGGGTAATGAATGATACCACCTGCCTTGAGGAGTGGTTTTAAGGAGCAAATGAGAGGCAAGTCGTAAAGGCCCTTATAAATACTAAGTTTCTCCATATTGCTCCTTCTCACACCAGTCCATAAACCAACATTTTAGAAGCTGGGCCAATTTAGAAGATGATGTAGTTTGGAATAATATAGACTTTTATTTATTTATTTTTTCACTGAATTTATTGAGGTGACATTGGTTAATAAAATTATATAGGTTTCAGGTGTACAATTCTCTAATACATCATCTGTATATTGTATTGTGTGTTCACCACCCAAAGTCAAGTCTTTTTCCGTCACCATTGATCCCTCCTTTACCCTCTTCTACCTCCCCTCCCCTCCCCTCCCCTTTCCCTCTGGCAATCACCATACTGTTGTCTGTGTCTCTGTTTTTTTCTTTTGTGTTGTTTTTATAGAGGGGACTCTACAAAGATCCTTTCATTTTGAAAGCAAACAACAAAATAGAACCTGTAAACACTGCTATGTTCCCCGAAGTTTCTGACCCTTGAGCAAACAATGTTTCCTTTTCGAGAGGCTCTTGCTCTGAATGGCTCAGCCAGAATAGCCGATGGGAAGTTATTTTCTGGCACCAGAGTAGCCACGGCAATATTATGGCAAGAAGTTGATAAAATTAGGCCAATGGTTAAGTTGGGATTAAACTGGGCCCTTAATTGGATGTGTAAAAACGAAGTACAAACAGGTTTGAATTCCTACATTTACTAATTACTCATTCCCAGAAATATTTCTAGGTCTAGGTTTAGGAGAAAAAGTCACTGATTTGATTTAACATTGCTCAGTTTTACATGAATTAGACACTGTTTAACTGTTTTCGTCTCTGAATTAGCAGTAGAAAACGTATTTTACATTCTCCTAGTTATGGGAAAAGTGTGGTAGATAAAAATATCAAAATATTCTCTAATCATCTTTTAGCCACATTTAACCTTGGTTATATGTTCTAGCCTGCTGATTTTAAACTAATTTGCTTTTTAGTTCCAGTTTTCCTACACAACTTTTCAGTGAAATAGTGCACGCTGCTGAACCACACACAAGCACACAAATGTGTACAGGTATGTGCGCATACACACACACACACACACACACACACACACACACACACACACCATTGCATAGTGTTGACCTATATAAGGGTGAAAGCCGGAAAAACCCTTCACATCCACCTTGTAAGATTCCTCCTTCTGCCCACGCCCGCGCCCCCCCCCCCCCCCCCCGTTTGGTTTTTCAGGGAGTATCTCACAGCTTTTCCAGTCCATTTCAGATTATGTTCTCCAATCACTACTAGTCACAAATGCAGTCTCAAGCTGATCCATTAAAATATTCATCCCCTATAAAAATAAGAGAATGTGAACTTCATTTAACTTGAAAGTTTCTCTTTTTTCCAAGCCTGATAGATTTTAGGAGCCTGAAGTTTGGAAGGATATGTGGTCAGTTTATTTTTTTCTCTCCTAGCTCCTCCTCCTTCTCCTCCTCCTCCTCCACTTTCAGTAATTCATTAGTTATGGTTTTTGACCCCACAAGGGTTGGAAAGGGAGGGGAGGGGATGGAAAGTAAGGTTCCAGAAAGGTTTTTCTTTCCCCTCAGTAATTTAGACTGGTTTGTGGCAAATGCATGGTGCTATCTTTTGCTTTTCGTATGTGCCAGAAGAAAACTCCCTTTAGCTGTGTAGGAAGGAATCAAATTATCGGTTGACAGCCTCAGCTGTGGGCTAAGAGAATATCCACAACTGCTGGTCTTCTGATGCTTCCTCACTCAGTGCTTTGCATCATGTTGTGGAGGGGCTTGCCAGAGCTCTACAGGAAAAGCTGCACCGAGTACAGGCATGACGACAGCAGGCGTGGAGGAGCGTGCTGTCATTCTTAGTGCACTTTAAAAACAAAATGCTGGCAGCAAGAACCTTGTGGAGTCATTTTTCTCTAAATACAGATTCAGGAAGTGCACCTTTTAAAAGAGTTCATTTTTGGAGTGCCACCTTAATTCTAGCTGCAGGCCCGAAGACAGACTTCTTTGAGGAGAAGTGCCTTGCATTTTCAATGGACAGGACTATGTGTAACAACACTTGTATGGCGTATGGGTTACAACTGATTGAAACAAACTCTAATAATTAACAGCAAAAACTATAAGGTTTAACTTCGTCTGAAGAAATGATTCATTCTGAAACTTCAAAATGACTGTCAAACAAGCATTTTATTTTAAACATACTTTATAGGCAAAAGTGAAATTGCATTTGACTTACCGACATAAAACATTCTTGTAAGATAAGTAAGGAGATTTTCCTCCCTTGACAGTCAAAACATTAAAACAAAAAAAACAAAACAATCTATACTAATAAAAGGGTAATATGCTAATTAGACCAGAAGACCTTCTGGACGTCCTTCCGGATAAAGCCATGGTGGTGAGGCCAAGGCAGAGTGGCAGGGAAAGGCAGTTGGGGGTGAGCAGGCCGGTGGGGGGAGGGGAGGGAGCATTTGGGGGTGAGCAGGCCAGCAGGGGGAGCAGTTGGGGGCGAGCAGGCCAGCAGGGGGGGCCAGGTAGGGGCAAGCAGGCCGGCAGGGGGCCAGTTGGAGGTGAGCAGGGTGGCAGGGGGAGCAGTTGGGCAGGGGCAGGAAGTTAGAGGTGATCAGGTCAGAAGGGGGGGGCAGTTGGGTTTGATCAGGCCGGCAGGCAGAGTGGTTAGGGGCAATCAGGCAGGCAGGTAGGTGAGCGGTTGGGAGCCAGTGATCCCGCAGGGATCAGGCCTAAACTGGCAGTTGGACATCCCCCGAGGGGTCCCAGATTGGAGAGGGTGCAGGCCAGGCTGAGGGACACCCCCCTCGTGCACGAATTTCGTGCACCGAGTCACTAGTCTATATATATGAAACCTAATATGCAAATAGACCAAACAGTGAACCGAACAACTGGTAGCTATAATGTGTGCTGACCACCAGGAGGCACACGCGGAACATGGTGGGCATCGGCCATGGTGGTATGGTGGAACAGGTGAGCAGGGGCACCAGACCAAGGTGGGACACGGGTCATTGTCATCGGGGCAAGCCTATGGTAGTTACTGAAAATTCTTTGCTCCCGCACACTGTGGTCCCGCCCTGTGCTCGCACAGGCTGCCAGCTCCTGGCACTGGCCCTGATCACTCGGCGCCATCAGTGGGTACAAGTGGTGGCTGCCCACCAGGATTGCTCCTCATGGCTTCTCCACCTCCCCCTGCTCCTGAGGGGTGAGTGGGGTCTGCAGCCGCTGCTCTCACCCACTGTTGTCTATGGACCTGCTCGCACCTGCTGCTGGCGCTGGCCCCAATGGCTCTGCTCCATCAGCGGGTCTGAGTGGGGCCAGCACTGTCAGCACATGGGAGCAGTGACAGCAGCAGGAGGGGACTGCTGGCAGACAGGGGATGGCGGGGGGTGGGGGGGCTGCTGCGGGAGGGGCCAGGCGGGGGTGCAGAGGATGGACCGAGACCTGCCCCTGTGCCCACGGCAGCCCTCACGGCCCACAGTTCCTTTCAAGGTGCACTGGGCCCCTAGTAACAAAAATATGCACTAAGGTATAAACATGAACTAATGAATATATTGTAATGTTAGAACAGGATGTGTTTACCTTAAACCTGATACTAACATATTCCCAATATTCAAAACGAAAAATTATAAAGTAATTATTGATTTATGAAAACTCATTGCAAGCTTCATTGGAATAGTTACCTCTCATTACTTTTATAAAAAAGTATTAACTTTAAAAAAAAATCATTTTAGCCTGGTCAGTGTGGCTCAGTGGTTGAATGTCGACCCATGCACCCAGAGGTCACTGGGTTCGAGTCCCCACAAGGGCACATGCCCAGTTGCAGGATCAATTGCCAGTAGAGGGCGTGCAGGAGGCAGCCACTCGATGTTGATGTTTCTCTCTCATTGATGTTTCTATTTCTCTCTTCCTTTCCCTTCCTCTATCTCTAAAATCAATAAAAACATATTTTTAAAAACAATTTTAGAGCAACATACCTTTTAAAGCCATATTGTGTAAACTTGTATCTTTTGAGTGCACAACGCTGTGCTCAGTGCTAAGGAGTGCAAAATAAAGTACAAGAGTTTTTCTCAGACGCTTAAAATTTCACGGAGAAGGCAAACTAGATTCTCAAGGCTCTAGTTAGTGCAGAGTATGCAACAAGGAGTGTTTCAGTGACCACAAGAGCATTAAGGGCGGGTCATTGGAATGTAGAGGTTACATCACATCGTGGTCCAGGTGCAGGTAAGCTACAGTCGGATTTTGAGCAGTATCCAATTAAAATGTGTGTGTGTGTGTGTGGGGGAATGGTGAGGACTGTGCAAGGGGAGGCTGGTGGGAGGCTGTGGGAAGGGACTAGCTGATAAAAACACTAGTGGATGGTAATGAGTATAATAATATGTAGGAAAGGGTAATGAGACTAACTTTTCTCATGCTGAGGGTCTATACTGGAGAGAATGTCACATCCAGAAAACTGTAGCTACACTGCAAGGGGAAGAAACGGTGTCACTGAGAAGGACAGTGAGAAAAATGCTGAAAACAGAAAGGAGTTCCTGTGCTTTGGGAAAAGGCCATGATCGTGTCTTAACATCTTAGAGAGATGATTTCTGGGGACCCAGGAGAAAAGGAGGGAAGATCAGATTTGGGAAAGAGAGTCTGACTTTAGAGCAGATGAGGTTGTTCTGCTTGCCTCATCTCCTCAATGCCAACCTCTTCCTAGCATATCTACTAAATCATCCTTAAAAAGATAATAACTAGTAACTAGTTATTATTATTATCTTTATTGAAGGAAATATAATTTAAATAAACCTACTAGCAAATCTATGGTTTTTATCCCCCCCCCTTTTTTTTTTAATTCAATCTATATTCAATTGGTAGTTATGATGTTCCAGTAACAGTGTTAATCTGTAATGGGAGATCTGGGGGAAATGTAAAAGGCAGCAAGGGAGAGAGTCCATAGAATTCTTAAGATGTAAAGGTTTCAGTGGGATGCTACTGTGGCTAATTTTAAGGCTAGCCTCTCTCTCCCCCCCCCGCCCCTCTCTCTCTCTCATCACACACACACTTTATCTTATATTCTATAACAATTTTTCTTTTACATTTTATCTTAAAAAGATCTTAATGTATATTTTTAAAGCCATCTCATATACTTTAGGAACAAGGCTGAAAATAAATAAAATCAAAGTAAGAAAACTTCACTCCAATGCCTGCCAATATTTTTCATTTGTATTTTCTTCCAACCATTATCCATATGAATACATATTTTTACACATATTTGTAGTTGGCGTGTTTGAATAAAAGAAAAAAAAAAAGATTTGTTCCCTTTCAAGGAAGCATGACAAGAAAGGGCTATAAATACTTGAGGGGGTCCCAGGCATAGGATCCCTGGTGACTCAACTGTCACCTCCATCCTGTTGGTGGAGTGGCATCAGGTAGGCAACTCGCAGAGAGCAGCTGTGTTTAGCCAAGGTGGGTTGTGTGATAAGAGGGAGGGGCCTGGCCACATGCTGTCTGACTCATCCTCTCAAGCACACGTGTCAGTTTCTCCTGCAGTCTGGACAGCCTCCTTCCAAAGACAGAACATGACTGTAAAAGTAACTTTCCTGGGCTGTTAACCTCCGTGGACCAAATTTCAGAAACTAGTAAGCGCTGAGAGTCAGCAAGTCGTCAATAAATCACATGCATAATAGCATCATTATTACTTGCTTTTGGCCCTCGTACAATTGCCCTTTGGAACTGCAGCCTCTGCTTCTGTGCACGTCTGATTCTTGACCAGGATCCGTAGCAATCTGCCGGCTATTGAAGGGATGCTGAAATGGAGCTACTTTCACTATTCCTTCACTCCCTCGCACTTACGTTCAAAGCTGGCATATGTGTATATAAAGCGTATAAAATACATGTGGAATGTAATATACAAAACTTCAGATCAGAGCTGCTCCACCATAAGTTTTAAGATCCTTTACGGGGGGCCAGGGGGGTATAATCAGCAAGAGATGGCAGATAACATACAGCGTAATTTTGAGCGTGGATTTTAATCATTACTCTACAATTACTGGCTCTGTTATCACTGACAATTTAACTTCATGGGTCCTCGGTTTCTTTGTCTTTATTTTGGGTACATTTGTGTTCTCCTCAGGGTCTGTGAGTTTCACTAGAGTGAGGAACATGAATGGCACAGTAGTTGGTCTATGCAGGCAACTGGTGCATGTCTGATAGTCATCTGCCAAAGGCTAAGAGAGTGGAAAATGGCCTCCGTGTGGCTGGCATCACAGTGAAGAGGCTCCACTTTCTCATCTGAACACAGGCTCAGTGATCTCTGCCTTCCTCCTGGTAGTGCTGACTACCTAGATCACAAAAAGAGAGTTTTCTACTGAGGCCAAACAAAGCCCTTGTTTACATACCAAGTGTGCTACACTAGAATCTTGACATTCCCTAACTCCAAATTCCAGGCAAAGATTCTTTGGCTCAGGGACCAGCATATCAAGGCATACATGGGGCTTTGATGCTAATGGGTACAAAGAACCCTAACTTATGAGAGAGTTAAAAAGAGGTGGGGACCCAACTGTACTTGAATCAGAGCATATGGTTGTGGCTCGATCTGCCTTCTGGTGATGTAGGCATAGGAATTTAATTCCTTGAGACACGGGTTCACGAAGGCTCTTTGGGCAGCTTTAGAGCTATGCTGCTTTGGGAAAGTGATATAACTTCTGAGCCCCTCATCTGTTCATTGGAACCCATAATATCTGCAGTTTCTTTTCTAGGGCTCTTAGGAAGTTCGTGTGATGTGTAGGCAGGCTCTTTGTAAATGGTGCAACTCTAGAAATACAAGCAGTTATTATTATGCTCTTGTACAGGTTTTTGCTAGTTATTGGCTGATTGACTTTTTTCAATAATCTTGTTCCTGTATAACTGAACTCCTGAGCTGTCTACAATCCCTACCTCCAACAGATATTACACTTTGGGGAGAAAAGTCACTTTTTCACTTGCTATTTTTGTAATCATTTTTCATGATTAGGCAGAATTTTGCTGGTTAAGATATGATTTTAGGGAGGCCTTATCTGTGCTCCATTCCCAAATATATTCTCACCAAACCTTCTAACACTGTAAAGTTTTGAAACTGGGAATTCACTTCATTGTCACTCTTCTAGTGGAATGACATTTTAAGCTCTATCATTCATACATATCTTATTAAGAATTGAATTCATCTAATCATTTCTATGTTTGCAATAGAGGAAAGGAAATGAAACATAAGCTAATAGGGGTGAGGGCCAAAGTCTTCGAGAAATAAGAGTAAGAAGAGAACACAGTGGTATCCTAGTACTAATATTGGAACTTTTCCTTCTGTGGGTGGCAGACTATTTGGACTATGTCTAATGATTTATATTGCTTTAGTTCTCTAGGTGACCAAGAATCATACAGAATTATCTAGAAATAGCTAAGTTCTACATCAGAGCTAGCATACTTGGTGTGGAGGAAAGAGAAGAGAAATGGATCTTACCCAACAGGTCTTGTGTCTTCAATGGCTCTGTCCACTGGGATCAAATCGCTGAGGTAGACATTGAAGTTTCCTTCTTTCCATCTTCTTTCTGCCTCCTTCTCTTTTCCCTGGGGCACAACCACAGGACGTCCAAACTGCCCTGGGGCTTTGGGGTCCCTTGGAGAAAGTGTCATATCGATGCTTAATACTGGGTGCATTTCGCTGTCTTTAGGTGAAAGGGCTTTTGTATGCCTTTGATTGAGTTCTTCGTGCTGTACCGTGGCATTTAAGCTGATTCTTGCTGGCTTTAGTCCCCCAGCTAAGATGTGATTAGTTTGAGACACTCTTGCTCTCTGGAGAGCAAGTGAAGAGAAAGATGCCTCACTTCTGTTCTTGGAAATGTGTTTTCTTTGTCTTTCACCCAATACGAAAGGAAATACAGTTTTGATTTTAGGATTAGGGACCTCTTTGGTGTTTGTCTTTAGCTCCTCTTCCTTGGTTATAATCACAACATGGCTTTCAGAAAAATTGAATTTCTTCCCACCAGCCACTTTGGCTCCATCATCCTTTGGCAAGTCTCCCAACTGTGTCTCATTAATAGATTGCTTCTTTAAGTGATTTAAATTGGCAGAGAACTTGGGAAAGGGAAGGTTCTTATTGGCTTTGTGTTTATATGCAATTAGATATTTTCTCTGAGCCTCAGTTTTATTTAAGGTTAAGGCTTCCCTAGATTTTGGCACTGGTGGACTGGCAGGGAGTGTCCTCTCATTTGCTACGGCATGTGATATCTGCTTTGATCTGTCACTATTAAACCTGATGGTCACATCCAGGGTCCTTTCAGCGGCTTGTTTTGATGTGTCACTGCTGTGACTGTGTCTCTTCTGGGCCTCCTGGTTTATACCCAAAGGTCTTGTGTGTAGAGATAGTTGGGGCAATGGAGTTCCTCCGGCTGCTATGAATGTGGTTTTCTGAGCCCCCTGAGCTGTCGTTTGCTTTGGGGTCACAGGGCGAGAATAGGCTTCCAGTTTGATGGCGTGTTCATCTGTTATCGGCTTGGTAAAAGTCACAGGAAAGGTCTGCAGATGTACAGGATGCCACAAAGGTGCAATCTTGACACTTCCTGGAGCTTTCTGTATTCGTCTTTCCTTCTGGATTTGGTCCAAATCATCTTCAACCTTGAGCACACCGTCCTCCGTCTTTCTCAAGTTCTCTTTGCCCCATATGCCCTTCCCGTGGCCCCTGAGTGGGGGCTTTATCTCTTTCATGCTGCTGTAAAGAATCTTCATTTGGTCTGGCTGAACTCTGAACCCTATCCTCTCCCTTCTGACTACGTCTTCCTTCAGAACCCTAGTGTTGATCTCACTGAATGAGAGGCGGAGAGCTGCCATGTCAAAGAGCAGCCAGATGATAGAAGCTACAAATATAAATGCCAGGACTCGCCCACTTCCGCGGAAAAACTTTCGGATCTTGTTCATGGTACAAAGGCTTCCCTTGCAGCCTGCCCTCCCTCTGAGCCAGCTTACCTTGAGTGCAGAGGGAGCTGAAGCAGCAGCAGCAGCAGCAGCAGGACTGCCAGAAGGCGCCCCCCTCCCCTGAACACAGCAGGAAACAGCAGTCCAAGGGGAAAGCTCAGCTCCTACCGCTTGTCAGTCTCTGCCTGCGTGGCATTTCACAGCAGCGCATCTGTGCCTGCTGGGCTGGCCCCTGGCTAAACCCTGCGGAGCACTGTCCTTGGGTCACTCTGGGAGCAGTCGATGCCAGCTGCCAGATAGTTCAACATATCACTCGTCTTGTCTCCGGGAGCCCATGTCCACCTTCCTACAAGCCAAAGGAAAGGTGGGGGCCGGGCTGGGGCTGCTGCTTCTCTCCTCCCAGTTTTCAGCCTGCACGCTGTAACTCAACACCACTTCTCATAAGGAAAACATTTCAAGCCATTACCCAGAAAACTTCATTCAGCTCTCACCTTCTGTGTTATGTGAGAGTGTGTATGTTTTCCGGGCAATAAAGGGAAAGAAAGCTATCTCACTTGGAGGGCATGTGTTCCCGGTTTGCAACCCCACCTCCCCCATTCCTGCTCGTTAACCCTGTTGTACCCAGGTCTCCCAATGAGCTGCCTGAGCAATTAATCACTGACCTTAATGTTCAGCTTTAAGAGGTAGCAGCTTGAAGAGGGGCCTAGCATAATCTCACTTCCAGAGGTGGATGTGTAAGTAAGTCTTCCTTGGACGGTTATCAAAATGTTTGTAAGTCAACTGTTTATGTTAAACGAGTCCATCTATTTTTGTTATTTTATTTAATAACGTCATATTGCTGTAAAAGTTTCTAAAATCGTACTCTCAGTTTCGATGCTTATCAGTGCTGATTGCACTGAACTTGGACCAGACTTTGAGTGGCACTGGTAGCTGAGCAGTTCCCACACGGGCTTTGCCTTAAAATCACTGAGGAAGCCCCTCTAATTTCTGATTAATTGGTGGGGGGAGAGGGGGAGATGACAGTCGATAAGCTTTCCAAGTCTTTCTAATGTAAAGCCAAAGATGAGAATCACTGGTCTACAATAAAATGCCTCACTGTTTTCTGTTTGTTTGTTTGTTTGTTTGTTTTTGTTTTGTTTGTGTGTGTGTGTGTGTGTGTGTGTGTGTGTGTGTGTGTGTGTGTTTGGGGGACGGGGTTTGAACACGGAATTTTTGTGAATTTCCTTTTCACACAGAGTTAAACTTAACAACTGAATCATAACCTGCATTTTAACATTGCCTGTGATCAACATTGTCCATACAATTTGAGAAGCACATCGGTGTGATCTGCAGACGGCCATGCCACTTATCACTGTCGTGTCGGAGGAGTATAGTGTCCCTGCTTTGAGATCATCTCAGGCTCCCAAAAACGTGGGAAACGAAGAAGGAAAGATTCTGAATTCTTTACACTTACACATTGCCTCGGCAGCACTTGGCCTTTAAGTTTATACTTCGGCTCAAGGGAGGGAACCCCGATAAACGCAGCTATGGTAGGCTTCTTGGATCCATAACTGTCTGTTTTTTATTCGGTGACTGCTCACTGATTTGGAATACCCACACGGACTGTAACCTTTGTAGCTCTGCCATTTCCTCCATGCGCCTCGCCTCGCCTCGTCCATCCTTCCAATGTCTGTTGGGTGTTTTCCATGGCTCAGGTGCTGTGTTTGGTGTCAAGGATATTGAATAAAAGGACATAGTTCATGCCTTTGAGGTCTCACAGTCAGGCAGGGGAACACAAGCAGGTAGGCACATATAGAATCCTCAACAAGCAATAATGAGAGAATAATATCCCAGATCAGATTCTCTGGGGATGCAGTTTGGTTTTAAAATGCACCAATGACTTTTGAAGAAGCTATCCATAGGCCTTAGGGATGAGTAAGAGCATAATGATCTCTGCTCAGACTGTGGTCTAAGAAAATAAATATTAGTTGGGTGGTGAAAGGTAGATAAATTAGCCAAAGCATAGAAGTGAAGAGAGGGCACTGTCCCTTAGGGGAAGCACATGTTTCTGAGAACCAGCATATCAGAAACACAGGCTTTGGTGTTAGCTTCTGTGCATGTGTGCATGTGTGTGTGCGCATGTGCGTGCGTGTATGTGTGTGTGTGTGTGTGTATGTCCAAGATATCCCAAAACTTTGTCCAGCTCTTTTTATTGAGAACCGAGCAAAGTGTTTGGGATATCTTGGGCACACACACACACACACACACACACACACACAATGAGGAAGACACAATTATAACTATACTTTGTAATCAAGGAAACAAAAGCTTAGAGAGGTGACACAACTTGTAGAGAGTGGAGGAGCTGGATTTCGAATAAATGACTGCATGATGCTACAGTTCATGTGCTTAAATACCACACAGTACTGCTTCTCTAGCTGTATGACTTGCAAGTTAGTTAATTTTATGTGTTTACTCAGCAATGAAAAAGAAAAGAATTTCTGCTTTTCAGGTTAATGTGAAAATTTCAGAATATAATTTAAAGGTCTTGTTACTTAGAATGTACTCCACTAATGATAGTCACTGCCATTAATACTGTTGCTGATAGGAGTATGGGGTACAATATACTAGCTTGTATCAAAAATGGGATACAATATACTAGCTTGTATCAAAAATCAAATAGAAGCCCTAACCGGTTTGGCTCAGTGGATAGAGCGTCGGCCTGTGGACTGAAGGGTCCCAGGTTCGATTCTTGTCAAGGGCATGCACCTTGATTGCGTGTGGGCACATCCCCAGTAGGGAGTGTGCAGGAGGCAGCTGATCAATGTTTCTCTCTCATCGATGTTTCTACTTCTCAATCTCTCTCACTCTCCTTCTCCTTTCCTCTCTGTAAAAAATCAATAAAATATATTTTTAAAAAATCAAATAGAAGACCGATAACTAACACGATTTAAGCAATGGAGCACCAAGTCTATCTGTGTTTTTGTTTTTTTTGTTGTTTTTTTTTTGCTGCTCTTATTTCCTTTTATTATGGATTTTATTAATGAATAATTATTTACTGAGAGATAATTACATGCCTCCAAATGAAATAGGTGACATTGTTTCTGCCCCTAATGACCTTAAAACTCCACTGACTAGAACACCCTCAACCCAAACATGGCACAACTATTAAGGATCTATGTCCTAAAATAAAATGAGAAATGTTTGTTTTGAGTTTTTCAGTATTAGGGATAAGTGGTTTGCATTAAAGAGAATAATGATAAGCTATACATGCATCACTGAATTTGAATTTAGGTTTAAATTTTGGGATTCCAGTTTGAAGACAATATGGGATGAGGAAATTTGAATGGGAAAACTTAGTAAATATTACATATCGTTTTGCTTTCTTATTTAAATATAGTCATTTTTTCCTTCAAAAAATTTTTTGAGAAAAAGACACATTGTATCCAACAGAATAACACTATCCTGTGAGCAAAACCCACCCACACACAAAGAGAATGTTAAAATCACAATTTAAGGCTGGAGTTATTGCAAAATCCATGGGTAGCATACACATAACAAGTGAGAATCTTATTCCATTTTAACCAGTTCTTCCTGTGAAGAGGCATGAATATAACGGTGGCAGCCATTTTCACATTGGTGTATGTATCCTTTTTTATAAGTTTTGGAAGCTGCTTAAGAAAGAGCCTCCATCCCTAAGTCCCAGAGAATGAGACTGCTGTGGTCTTCCCTTAGACATTTGTTCTTGAAAACGGTTCCTTGTATTAGTGGTGGTAAATCATAATCATTTAAGTCTGACTTAAAAGAAAGATAATATACTGTGCTTAGACTTCAGTTTTCATTTGATTCTTGAAAAGTGGGGACAATCCAACATTTGTGCTTTATAGGTACCTGACCAGTATTAATTTTTTAATATTTTATTTTGACTAGGAAGAAATTTAATAAAGTTAAAAGTAAAAAAGTTAATTGAGTATCTTCTTTGGATAAAGAACTGTGCTAGGTTTCAGAAGCAAGAAAAAGAGAAGGTCTGCCCTAATCGGTTTGGCTCAGTGGATAGAGCGTTGGCCTGCGGACTGAAAGGTACCAGGTTCAATTTCTGTCAAGGGCATGTACCTTGGTTGCAGGCACATCCCAAGTAGGAGGTGTGCAGGATGTTTCTACCTCTCTATCCCTCTCCCTTTCTCTCCGTAAAATATCAATAGAATAATATTTAAAAAGAAAGAAAATGAGAAGGTCCCTGAAGGACAAGTTGTCAGTGAGCCCAAAACTTGTAACTCAAATACTAAGTTAACATAGGTTTGATTAATTATAAATTTGGGGATAAAAAGAGAAAATAGCTCATGGAGACTCTGATAAGGGTGTTATTAACTGAGACAGAAAAATTGTTTGAGTGAAAAGAGAAGTTTAGGTTTAAACATGTTGGATTTGAAATATATATGGGTTATATAATCATATATACAGTGTATCTCCCCAAAATGTATACACACAGCTGACACTTCAATTTTGAAAATGAAATGTATCTTTGCAAATAATAAATGCATATATGCTTATTTAAATTCAAGCTATACAGCAAAATTTGGAGTAAAATTTGAAAGTTCATCTTCATATCCATATTATTGAATGTCAAATAAGCATATATGCATTTATTATTTGCAAAAATAATTTTTAAGAATAGACAAACATACACCCAAATGTTAAAAGTGCCTACTCTGGATCACCGAGTTTCTAGTGATTTTTAATTTATTTTTAATTTTGTCTAACTGTGTTTTGTAATTCTATAATGTCTACCAATACAGTATTGTTTAAACTTTTTTATGTATTTATACAATTTATACACATGTAAACACGTGTAAAGAAACTGGTAAGTCTCACATCGGAGAAACAAAGTGGCTGGTGGACACAGAGGAGACTTTTTCTGAATCCTCTTTGTGTCTTTTCCTATTTGCCTGTATCAGCTATTTAGGAAAGTAAGTAAAATTATATACAAATTGCACCCCCCCCCATATTTATACTTTTAAAAAAGAGATCAGGTTTGATTTTAATTTACTGACATGGCAAGAGCTCATAACATATTGGTAAATGAAAAAATAAAATAAAAATGGTAGTTGATTCCATTTTATTTTATTTTATAAAATGTGGGTATATATGATCAGAAAAAATGGTTGCATCACTGGATCAATGATTTCTAGGGGAGGAGTATGGGGGATAGAATTCAGTGCAAAGGGGCATGAGGAAACCCATTTGGGGTGATGGAAATATCCTGTGTCCTGATTTGGGTGAGGTATACAGCTCTATGCTTATAGAAAGTCGATTATTATTAAATGTAAATTATACCTCAGTGAATCCACCCACCTCCACCACCAACATCAAAAAAGGTCTATATGGTTATATACCCAAACAAAAACAGATTATTGTGGTGGATTAGATTATTCAAAAAGGCTCTCTCTCTCACTCCCCACTTCCATGGAGTCTATTTCTCTGTTCCAATGTTGTTAACCCAAGCCATATGACTTCCTTTAGACTCATGGTAGGCCATGTGTTTCCTTGACCTTTGACTTTGGGATTGGCCATGTTCTTGCAAGCTTGTGCTCATTCTTTTGCATCTCTGTCAATGCGGTAAGAAAAGCTTCCTGCAGGTGACTGCTGGCCCTTCATCGAGGACTTCAGAATGAATAGACATGGAGCAGATCAGAGCCTTGCCCACACGAGCAAACCCAGCCAGTCCTGCAGTTTGAACAAAAGCTGCCAGTCACGCCCAACCAACCTCCAGATACGTGAGAAATAAATGTTTATTGGTGAATGCTAAAAAAAAGAAAAGAAAAGAAAATGTATCTTAATGAACACTACCTTTATAGTTATTCAAATTGTGTGTATCCATTTTTGGGGACACCCTATCTATTGAACAAATATGCATTGAGTACCAATCATATACTAGTTTCTGGGAGAACAAAGAAGCTAAAGCTCATAGTTTAGTGTAATTGTTTTCCTTTTTTTTATTGTGCATCAGCAATCTCATGGGGAGGGATTATTAAAATATAGATTCACACAATGTACTTGGTAAAAGTTGGAATCAGTTGTTATGAAGAGAAAGAAATGCTCTAACTCAGAAGAGGGGTAGGATGGTCAGAGAACTTTGAGAGTCCTGCTGACCTTTAAACCAATGCTTCTGATCTTGGGGCAAACACACTGAGTCACAACAGAACAGAGTGGGGATCTGGACAGCCGCCCAGCATTCATGAGGCAGAGTGTCAAAGGATGATGGGGAAGCAGATATGGAGTGATGATTTCTGATCAACTTGGTGGGAAGTAGGATGCCATGGAAAACTTCTTAAAGCAAGTGAATGGTTGAATCTTGAAGCATTAAAAGAACTTCTACAGATTAGAGTAGGAAGTAGATAGCAGGGTTTTCTTTTGTCCGTGTGTGTGTGTGTGTGTGTGTGTGTGTGTGTGTGTGTGTGTAAAGGAATATTCTAAAATGACCACAGGCATGTCAGGGACTTTATCCTTTGAAAATCTATTACTAATCATATAAACATCCTTCATCTGTTTCTTTTGGCAGAAACTGGATTAATCTTCAGCTGTTCCCTGACATCACCCACTTAAAAGTTTCAATGATTCATTTGCAAGGCTTGGGTTTAAAAAAACAAAGGCCTGAGTGAGTATATTTAGGGTTTGGCCAGAACAAAATTATCAGGTGAAGTGAAATGAGTGCTTGGTGCCCAACCCTCTGCCTCCCCCTCCCCGCTTCCCCAAGGAGCTCCACCTGCCTAACTTGAGCCACCTCTGTGCTACTCCAGGTGCTGCACCAATCATGCCCTCAGAACATGTCCTGATTCCTTCCTCTCTCATCTGTGCTACCCTGAAACCTGCCTGTTCTCACTCTGCTCTCCATTTCAGCACAGAGAACAGAAGGAAGAGGAGAGGAGTAGAAAAAGAAGTGTTGTGGGAGGGGCAGCCAGCAGGAGCTCTGGGTGAGGGGCATTTAAGGGCACTTTCATGAGCTGAGAAGTGGGATGAAATGAAAGCCTTTCAAAAAGAGCTCCTATCTCTCCCACCACCTCCAACTCCATTTCTGCCCCCAGGAGAAAGATCAAAATAACTTTCTGTGGGATGAAACGATGACAATGACTTTGGATCCAATTATGTTATCGTAACCTGGAAATAACCCTTCCATTTGAGGCTCGCTAACGTACTGAACTGTGAAACTCAAATTACAATGTGAGAAATGAAAGAGACTTGAACTCAGGGCCCTTTAGACATTTTCCTCAATATCAAAGAATGATTTTTAGTTCTGATCTCTGAAAAGAAGGAAACAGACAAGTGATAAGCTAACTGAGAAATGGTGGAAGCAATACCTAATTGGAAATGAGAGTAAAAGAGGAAAATAAAAATGGGTTCGGATTGATGTCAGCCTTGCAGTTACCGCAGGATCTGAATTTGTTTACATTATCACATATTTTCAGAGTTACTGACTGATGTGAAGTGTCTAAGTGTTTCCCTTACCCTTGGGAGCCAAGGATTAGGTAACTTTCCAAGGCTGGGCACACAGCAGACAGGAGCATGCAAGTGTCCACGCATGGTTAAGCTAAGAAATGTAAATATAGCTTTCCAGTCCCCCAACTTCTTTCCAGAGGAATGAAATAATCCTGGGAATAGTGCTACTCCATGAATTGGGGCTGGATTTTAGCCATGCATGTAAAGAGGGAGCACTTGAGAGAGAAGAAAAGAGGAGCAATATGTATATTTCACATGTGCACACATATGTGTCTATGTATTTATATGTGGACACACAAGCTCCATGTGTGGTTTATGTTTGTGTGTATATATTGATATGTATCCTCATATGTATGTATAGAGTTCACAGAGCACACACAAACAAATACACACCAGATGTGCTGATTTTTAGCTCAGTAAGAAAAAGTGAGAGGAATGAAATGGCTTTTGAGGACATTGGCCATATTACCAGGTATATTGCGTTTTGGAGGGCATATCATGTTTTGTGCATGTTTATTCCGGGTAAGAGGAGACTCAGGGGAACATAATAACTGCTTCAAATTTTTGGATATCATGTGAAAAAAAAGAATTTAACTCATTCCATATTGTTCCAGAGGGTAGAAATGAGGCTGAGGCATAGTAGATTTCTGTTCTAAATGAGAACAACTTTCTAACAATTAGTATTATACGAAAGAGACATGTATTCCTTCTAAAAGTAGATAATGATCTGCCTGCTCTTGGAAATGACATGTGGCAGAGGCTGCAGGGCCATCTGTCATGAAAATTGCAGGGGGCATCTTTCCATTCGGTGGGGGTTTACACCAGGCGTTTGTTGCACCATCTTCATTCTGAAATTCAAGGGTTCTCTCACACACACAAACACATTTTAAGGGAAGTCAAGTCAGATAATAGTTTTGGCTTTCTGACTGTTTTTATTTTATTCAGTGTCTTATGAGCAGCTAACTCACATCTTAATAGGTTTTAGAAATAGCATTTTTTTCTGTCTTCTATTTGATTTCTGTTCTCCCCACTTCTTTCCCTCACCTTTAATTTTTGTGTTTTCTGTTTTTTTTTCCTTGTCTTTTCTTCATTCTGCCTGTGCCCAATAGACATAAGGGATGAAGTGAAAACAATGTTTGTTGAAAAAGTAAAATGAGGTAGAAAAATGTTGAACTCAGTTAACCTTTATTTTCACTTCAAATCCTGGCTGTGTCTAAGTATGTACATGCATACTTGAGTGAGTGTGTGTGTGTGTGTGTGTGTGTGTGTGTGTGTGTGTGTAGACCCTCAGTGAGTTGTGGTTTTGCCTGGAAAATAAAGCTCATAGTATTTTTCACCAAGACTGTTCATTTTCCAAGTGGACGTTTGTAAGAGTTAGGGGTTGGGAACCACTTTTGGTTTTCACAATGCCTGGGGCTACTACTGGTGTTTAAGTGGAGAAAGGAAGAAGTATTCAGTGCTCTGCACTGTTCAGACAGTCCCATTCAACCAAGTATTATGCCACTTCAAAAGACAATAGAGCCCCATTGAGGAATCCTATATAATAAAGAGGTAATATGCAAATTGACCCTCTCGCCATTGCACAAGATGGCTGCCCCCATGTGGTCAAAGATGGCCTCCACAAGATGGCTGGCAGGAGAGGGCGGTTGGGAGTGACCAGGACAGCAGGGGAGGGCAGTTAGGGGCAACCAGGCTGGCAGGGGAGGGCAGTTAGGGGTGACTGGGCTAGCAGGGGAGGGCAGTTGGGGGTGATCAGGCTGGCAGGGGAGCAGTTAGGTGTTATCAGGCTGGCAAGGGAGTGGTTAGGGAGTGATCAGGCTGGCAGGCAGAAGCAATTAGTGGCAATTAGGCAGGCAGGCAGGTGAGCAGTTGGGAGCCAGCAGTCCTGGATTGTGAGAGGGATCCCAGATTAGACAGGGTGTAGGCTGAGCTGAAGGACACCCCCTCTGCCCAGTACACAAATTTCATGCACTGGGCCTCTAGTAATAGATAAAGGCTTTGGAGATAGACTCTCTGGGTTTGAATCTGGTTCTGCTCTGTGATCTTGTACTTTAATCTCTCTGAGCTTTAGTTTTCTCATCTGTAATATGGGGTATAATATGAACATCTACCTCACAGTATTGTTGGGAAGATTAAATAGATTAACAAGGCAAGTACTTAGAGGAGCACAGACAATAAAACACACTCAACAAGTTTCAGCAATAATTTTTATTTTTCTAAAGTGAGTATTTGGATTCATTTTACACGTTGACTACATGAGAGCTTCTATATGCTTTAACCAGTTTCAGGGGACCAGAACCCAATGAACCATTATGTAAAAAAGTGTGATCTATGGAGTTGTGAAGTTGCTGTGATATTACCATGGACATACATGTATAGTAATCACTGAAAGGATAAAATTAGTCTGCCTTTTCTTCTCCTCCTCTCACATATATGCTCCCAACTATTTCCCTAACACACACACACACACACACATACATACACACACATACACACACACAGTTGTAATTAATAAAATATATTCATTTAAAACCCTAGGAGTTTTGCCAGTATGTATTTGCTCAATAAGGGGATATAAAAATACATTTATAATATGTGGGAAATACGAAATTTTGAAAGAGTTTTTTCTGTAATTCATTATGCTTGAAAATGCAATTCATACCACATACATCCCTAATCCTACACTGACAATTAAGATTATTTTATCTTTTTAAAGACAGACTCAGAGGCATTTCAAGATTTGTCACATTCCAAGGTCAATTCACAGACTCTAACAATAATTCTGCCATAGTTAATTCTAGAAGGCATATTTGATTAAGTGGAATCTGTTAAAACATTGTTATGCCATAGAAATTGCTTAGACAAGAAATCCCTAGTATTAGCTTGCTTACCTTTCTTTTTAAAATATATTTTATGAAAACAGAGTCAAGATTCTTCATAATGGTGTGTACTTTGGTATGGTGAACAATATTTCCAAATGATTTTGTCCTATCTGTTTAAATAATTTCCCTTTCCTCTTTTGTCAGGTTTGTTTGGAGGAAAACACAAGTATGTATGACAATATGTGGGTTGAGCCCCATGATTCCCCCATGATATGACCATTGTATTTTTCTATGAGTATACAAGGAGAGGCAAGAAACCTTTTTCTGCCTTTCTGAATGCACTTGTTGATGTCCTTCTGGCACAGGTAACCTGCATGTACTGGATGCCCCAAATTCCATGCAGAGAATGGAGGCATTTTATAGTTTATTAAAATATGCACATTCTCCCATTTTTCACTACCATATTTGTTCTAAGGATGAAGTGACTTCTTACAGGTCAAGTGATTAGAAAAACACAGACAAATAAAACATACTCAGTAAGTGTCAGCTACAATTTTGATATTTCTGAAGTGGCTGGGAATGGAATATTTGGAATCATCTTGCCTGTGGAGTATATATGAAAATTTCTGTATTCCTTATCCAGTTTTTAATTAATTGGAACATGGTAAACCAGTACTAAAAAATTCTATGGGGAGGATGGAGGTATTTTATAATTCATTTAAATAAGAGGATTGTATGTACCACTCTGATACAAGATCTTGATAGTGGGGGAGGCTGTGCATATGTGGGGGCAAAGAGTAGAATATGTGGGAACTCTCTGTACTTTCTGCTCAATTTTGCTGTGAAAATAAAACTTCTCTAAAAAATGAAGTCTATTAAGCACTCAAAATACTATCAGGATTATGGTTTGGATTGTAAAATAACAACAATAATGTTTAAGTAGTTAGGCATTTTTAAGACCAAAACTTTAAATTCTTTTCTCTCATGTATATTCTCACCCCCAGCTCCACTGGGTTTTACCAAAATTCAACTTTATGAGGAATTTCATTTATTGATACATGCTTGTCTGCCCTTGAGGAAGTCCAGCCTAGAAAAGAATTCCAACAAGCAGTTACCTTCACGACTCTCTGGTTGGCCTGGTCAGGGTACAGCTGGTTTGTCTGAAGTGCTCGTGGTTCACTGGTTTACATAGCCATGATCTGGGTGTCATTTGCATTGTTTTCTTTTTATCTTTACAATTCTTGTTTGTGTTTTTGTGCATTAAAAGTTTAATTACATTCAAAATGTGATTACTCGTCCATTATTTATTTCTTAGCAAGGAAACAGAAACTTGGAATAGAACACTCCATGCACAAAAATAAGTTATCTATGGGGAGACAGGTTGGCATAGGAAAGAGCAGACAGAGTTTGAGATCACCAAATCTCAAACTCATATCTCACCTCTGCCATTTTGGAGGGACTTAAGCACCCCGTATTCTCATTGAGCTTCAGTTTCCTTATGTGAAAGCTTTGCATTCTGAGGCTTACTTGTTGGAGTTGTGAGAATTGGAGGAGGAAGGTGAAAGGATGAAGGTAAAAGGTAAACAGAATTAGGAGGAGGGTAAAAGCACCTAGCTGTGTCTGGCACATAGTAGATGCTTATTAGATGTTAAAGTGGCAATTAATGGTGGTTGCTATTGTTATCTTTATGGTGGAATTTTTGATGAATAAGTTTTGTTAAAGAATTGTCATTTGTTTTCAAACTATGACACCATAAAGCCATGCCTGCAACAACAATAACAACAACAACAAAGACTGGAGACTAAGCTCAACAATTTGTTATATAGTAAGTAGGCAGAAGCCTACATTCCCCAGACAATATTAGCCACAGACTTTAGAGACAAGATACAACAATACTACTCCATGTGACTGAAATGTACACACAGCGCCTTGGCATGCATGAGATTAGCAGGTGCTTGAAAGTTTCCAAGAAGTAACCCATATTGGATTATGATTTGGATGTAGGTAACCAAAGAGCTAATTTATAATAGGAGCCAGACTAAAGTGTAATAAGAATACGTGATTAACCAGAAAATTATGAATTTATTTATCAGCTACTTATTTCACAATATTATGTGATAGGTTCTGTGTTATGTGCTGGGAATTTATAAAACATAGTCCTTAAAATCAAGTTTCTTAGGCTAATAAACTAGCATTTATAACAAAGATAAATGAAAATGTTATGGAGAAGTCTGTGCCACATTTAGTAGACTACACAGAAAGACATCTGGCTAACTTGGAAAAGTCAGGGGAAATAGCTGTAGGGATGAGTAATAAAGATTGAATAACAGCTATCAAGAAAGACAAAGGGACTGGGTAATTCCAGTCAGAAAGAACAGTGTGTGCGAAGACACAGTGATTTAAGGAGCATGTGGGACATTTGGTAGATCAGGGAAAATGCAATAAATAAGCTTGGAGGGGGAAGCAGGGACCAGATCATGACATTGTTTGTGTGGTGTACTTATTATGATGCAAAAGAAGAGAGCTCACAATCAACAGTAGCAGGAAGGAGTTTCTCAGTTGTCCCTGTCAGTCAGTGAGCTAAACGCTTCTGGATCCTACATCACTTGGGTTTAAAAAAAATACATTTTTATTGATTTCAGAGAGGGAAGGAGAGGGAGAAAGAGAGACAGAAACATCCATGATGAGAGAGAATCATTGATCAGCTGCCTGCTGCGCTCCCCGCCACTGGGGATTGAGCCCGTAATCTGGTCATGTGCCATGACCCAGAACTGAATGACTCTCAACCACTGAGCCATGGGTTTTTATTACAGGGTGGTGTTTTTTGTTGTTGTTGTTGTTTGTTTTTCAGTTTTTTCCCCCCTGTCCTGACTCTGCTTCCCCAGGGAATCACATACATCCTGGTCGCTGATCACCAATGCTACAGAACATTTTTGTGCCCTATGTGGAGGACATAAGAGTACTTAGGAGTGAAGTTTTTGGTAGAAGAACAAAGTCCATGGTAATATGGTAAAAAATCTGTTGGTGAGCTTATAAGAACCAGAGCCTGCTCTATAAAACGATCCTGGTGCCTCCTCACCCACCAAACCATATTCTTATTTTGTCAGCTAGCTTGATTCTTCCAATTGTTACATTCCCTTAGGAATTAAGAGACTGATGTTTTAAGACTCTCTGCCTGTGATTTCTCATTTGAGACTCTTCTTGTGGAACTGGATCTCACATGCTGGATTTCCTTCATCTCTCTCAACCTTTGAAGACATCTCCCAACCAAAATTCTTCTGTGTACCTAGTGACTAGTTAGATCTAATGGCTTATTATGGTTCAATAGCTTCACCTTCCCCAAGAAGAGTATGCTTAATGTCTTCAACATGATATTCCCATTGCCTCACCTTTCTTGCTTACTCCCAATTTACACTCTTTGGAAATATTTCATGTAATTTGATAATCAGGTATTTTTTATAAAACTGATTTTAATTACTTCCTATATACCCCTTGCCTCCCCCATTATCAACATCCCCCACCAGAATAACACATTAGTTATAATCGATTACCTACATTGACACATTATAATTGCCCAGAGTCCATAGTTTACACTATAGTTGATGTTTGGCATTGTATATTCTATGAGTTTGGATAGACATATCAATGACATGATATCATTGTGGTATCATATAGAATTAAAATATTATATTTTCACTGCCCTAAAAATCTTCTGTGCTCTGGCTTTTAAAAAAAGATATTTTTATTAATTTCAGAGAGGAAGGGAGAGGGAGAAATAGAAACATGAATAATGAGAATCATTGATAGGCTGCTTCCTGCAGCCTCCTGCACTCCCCCTACTGGGTATCGAGCCTGCAACCTGGTCATGTGCCCTGACTGAGAATCTGTGACCTCCTGGTAGATGGTGAACAACCGAGACACTGTGGCTGGGCTGTGCTCTGCCTTTTCATCACCCCCGTCCCCTGCTGTGCCCTCTACCCATCCTCTCACAGCCACTGACCTTTTCACTGTCTCCATAGTTTTTCCTTTCCCAGAACACTATATACAGTAGTTGGAATAGTACACTATATAGCCTTTTCAGATTGGCTTCATTTACTTAGTAATATGCATATATGTTTCCTCCATGTCATTTTATGTCTTGCTAGCTCATTTTTAGCACTGAATAATAGTCCATTGTCTGGATGTACCACTGTTTATCTATTCACCTATTGAAGCACTTCTCAGTTACTTCCAAGTTTTGGCACTTATAAATAAAGCTGCTATAAAAATCTGTGTGCCTGTTTTTGTGTGGATGTATATCATTTTCAAATGCTTTCTTTTCTTTCTTTCTTTTTTTTTTTTTGAAGCAAGTCCATTGAAGTAAATAATGATGAAAAAAGCAATACCTTTACTATCAAAGGATCATCTATTGTTACAACTTAAGATAGGTCTCCATGTGTGTAATGACATCATAATAGGCTGACCTGGGTGATATTTGAGGAGGGGGTCTTTGGCCTCTCAAAACACTCAGTTCAAGAAAGTCATGATTTGCTCTATTGAGGAATTTTTTACTAAAATTTTATGGTTCTCACTCTTTTCAATTTCAGAGCTTGCTATAAATTTTAGTGGTCTACTTAAAAAAATTGTAAGAACCACACTTACACTGGACAGATCAACAGTCCCTCTGTCAGTCAGACAATATTCTAATATGTCTTGAACAGCAACTATAATTACTAAACTCCTGAGTTTGTCACCATTCAAACATTATTTCTTGTCAAATGCAACATTTATTGTCTTGTCTGTGATGTTATATATTCTCACCAGGCCAAGTTCTTTGGGGAAATGCATTGTATAGTTCTAGCAGACACCCACCACTGTTTTATTCTTTGAGAATGGTGCCTTAGAGTTGTGCAATGCTGCAGCTTTGCATGGTGGGTAAGCATACAATATTTATCTAAGTTTGTCTTGACTGTTACTTCATTCTTCCTTAACCTGTGTTTTTTATTATCTTCTCATACATCCCATTCAGCCCGATGTTCATCTGACAAACCACAATAACATTGTCCATATTAACTAGAATGAAATGGGATCTTGTTCTTGACTTAAGGCCAGTTTCAGCACTGAGTTCTAGAGGGTTGAGTGTGATGGGTAGAAAGTGCTGTGACTATTAGTCCTTTCTTAATTTTGTCCTGATTACATGCTTTTATTTGTAGCAAAATTTAATTTTACATATAGATTAAAAGTCACCCATATTACTTTTTAAATCTGAACACAATGACCCTATTTGTAGTCAGGCAATTTATATACAGATATTTATACAGACAACTTATCAGCATAACCACAAAGATCATAAATTCCTCAAATTAAGAGACTTGGTCTCTCTTTGTTCCCTTTGTGTTACATAAAATATTGGGTTACCACTTTCATTTCCTTTCAATCTTTAGCTGAAGGAGCTTCCTAGTCATACAGCATTATTTGTCTTGTTCTGCTATTGTCACTACTTTGAAGAGTCTCTAAATATTTAAATGAGAAACTTCTCATTGAAAATATAGCCCTTTATGCTATTTTAAAGTTGCAGAGGTATGGACTTAACTAATCAATTTGTCCACACAAAAGTGACTATTTTCTCAGGGGAAATAGTCAGAAATATATGTGTATTAGTAGAGAAACTCAGTCTATTGTTGCTTGCAATGGGAAGCCAATAGAAAATAATTTGGCCAGGCTAATTGAATAATTTTCAGGGTTCAGGAAAAGACCACAAGTATAGAGTATAGAGGGTTAAAAGTATAGAGGGTTGTCTTGGGAATTCCTTATGAGAAACTATAGATGGCCAGCTATTCAACTGAGCTGTGTCAAATATCAGACTTCATTTTTTTTTCAAAAAAACTTCCTTCAGCTTCCTCCATCTCTTTTAAAAATGATTAATTTTTTAGATGAAAAGATAGTGATATAATAACTAATTGCTACTGGAAATTCAATAGAGAGATCTTTATAATTGTCATAAATGTGCATTTTTTTCTTTTATTTTTAGAGAGAGCTTCTTATTTCATTTTAATAGAAAATACCTACATTATTTAATATCCAGATATTCCAGAGGTTATCCAGAACCCAGTTTTAAGTCTTTAGTCCAAATTTCATGCACCGGGCCTCTAGTAATGTAATAAAAACAATCATAAAATAGAGATCGACAAAGCCAAAAGTTAATTATTTGAAAAGTCTAATAAATAGTTAAATGTTTGGTAAAAATAGCATGAAAAGAGATAAGAAGGCATAGATAACCAATGGGGAAAATGACATAATAGATCTTTCAGAAATTAAAAATATCAAGAGAGTGTATTATGAACAAACTATTTAGTAATAAATTTGAATATTGATAAATTTCTAAAAATACAAAACTTACCAAAACTGATGCAAGAGAAAATATGCATGGGCCTTTGACTTTTAATGATATTGAATTCTAAATTTAATAGATAAATAAACTCAAACCAACAAACAAAATCCAGTCTGTCACAAAGGATACTCCCAATCCACTTGTCATCTTTAATGAATTCTATCAAAGAGTTTAAAAAGAAATACAACCATTTAGATCAATTCTATCAGAAAACAAAGAAGGAACACTCTGTAACTTGTTTTATGTGGCAAGTATAAACTTGATACTAAAACCTCATAAGGATATTATGAGTAAGGAAATTTATAAGTCAAACTTAGTAATGAACATAGATATAAAAACCTTAAAAAATATTAACAAAACCAATACAGCAATATCCAAAAAAGATAAATTATGATTACATTTGGTTTACTCTATGAATGTATAATGGTTTATCATTAAAAAATAATCAGTGTACTTCACCAACAAATGAGAACAATCATGTAATCATCTCAATAGATAAAGAAAAAGCTTATGATATAATTCAATTCTTTTTCATGATCAAATGTCTTAGCAAACTATGAATACAAGGGGACTCTTGATTTTATAAAGGATATCTGTAAAGAAATCCAGAAATACAATTCTTAATGGGGAATGCTGAGAGTTTTCCTTTTGATTTGAAAAATGGAAAAAAGTGTCTGAATATTCACTTATTTCCAAATTGTCTTTAAGAACCTAAATGATGCTATGGGTGAAGAAAAAGGAGCTATAAGAATTGGGAAGGAAGAAATACAATGGAAATTACATTTCAGATGATATGATTGCATACATAAGAAAGTCTGAGGCATTGATAGGCAAATTATTAAAATTTGTAAGTTAGTTTAGCAACATTGCTGTGTAAGAAATCCACTGAAAATGTTTCAATTGCATTCTTATATACTACACCCTTTAGGAACTTCAAAGATAAGCATTAGCTAGCCCACCTAGTCAAATGCAAAATTTTAGACAGACTCAAAAGTGTAATTAGTTTGAATCCATCTAAATCTGTGGAAGAATTTTATACCAAATGTCTTTAAAATTCTCTAAAAGTTGTCTTTCATAGTTTGTTTTTTGTTTTTTTTTTGTTTTTTTTTTGCAGCAGAATCCTATAGGAATAGTGGTAGATTAAAGAATGACTTCACATAAAATAAGTTGTTTGAAGAAAGAGCCAATTTTTTGATCTGGGCATATCAATTCGATATCTGTTAACTTCTTCCAAGATAGCAATGGCCAGCAAAGTCTCATGCTGGAGAAGCCATCATCAATAGTTAAATGGGATTTTGTTCTGCTACATTTCCATGCTGCTTTCTTCCCAAGTGTCAGCATTTCCTCATGATCAGCCTCTCTCTTTCCAAGCCCTTCCTGTGGTGAACCCAAATGTTGTTTATCAGGTGGGAGTGATTCAACCCACGAAAATACATCCTTGCCAATGGGATTCGTGCTATGAACTCCAGCCCCCTCTACCTACTCTGCATACTCATGTTGTTCTCAAAAGCTGCATCACGATCTGTAGGCATATGTAGGTGGTACCAAACAGATGCAAGCTTTTTATTCTTTTGAGTTTTTCCTTTGTCATTTGGACATGATGGTAGTAAAACAATCATTCCCTAGTTACAAAGGATTTAGACAGTCGGCTATTGGGGCTATCCTAACCCTGTCCTGCCCGTGTACTCTGTCAGACCTTGGAAGGGAAAATAAATTATGTAAGTCTTACATATTTTAGTCCACTCATTCCTTGTTGTGTTTCTAGACCTGGACCATGCATACCTAACTTGCAATAAGAGCAGGAAGGCAAGCGATACCTGAACAAAATCTGGACCTATAAACAGATAATTTACTTCCACTTTTATATTAATTAAACATGAAACATTTTAAAACTGACTTCTAGGACTCAGAAAATATAAACATGCTTTAATTACTTAGCAACCCTTTATAGGTTTAGTAGATATATAAAAATATGAAAAAAGAAAATGAGAATTTTATGGTAAAGAATTTCTTTTCTATGTACTCATTTTATAATTTAAAAAGAATTTTAAAACACACCTATCAATATTCATAAGAGTATGTAATATCTTTGGAAATATAATAAGAAATGGTAATAGTGAAAAACTAGGTGACATCAAGTAGAGGATCAGAAGATACATCTTCATTGCATTCCTTTCTGTATGTTTTGAATTCAGTACCATGTTTAGTCTCTATTAAAAAACAAATAGCTCTTGAAAAACCACATAATGTGAAGCATTACAGACATTTAAATTTCTCCTACTTAATCTTTCCACATACATTAATAAAGAATTTCTTTTTTTTAAAATCTCCTCTTTTATCCAGAAACAAAGCAGGAAACTCCTACATTTGGGGTTTGGAAAGATCCTAATTAAACCGTGAGTTAAAACAAACAAACAGACAAAAAACAACCTCCAAATATATGACCTATGTTATTTTCTCTTAATGTTTCCAAACTATTTAATCTAAGGTGACTTTCAAGATTATTTGGAGATATATTTCAGTAGGATATTTTAGGTGTTCTTTTCAAAAGGTCATTCCTAGTAGTTTAAATTAACTTAAAACACTTTGAAAACAGGAAGCTATGCCTTGTTACATCTAAACAAGATCATTTTAGAAATCAAATTGCGACATCTGAGGAGAATTTAAACTTGGCAGAACTGCATCTAGAAAAGGAACAGTAGATTTTGAAAGTATTGAAGGCATGTGGTTCATAATGGAAGATTTCACCACATGATCAAATCACTTGTTTAAATTAAAAATCTTTCCCCTCTTCTAAACAATGTTCATTTTGATCTCTTCCTGTTTTCAGATTTGGAACTGAATACCAATTTAGCTTTAGAAGTACTGCTTTTAATTTTTGTTAAAAATATCAGATTTGGATTGTCTTTTCAATTATTCAGCGGGTTTGTTATCGGTGGGATGCCATCTGTGTCCCCACCTGTTACCGGTGGAAGTGGGGTTCTTGGGATGTCTCAAGGAAAAGAATTTTCTGAGACTCACAAGAGAGGATGAGTGATCTTTATTTCTGTGGAATCAAAACTCTGGGCTTCCAATGTCCCATTTCTCTCCGTCCCACCATGGAAAAAGTCCAATCTTGCCTTCAGCGGAGCTAGAATGAATGACACTGCCCAGAGTCTCCCCTCCTTGTTAAAGCACAGTCCAGTCCAGCATCCTGCATGAGGAGTTCACATGGCCTTGAGCCATGCAGCTGCTTAAGGCCACATGGTTATGACGAGAGGACTGTCAAGTGTGGGTCACAGAACAAGGGAGGAGCAAGTGGGCAAGAGTGAAATAAGAGAGAGAGGACTCTATCTGGGGATTATATCCAGGAGCTTAACCAATTAACCCTTCAAGATTTCGTGCATTTTCAGTGGCTTCAACCCTTTAGCTCCGTGGTATCTAATTTTTATACTATTTATCAAGATTGTTTAAAGATAGTAGTCATGAATCCCTTAGTACCATGGTCGGCAAAATGCGGCTCGCGAGCCACATGCGGCTCTTTGGCCCCTTGAGTGTGTTAACGAAAAAAAAAACACATTGAAACCTGTAAAGAATTTTAGTGAGTTTATTTGAGCCAAACTGTCGACATATGCCGGGAAGCAGAACCTCAATGAATTAAGATAATGCTCCAAAGAATGGCGGGTTACATCTGTATTTATACATTGCCATCAAAGGAGGGACATAGGTGGGCTACATGAAATTCATTGGTGACGGATTAAGGAGGTGGGATAAAGTCAAACTGTGGGAAACCCCTGGGACTGGATAAAAAGTAAAATGATGGACACATACTTAGGTGGGTACAGGAACAATTAACATGATAATGAAGGAATTTGAGGCATCTGTCCTGGCGCCCACCACATTTGGTTGTGCCCCAGGTGCTCCAGCGAAAGAGGAAGTTACAAGTTACCCAGACATCTCACAGATATGTTATCTTAGAGGCAAAAAAGGCAAATGGGTTCAGGAAAGATCTAAGTTGATCTTTGTCAGGGAAAATATCAGCTTAGGAATGACTGCCCACTATAACCTGTTTGTAGTTAAATATTTAATTTTCAGACCATCTTTTGTGGTTATTTTAGGTCTCTGAGTTTTCAAGACTGCCACACAGGCCTCCCCTCAGCTTGTCAGGTTAGCAGGTGGCTTCTTTCATTCACAAGTGTGGCTCTTCCACAAAATACCACGGCCTGTGTGAGTCTATTTTGAAGAAGTGGCGTTAGAAGAAGTTTAAGTTTAAAAAATTTGGCTCTCAAAAGAAATTTCAATCGTTGTACTGTTGATATTTGGCTCTGTTGACTAATGAGTTTGCCGACCACTGCCTTAGCTAATTATCTTTTTCCAGGTTAGACTGACAGGCAAGCATCTTCTCTACATCACCCCAAGTTCACTACACATACACCCATCTCCCCCTGTGTTTGATCTCTTCCCCCAGTGATCTGCAAGGAATGGACCTGTGGTTCCGTGTGGGAGTGTGAAGCTGTAGTTTCCTGGTGAAGCTGCCCAGATGACCATGCTTATAATGTCTGGCCTCCCCTTTGCTTTCTTCCTATTATTAATGTTAATTACCAGCTAATCATGACAATAACAGTTTTATGTATTAAATCAGAAGGGCTATTTCTAGAAAGTAGAAAAAGATTCACATAAAGTATTTTGATTGGCCCTGGCATAAGTCTCAAACTTCCGCTGGGTCTTTGCCCTTTAGTTGTAATAGTCTACCAATTTGGGATTGATATCAAGAATACCATACTATTTTCTAGGAGTCCTCCTCAATATGACTTAAAGTGGCCAAATTAAAATATCTCAACTTGTTAAACATTATTTCAAGGTCCCACTTTATGAAGTTAAAAATTACTTAGGCTTTCATATTCAGACTTCCCTCTTTCTTTTCACTGCACTGCCTTCTAAGCGATATCAGAGATAGACTATTGATAATACTAAATATGCCAGAATTCTCCAACACATGATTTTGGGTGCTATTTTAAGCATAGCCCTGTTTTCACAGCAGAGTCCATCATGGATTTTTTTTTTTTTTTCAAGATTTATATTTTAGAATTGGTCATGATTCATCATCTGATATTCATACTACATATTTGGGATATTTAAACTCCTTTAGCAAATGATCATCTGCTCCTTGTCCAGAACACATGATGATTTTGCCAGGAGATTAAGGTCACAGTGTGGCAAACTCTCATTTGTTCAGAGCCTGCCCCCACTCCCTGACACAGCAATGAGCTCTGTCTAACCTTCTTTACTTCCTGACCCCAGGCCAACACCTCACTTAGCCCTTTCTATTGTAGCTCCTCACCCTAGAAGGCAGCCTTCCAGGATATAACCCCATTGACTTGCATTGAGCCCAACTACTTCAAGTGATGACTACTTGCCTAAGGAGACCTCCATTTATTTGGTCTCAACAATGCTGACCTTCTGTACTTGAACCAATTGGTGCTCTTTCTTTCTCCTCCTTTAAAATGCATTGTTTCTGAAATTTCTCTTATATCCTTCTTATAAACAGACTTTTGGCAAGTTACTTAACCAGTCCTTTAATCATGTCCAGTCTTGATGTATCTGAGTCAGAGAATGAGCATAGCTTAGTGTAGGATGGGAATAATACTCTAAATGTACCCATTTTATGATTCATTTAAATTCCCCATTGACTTTTTACTCAGTTCATTTGGAAACTTGCTATATATTTTTACTATCACCATTTCAGATATGTTTTCTTATTTATATAATTCACTATAAACCAGGAAAAACATTCTGAAAATTCCTGGCTTAGATCTATGTTATCTAAATAAGTTATTGGAGAAGCAATAGGTAGGAACATCTATATTTTACAGTTTTCTAGAGGTGTCCTAGATATATCATGATGCCAGGTCCCCCTCCACCCCAAAACTGTATTTTAATTGCAAATGTAGAAGCAGAAGGCAGTGGTCACCATAGAGAAGAGTGCAATTTTGCATATGGATAAGTGCATGTGTAGAGGTGTGAATGAGAGTAGTGGCTAAACAGTGGGATACTTAGTATTGCTAAGGTAAACTTTTAGCATTTAGTGTGTATTTTACAAAAACATATTAAAGTAGTGTAAATGTATTTTTCTTTATTGTTTTTATTTGAATTGCCATGAAAGTAAACCCCAAGACATTGGCAAAGTCAAATGATATTTCATATTTTTCATTTGGCTGTTACCAGTTCCATGAAGCTATTGTAGAAGATGAAATTTGTTCAATATGCCTCCCCTACTTCCCAAAGCCATTAAACTTTTGTGTTTTGTGTGTGTGTTTTTTTTTTTTTTGGAACACTGTTTTATTCAGTGTTTACAAATTCATCTCATTCTTTAAAAATTAAAATAATTATGTGTGTGTTTGTACATGTATCATTCTCTGAATATAGCACAAAAACTGGATTATAACACAGTTTGTTTCTTTATGCATCCCATGGTAGGAAAAAGCCCAGTGAACTTCAGAATGTAAATGAAAATGAAATTAAGACTCAGTAATTTGCACAAAGGTTGTGTTTCATTATTATGTGTCTTATATAAGCAGTCAGCTTGTAAAAATAGATGGTAAATCTGACCAAGAGTTTAAAATAATGAATAAGACATAAAATATGTGCTAAATTAATCAAAGAATTAATTGAGAAGCAGAAGTTATGAAGTAGACCAGTTGATATTATACATTTGATAATAGCAGTCATTTTTCTACCATTGTTAAATATAATTTGTCTCTATGTTATCCTTTGGTAGATTGTTAACAACATTGTATGATACATGTAGCTTATTAACAGTTTCAATAATTGCTATTAGAGGAAAAGTTATGAAAGCTAGTACATGTAGGAACAAATGTAGAGGCAGATGGTTGAAATTAGTGAAATGTGAGCAGTTGCTGAACTAGTTTACTTAATTAGCTTTCTACATCAGAATAGTTTAAATGAACTGTATTGTCTTCTGAAAATTGAAATTCGGGAAACAATCATATTATATTGTTAAGAATCAAAGAACTGTGGGTGCTGACCCATGACCATTAGTTAGTTCTGTATTGAGTCTGCTTAGGATGAGTGGAAATTTCCCCATTAGGGAATACCAACTGAACTGACATCTTTTCACTGCCTGTAACAGAGACAACAGAGGGAAAAGAGTAAGTGGAAGTTGGCTACTGACCGCAAACTTTTCTTGATGCTGTAACTTTTTGTGAATGATTCTCAGAGCAGCTGAAATAGATAATTTCATAAAACAGTTTCATCTTCAGTGAGAGGCCAGAAAGTTCTAAGGCATCAAAGTTGTAATTCTTTTTATGCTCAGGCCATTCCTGGCTATATTGCTGGGGAGAGGTGAGAGCGAATCAAAGGTACTTACTTTTGGTTAATTCTCACAGATTTGAGTTTGGCACTAATACAATTAAGTAGTCAAAGATGGTAGAGATCTTGATGGAAATATGGTATATATGTTGGAAAAATATATGATGGTATTTTGAATTGTTTAATGTAAGTCTCCAAATTTTGGGCGACTGTTTCATGGTTTACACCCAATGAGGTTTATATAGTTTTGGTAACAATTTAGTATGCCTTCTGTAATGCTTTTTCTGTGTTTTTAAAAGACATATATATTTTTAAACTTTGTAGCAGAAATGGATAGCTAGGCTATTAGTATTGTAAAGGTTCCAATTATACAGTCTTTATCTTTCAAACACATTAAAAGTGAGCTTTGAATGATCATGTGTTTACTGATATGAACCTAAATGACAACTATAAACAAGTATGACCCATTAATTAGCTACTCAGATATACTGTGGGACTTTTTCTGCTAATATTAGTTTATAAATTGTTTGATTTAGAAACTATAGAGCTGCTGCTACTAATGGTTTGGCCTTTGTCATCTCCCCTGCCTTTTTCATCACCCTTGGACTTGGAATAAAAGATAGGAGTGAGATGTTTTTTTTTTTCATTGTACATCTACTCTTGCTGAGCCAAGAACCTTTGAACTTTCCAAAGTCCCAGAGAACATTTGCATCCTGAACTTTAAAAATTATTTTTATATTATGAAATCAAATAATGAAAAAATTGAAATTAATAAGTTTTTACATATCTATAACCTGTAATTTAAAAAGTAATCAATTGCTTTTTACTGAACTCTTAGATAGTAATATATAAGTAATCATTATTATTGTGGAAAGTGGGTTTATTTTTATGTATTTTCTATGAAAAAAAATTAATTTAAAATACAGTCAATTCCTATCAAACTACGTTTCTATTTCCGTGCTTATACCCAGCAAAATGAAATTAGGTGCATTTTTACCACTTGTTTAAGCCATCATATTTAAGCCCTCAATTTTAATACTCTTTTTAAAAGATGAGAAGATACTAACTTGTTAGAATTTAGGAATAAAATTTAGGGATCCTAGGATGATCATTCAAAAAATAAATAAGCTTAATATTATTCTTCCAAATAATAACGGCTATAAGACAAACAATGCTATTACAAATATTTTGCATATGAAAAATGTAGAGATAAAAGTATACCACCAAATAAGTAATTAGGCCAATGGTACTACTATTTTTAACATAGGGTTGGCTCTCTAAGCAAAATATGAGTCAGCATAACTATATAACATAGTTAGTAGTAAAACATATAACAGTAACACAAAGAACTAGTGAAAGGAAATAATGTGTAGTCATTACAACATATGGAAATGACATATTTTTAGAAGGTAAGTTGTAAACCCTATAGAAAATACTAAAAAGTAAAATAGAAACTATATAACTAATAGGCAAATAATGTAGATAATATTGGATAAAAAAAATAGTAATTTAACCCAGAAGCAGGACAGAAAAGAGAAAATACAGAATCATGACACATCTAGAGAACAAGTAGTAAAAAGGTAAATTGAAATCTAACCATATTGGTAATTTTACTAAATGTAAATGATGTGAACATTTCAGTTAAAAGCTAGGTATTGTCAAATTGGAGCAAGATACAACTATATTTTGTCCACATAAACTCACTTTAAATATATAGATATATTTAAAGCAAAATGATGGAAAAAGATATACCATGTAAAAACTAATCAAATGAAGCTGAAGCTAGTATATTAGCATTAGACAAAGTAGACTTCAGAGCAAGAAATATTATAAGAGACATAAAGAGTATTACATAATGATTAATAAGTCATTTAATCCATAAACTATAATAATCCTAAATATGTATTCTTCAAATAATAGATGGTCAAAGTATATGAAGAAAAAACATGATAGAACTAAAAGGATACAGAAACAAATCTACAATTATAGTTGGAAAGTTGAAAAATTTTTTCCTTGTAAATGATACATGTAGACAAAAAAAAATCAGGACAAAGACTTGGGCAATAGTATTAATCATCTTTACCACATTGATTTTTATAGAATATTCCAACAAATAATAGCAAAATGCACATCCTATTAAATGCACATAGGACACTAATGAAGATTAAACATTTTGGGGCCACAAAAATTTGGAAGACTCACATAACCTGATTTCAAAACTTACTTTGAAGTTACCCTAAACAAAATAGTGTAGTACCACTCTGGCCAGTTTTCTCACTGGTTAGAGCATTGGCCCTCAGACCTAATGTTGAGGGTTTGATTTCTGGTCAAGGGCACGAACCTCATTGCAGATTCTTCAGCCTATGAATGGCAACCAATCAATGAATCCCTCTCACATAGATGTTTCTCTCTCTCTGTCTCTCCCTATCCTCCCTCCCTCCCACACAATGGAAAAAATACACTCCGGTGAGGGTTAAAAAAACACCAAATAAACAAAAAATAGTGTAGTATTGATTTAAGGATAGACACATTGAACAATGGAACAGAGTTGAGACTAGAAACATATATGGTCAATTGGCTTTCAATAAAGATGTCAAGGTAAGTTACTGGAGAATGAATACTTTTTTAACATATGAGATTGAAAAAATTGGGATCTATATGCAAAATAATGAAATTCAACATCTATTTGAAATGATAGTAAAAAAAATGCGCTCAAAATGGATTACAGATCTAAATGTAATAATTAAACCTAGAATAACTTCCATAATAAAACATAAGAGAAAATATATTCTACCTCAAGTTTGGCAGAGATAACTTAGGACACAAACAAAACATGAATTATGAAAGGAAAACAAATTGATAATACTGCCTATGTAACTTTTAAGAAGTTACTTGGTTATTATGACCCTCATTTCTTTTATCTGTAAACTGAGATAATAATTCGACCATAATACATTTGTAGTGAAGAGTATATGTATAAAGTATAGTAGCTGCTCAAATTAGTAGTACCTATTTGTAATTTTTATTTACTAGAGGCCCAGGTCACGGATTCATGCACTGGTGGGGTCCCTCGGCCTGGCCTGCAGGGATTGGGCCAAAACCAGCAGTCTGACATCCCCCAAGGAGTCCCAGAGTGTGAGAGGGCACTCTGCAAAGTTGCTGTCCCTCTGCAGCTCCTGCGTTGAACATCTGCCCCCTGGTGGTCAATGCGTGTCATAGCTACCAGCTGGTTGGCTGGTCAGCCAGTCAGCTGGTTGCTTAGCCTTTTATATATATAGATACTAGAGGCCTGATGCACAAAATTTGTGCAAGGGACTCGGCCCTCGCAGCCACGGTGGCTGCCTCGGCCCTTGCAGCCAAGGTGGCTGCCTCGGCCCTCGCAGCCACGGCAGCTTGCCTTGGCCCTCAAAGCCCCAGCTTCGTCTGGAAGGATGTTCAGCTGCCTGGTCTAATTAGCCTATTATGCTTTTATTATTATAGATTAGTAGTAATATGACCAGTGACATCTGAAGCAAAATGTTTCTCTTCAAGAATTTTCTTGCTTATAAAGCCTTATCTTTCCATAGGAAATGCTTAGAAGTATTTAAACAGTTCTTACAAAGATCAGAAAAAAATTATACTGGAACATTATTAAACTTGTTCTTTTTTATTAATAGTCATTAGTGGGGTGGGGATGGGGCATGGCCACTAGAAAATGTGTCAAAGTGAATTTTCAATCCACTTCTTCCCATCTCTTTTCTTCACTCTTCATGGCTTTCTCCAATCTAATTTATGGATTTAGATTTCTTTAATACCTACTGGTCAATGAGGACTGATTCATATTAAGTAAATACTAATAGTTAATAAGTATCACAAACAGAATTATGAACAATACTAATTTAACATATATATTTTTTCAACTAGATGCTATCAGCAGCAGTATGTATGTGAACATTATTGACAGGAAATAAAAAAAAAAACCACATAGCACAATATTAGAAATTGTCTTTTAGAGATGAATTTTTTTTTTTTTGAAATATGCCCTATGTTAAGACATTGGTGACTACTTTGTCAAATCGGGGACCCAACCTTCCTTTTCTTCACTTAAAAAGCCAAGTGGACTAATAGAATTTTTATTTTAGCTCTTTATTGATTATGATTCTAGCAAGTGAACAGAAGGGCTTATTTTTTAGAAATTCTGGTGAACAGCTTGCTGCAAGTTTAATCAAAACAAGTTTTTATTCAGACCAAGCTTGTCATTCTTGATACAAGAGGGGACAATAGACAAAGGCCTTCATGGGGTCTTAGAAATTAGGCTAGACTAAATGGAGTACTTATTTTGGAAGTTCCTAGAAGGGTCTTGTTTGAAGACTGTGTGTTTCTGATGAGTTATGGGGAACTGATCAATTTTTGTGATCTTTAACCTATTCCTTGAAAACTTATAATCTTACTAGAGGCCCAGTGCATGAAAATTCATGCACTGTAGGGGGGTCCCTCAGCCTGGCCTGCCCCCTCTCACATTCTGGGAACCCTCAGGGGCAGGAGGTGCCCCAGTGATCAGGGGAAGGCGACGCCCCATCACACCTCTGCTGCTGCCACTGCCAGCAGCCCAAACCTCGGCTGGCCCTGGTTACCTGAGCCTTGGGCGGCCCTGGGTGGCTGGGCAGCCACTATCAGAGGCTTGCCTGCACCTCAGGCCAGCCCTGGGCGGCTGGGAAGCTGACATCTGAAGCTTGCCTGCACCTTGGGCGTTGGCTGGGCAGCTGCCATCCGAGGCATGCCTGTGCCTCGAGCCAGCTCTGTGCAGCTGGGGGGCTGAGGGGACTGGGGGACTCTGGAGGGAGGCACACAGGGCGGGCCCGGCCTTGCCACGCACCTGCTGCCCCAGTGGGGCTGAGGGGACTGGGTGCTGCCATCTCTGGCTGTGGACACCCCCATCTTTGAGGGCAGGGTAGTCAATTAGCATATTCCCTCTTACTGGCTGTGGGCGCTGCCATCTTTGAGGGTGGGGCAGTCAATTAGCATATTCCCTCCTTTTTTGCTGTGGGTGCCACCATCTTTGCGACAGTGTAAGGGTCAATTAGCATATTCCCTCTTTATTAGATAGGATCATGAAAATTTTGATTTGCTATTTAAAGTGATTATTTGATAGATTTTGCATCATAATCTCAATTTTTATAATTATATTCAATGTCTTGAGAAAGAGTCATATTAGAACACAATTATTCCCCATAGTATCATTACCACTATACCAAATCACTACTAGCAGAACAAAGAGAAACTAGATGTGAATGTTAAGGTTCAAAATAATGTAAAATCCTAGACTTTTTATCACCTGCATTTCTAGATAATTGAAAACTGGGGGAAGTTTCAGAGAAGTACCACAAAGACAGCTCTTGTTAGAAGAGACTGTCAGCAAACCTTAAAAATATGATAGCAGTTATTCTAGAAAAAGTCAAGTTGGTTTTATTTTCTAGAACTTTTTCTAACTTAAATGTATTGGGATAACATCCTAACATATAAAAACCCAGGGTCTGTAATGTCCAAAATGACTGGTTGACCCATCAGAAGTCAGTCCTGCAGTCAGTGCTGGGTTGCAGTGGTGACCCAGCACTGACTGCCACCACTGTGGGCACGGCAACCCAGCACTGACTGCTGAGGGGGCTGTGGATCAAGCCTGGAAAGAGGCCTGGAGAGAGAAGTAGGGTCTGATCTGTAGCCTCCGTGGCAGCTGTTGATCAGCCCTTGCCTCTCTCTTTTTCTCCGGGGCTGGCCAGCAGCTGCACCTCTCTTTCTTTCTGGGCCTCCATGGGGGCTGCTGATCAGCCCCGCCGCTCTGGTCAGGCCCGGAGATATGCCTGGAGACGCTGACTGGCATAGAAACCGACCAATCAGAACCAAATCTGGGTGAACTGCGAAGGCAGAACCTAAAGTGGGAGCTGAGGAGGGGTTTTAAGGGCAACAGCTGTTTGGTGTAAGGTGTAAGAAAGCGGTTCAATTTTTTTATGACCGGTTTGGCAGTATAGTGCATATGACTGACTATCAGTCCAGATATAGGGATTATGTATTTTTGTCTTCCCAGAGCATCTCCTCCTGCTGAAAAAGCCCCCCCCCCCCATTTAAAGCCCCCCCCCCCATTTAAGCAATCCTATCCTATATAATCTATCTATATTAATAAAAGGGTAATATACTAATTAGACCGGGTCAACCTGCCATCTTCCAGATGTCCGACTTCCTTCCAGACAAAACCATGGTGGTGGGGGCCGAGGCAGAGGCAGGTAGGTGTGATTAGGCCAGCAGGGGAGGGAAATTGAGGGAGAGATCAGGATGGCAGGGGAGGGCAGTTGGGGCTGAGATCAGGCCGGCAGGAGAGGGCAGTTAGGGGTGATCAGGCAGGCAGGCAGAGGCAGTTAGAAGCAACAAGGCAGGCAAGCAGAGAGGTCAGGGGTGATCAGGCAGGCAGGCAGAGGGGTTAGGGGCAATCAGGCAGGCAGTCAGGGCAGTTAGGGGTAATCAGGAAGGCAGGCAGGTGAGCGGTTAGGAGCCAGCGGTCCCAGATTGCAAGAGGCATGTCCGACTGCCAGTTTAGGCCCGATTGGGATCGGGCCTAAACTGGCAGTCGGACATCCCCCAAGGGGTTCCCGATTGGAGAGGGTGCTGGCTAGGCTGAGGGAACACCCCCCCTCCGTGCACAAATTTCATGCACAGGGCCACTAGTCTATAATAATAAAAGTGTAATATGCTAATTAGACTGCACATCCTTCCAGACAACCTTCCAGACGAAGCAGGGGCTGCAAGGGAAGCCTGGGTCCTGGGTGCCAGATGGAAGCCAGTGCCAGCAGCTGGGGGAAGGAAGGCCTACTCTTGCACAAATTTCGTGCATCAGGCCTCTAGTTGGTTAATAAAATTATATAGGTTTCAAGTGTATAATTCTATGACACATCATCTATATATTGCATTGTGTTTACCACCCAAAGTCACCTCTCCTTCTATTACCATATATTTGACCCATTTTACCCTTCACTACTCCCCACCCCCTTTTTCCTCTGGTAACCACCATAATTCTGTCTGTTCCTATGAGTTCTAATTTGTTTGTTTTATTTGTTCCCTTGTTGCCTTCAGTTTTATATCCCACATATGAGTGAAATCATATGGTTCTTAGCTTTTACTGACTTATTTATTTCACTTAGCACAATATTCTCAAGGTCTATTCATATTGTCATAAATAGCTGTATTTCATATTTTCTTATGGCTGAGTAGTATTCCATTGTATATATGTACCCCACAACTTCTTTATCTCTCCAGGAACACTTAAGTTGTTTCCATGTCTTGGCTACTATGAATAATGCTGCAATAAACATAAGGGTGCACTTATGTTTGGGAATAAACGTTCTCAAAATTTTCAGGTAGCCTGGCTGGTATGGCTAAGTGGTTGAGTGTCAACCTATGAAGCAGGAGGTCATGGTTTGACTCACAGTCAGAGCACATGCTTAGGTTGCAAGCTCAATCCCCCGTGTAGGCCGTGCAGGAGGCAGCCGATCAATGATTCTCTTTTATCATTGACTAGAGGCCCGATGCATGAAATTCGTGCACGGAGGGGGGTTGTCCCTCAGCCCAGCCTGTACCCTCTCCAATATGGGATCCCTCTCACAATCCAGGACTGCTGGCTCCCAACTGCTTGCCTGCCTGCCTTCCTGATTGCCCCTAACTGTTTCTGCCTGCCAGCCTATCACCCCCTAACCACTCTGCTGCCAGCCGGTTTGCCCCCAACTTCCCTCCTCTGCCGGCCTGGTCACCCCTAACTGCCCTCTCCTGCAGGGTTGATCACCTCCAACTGCCCTCCCTTGCAGGCCGGGTGCCTCCCAACTGCCCTCTCCTGCTGGCCATCTTGTGGTGGCCATCTTGTGTCCACATGGGGGCAGGATCTTTGACCACATGGGGGCAGCTATATTGTGTGTTGCAGTGATGATCAATCTGCATATTACTCTTTTATTAGATAGGATAGAGGCCTGGTACAGGGGTGGGGACCAGCTGGTTTGCCCTGAAGGGCATCCCGGATCAGGTGGGGGTTCCCTTGGGGCGTGGGGCGGCCTGAGCAAGGGGCCTGTGGTGGTTTGCAGGCCGGTCACGCCCCCTGGCAACCCAAGTGGAGGCCCTGGTATCTGGAATTTATTTTCCTTCTACAGTTGAAACTTTGTAGCCTGGAGCGGAGCCAAGCTTGGGGCTCCCTCCGAGGCCGTCAGCCATTTGTGTTGGGGTTATAATTGAAACTTTGTTGCCTTAAGCGGGTGGGCACGGCCAGGGTGTGCGGAAAGCTTTGCTTCCCCTGTTGCTGGCGGCAACCCTGGCCTGCTCTCTCAAGCTCCATTCTGCCGCCATTTGTTTGAATTTGTTTACCTTCTATAATTGAAACTTTGTAGCTTGAGTGGAGGCTTAGGCCTGCAACGGCTGGCAGAAAGCTTGGCTTCCTCTGTTACCTAGGAAACCTTGCTCTCTGTGGCTGTAGCCATCTTGGTTTGGGTTAATTTGCATACTCGCTCTGATTGGATGATGGGCATGGCTTGTGGGTGTGTTGGAGGTATGGTCAATTTGCATATTTGTCTATTATTAGATAGGATGTTTCTATCTCTCTTTTCTCCCTTCCTCTCTGAAATAAATAAAAAATATATTTTAAAGTTTTTTTTTTCAGTGGTTGCTGGGTCATATGGTAATTTTCTTCTGAATTTTTTTAGGAACCTCCTTCCCACCAGCAGTGTCATCTTCTACATTCTGAAGGTCATTATTCCTCTACAATGAAAATGATTTTGCCCCTAGATTTTTACTAGAGGCCCGGTGAACAGTTGGCAATGTCAGAAGAATGATTTTGGTTGTCACTCCATGTAGGGAGGTTTGCGATTGATATCTAGTGGTTAGAGGCCAGGCATGCTGCTAAACATACTCTGACACACCAGATAGCCTGCTACCACAAAGAATTTTCAACCTCCAAATGCCAAAAAGGCCAAAGTTGAAAAACCCTTATCTACAATCATATATTTTAGTGTTCCTAATGATATTTTCAATACCCACTTGGCATGATATGTAGTTATCACAATATTACTGACTATATTCCCTATACTGTACTTTATATCCCATGACTATTTGTAACTACCAATTTGTACTTCTAATCCTTTCACTTTTTTTGCACAAACCCCAGCCTTTCTCGCCTCTGGCAACCACTAGTCCAGTCTCTGTGTCTATGAGTCTGTTTGAACTTTGTTTGCTCATTTATTTTGTTCTTTAGATTTCAATAATATATTTATGAGACCAAAATGGACAATTTGTTACATTTAGATTGTTTTGAGATTTTCTAGATATCTTCCTGATATTGATTTCTAGTTTAATTCCACTGTGATCTGAGAACTGACATGATTTATCTTTTTAAAAATTTGATAATGTGTGTTTTAGGGCCCAGAATGTGGCCTATCTTGGTGAATGTTCTATGTGACCTTTAGAAGAATGTGTAAGGCAGATCCTCAAATAAAGCTGTTTTGCTCAACACTGTTTTGTTATAACATTGATAATATACCTCAGAAACTTAGCTCCTACATATATCAATTGTCCTATGGTAAAATTGGTTTCATTATACAAGGTGGAACAAAAGTAGGTTTACAGTTGCTCATAAGTAATACAATAATAAACAATAACACAAAAATAAACTCTGTGTTTTATGTACTCACAACAGTAATCATTCTTTCGCCCTACCCTGTATATCAGTTCTTTCAAAGTCACAGAACCTATCAATGATGTTAAGTGAGGACTTAATGTAATTTGTTGTTAACTAGATGAAGTGGCTTATAGATGTCAATGATATTCAGTTGATCGATGGCATTGTTGAGTTCAACTATGTCCTTACTGATTTCCTGCCTGTGGGATATGTACAGTTCTGACAGAGGAGTGTCAGTGTCTCCAACTATGACAGTGAATTTATCATTTCTCCTTGCAATCAGTTTTTACTTCACACATCTTGATGTGCGGTCAGGTGCATGCACATTAAGAATTGTTATGTCTATTTGGAGTATTAGCCCTTTCATAATTACATAATACCCCTCTTTATCACTGATAACTTTCTTTGCTTTGAAGTCTGTTTTGTCTGGATTTAATGCAGCTATCCCTGCTTCTTTTGATGAGGTTAGCATAGTGTATCTTTCTCTGTCCATTTACTTTTAATCTATATTTGTATTATATTTAATGTGGGTTTCTTGTAGACAACATAGAGCTGGATTTTGCTTCTGTCTGACAATCTGCCTTTTAATTGGTTTATTTTGACCATTAATATTTAAAATGATTATTGATATATTTGGATTAATATTTACCATACTTGTTACTGTTTTCTTTTTGTTGCTTCCACTTTTTTCTGCTTTTGTGGTTTTAATTGCGCATTCTATATGATTTCATTTCCTCTCCTTTCTTAGCATGTCACTTTACTTCTTTTTCTAAAACATTTTTTAGTAGTGGTTCGAGAATTTGCAATATATATTTACAACAAATCCAAGCCACTTTCAAATCACACTGTACCACTTCATAGGGAGTACAAATACTTCAGAATAATAAAATATCCCTAATCCCTTCCTTCCATCACCTGCATCATTGCTGTCATTTATTTCACTTACACATAAGCATACATAAACGTAGATGTGTATAAATATTTCCAAACTGTTGCTAATATTTTTGAACAAATGGTTATCTGTTGGAACTATTAACAATAATATAAATTAAAGTTCTTCTTTTACATTCATTCATTTTTCAGTGCTTTGCCTTTTTTTATGTAGATCTGAGTTTCTGATTCATGTCATTTGCCTTCTCTCTGAAGAACTTCTTTTAGAAGAGTTTTTGCGAGGCAAATCTACAACTTTGTTTGTGATAATAACACTGATTTGTTTTTTAGAGGTATATGTTGAAGTATTTATGAATGAAATGATTTCTGATGTTTTCTTATAATAAACCAGAAGGATGGGAGAGGATAACAGGAAAACCATTGAGTTTATTTAGTCTAAAATTTCTATTTTATTGATAAAGAGACAAACCCAGAGAGGCTAAGGAGCTTATATATGGATATCAAGTACAGTTAATGGCTAAGCTGAAACTAAAATTAATTACTGACTTCCATTCCAGTACTTTAAAAAACATATTTTTAAATACATTTATATAATCTCAATTGAATTGATTTGTTTAACAAACAAAAATGAAGAAGAATTAAAAATAACCTCTAGCTGAACAATTTTTAAAGAACGGTATTTAACTTAAGTTGAATGAATTGTGAGCTTTAGACCTAAACTTTTCTTGACTTTCATTATGTTTCTTTCAAGGAAATACAATTTGTAAAAAATTTTGTATCTTAGCACATTTTTAGTGTTGCCCTGTTTCTGTTTGAAACCCTTAGCATACTTGTAGGCTGTCATATTGATACCCTAACTGCAAGCCGAAGTTCTTCCCGGGATCATGACTCATGGAGTTGAAGAATAAAATCATGGACAAAAACCAAAAACGATTAATGGAACCAAAGTTTATTGGGAGAAGCTAGTCCTAGAAAATGTGTAGCTGGGGATTCCAAGAGCAGGCCAGTGTCCAGGGCTTCCTTTCCATGTTACAGACAGGAGTAGTTTAGTATCCAAGCTAATAAAAGTCTATTAGTCCGTGTGTGGAGGCCCGCATGGCCATACGCCACGTGGACGCAGGGACGTGCTCCCCAGCCACAGGAAGGAACCCATTGCATGCCCCAGAGAGGAGAGAGGGCAAGAGGAAGTGCATGCCTTTTCATTTAGAGTGTGAGTAGTCTTGCTAGCTCTTAATTGATCTTTTCAAAGAATTCTGCCTGCTAGCAATATCCTTTAGATTGGTTTATATGCCTTACTGCCTTGTGATTGGTTATCTGCAAACTGCCTGTCTTAGCAATATCCATACATTTTAAAGTTCATGCTGAAACCAGTTTGGCTCGGTGGATAGAGTGTCGGCCTGTGGACTGAAGGGTCCCGGGTTCGATTCCAGTCAAGGGCATGTACCTTGGTTGCGGGCACATCCCCAGTGGGGGTGTGCAGGAGGCAGCTGATCAATGTTTCTCTCTCATCGATGTTTCTAGCTCTCTGTCCCTCTCCCTTCCTCTCTGTGAAAAATCAATAAAATATATTTTTAAAAAAATAAAGTTCATGCCTTTCTCATGAGTGCCCTTCCTTCCCTGCCCAGTTGGGGTGCCTTAGTAACTCCACCTAGTTGGGTTTCCGGTTCTACTTCCTCTCCCATAGTCCCACCCCTCTCTACCCATCTTCCTTTTGTCTCCTCAATATCCCCTAACTGTGGCATTTCATAGATTTTGGCAATTTTCCATATATCTGACTTTTATAGACTTTCATTTCCTTTATTCCAGTTCTTCACAACTTGATTTTTTCTGAGTAGTTTCTTGAAAGTGACTACCTAATATAGTAAAGTAATTTCGGATGTTAATGCATGGTAACAACTTGGCTTGAATGTGTTAACTTTCTGAAATACCTGAGTTATATGGAAATGTTACTGAACCCAGGGGGTTCATTTACCTGCACACATCAAAGCCCAATCAAATGGGAACAGGAGTTTGTGGCAAGAAAGTAAAGGCTCATTTATAAGAGAACTAGTGACTTGGTGCATAGATTCATGCACATTGACAGAAAATTAATTAGTAGGTGGCCGACTGGACGAGATGGGCTGGAGACACCCTGGAACCAACCTCCTGCAGTCCCTCCCCAGCGTCTGCAGAGTGAGCAGGGTCCCTCCAGCAGGTGGGGGTCCCTCGGCCTGGCCTATAGGTATCGGGCCGAAACCAGCTTTCTGACATCCCCTAAAGGGTCCTGGAGTGTGAGAGGACACTCTGCAAAGTTGCTGTTGTACAGGGTGTGGAACGCAAATGCAAGTGTGCAGTAAACCAGATTTGGGCTGACAGTGCCCCAGCGACAACATAACCCATGGCCAAAGGTGGAATTGCACGGCCCCATGAGGAATCAAGCTCCCTCCTCTCTGGTTTTGGGGTGTATCACCTGAGAATCACCGCTGCCAAGTCACTGCAGCTCAGCAGCTCTTGCGTTGAGTGTTTGCCCCCTGGTGGTCAGTGCACATTGTAGCGACCAGTCACATGGTGGGACACTTAGCATATTAGCCTTTTATATATATTGATGTTGCCAAATCTTGAGTCACAGGTGAGTTGTTATTCCTGAGACCTGGCTCTCCGATGGTTCCTAGAGGATGGGTTATATAGGAGGAAAATCATTAATCATGGTAGAGTTAAGGTTATGGTCTCCATTGATTGGTTGGCACTAGGGTAAAGGGTTGTTAATCATTGCATTTGGTCCTGTTGTTTGTCAGGTTTCACAAGGGTGTGGTCGGTGGGATTGTTCTGCTTTTCCAGGTCTGGAGCTGAAACACAACTGAGGCCTAGATGTTATTTCTAGTTTAATCAAAACTGTCTCTGTGGTCAACAGACCTCAGGCTTTGTTTCTAAGATTATTTGATGCTGACCAGAACCTCATTGTCCTGAGGGCTTAATGCTTAGGGGTGGATGGCCAAGGGTGAGGGCGGTGAATGAGTCAGGGTGCTCCTAGGCTGGACAAGGCCAGTTTGAATCAAAAGGAAAAAAGAGAAAAGGTCGGAGTAAATGAAGTTTCTGTGTGGTTACAAAAATGTAGGCGACTGTGATAGACTGGTAAAGACTAGGAATATTATTAATGGTGGGTGGGAAAACTTTCAGTGTTCTTCTCATAATATTACATCTTATACTATTTAAGGCCATTCTTATTGCCACCCACTTCAGTATTTAACTACTGTTCAATATTTTCAACTTTAAGTGCCAGAAATAATCAAATTATGGTTCAAACAATTCCAATGATTATATTGGTGTGCTAATATTTATTTCCTTTTGCTACCCATCAAATACAGACAAGAATAACTTTTGGTTAATTTCCTTCAAAGATATCATCTCCCATTAACTTTTTTAAAATTTACATTTACAATACATTTATTAAGACAACTTCCCATAACCAATTAAAAGTGCAGATAAAATTTTGCACCTACCATTACCACTCAGAAGTTTATATTTCATATTTTATATAAGTGAGAAAAGATCAAAGTTCTGTAAGCAAGGCTTAAGTACTCTTTCACTGAAAAATGTTATTATTTTTAAATTCACATGTACTTTAGAAAAATTAGATTAAATTGAATTCTCTTCAATTGAGAAAATATTAAATTCCCTTTTATAACACCTTTTCTCCCCATTTCTCTTTCTTACTATTCAATTACCTCTCCTATTGCTGGGTGAATTTTGTGATGATAAAATATTTTGTTTTGATAAATTCCTTTTGTTCTAAAGTCCATAAACTTCCTGCTCTTTTAGAAAAACAGTTAACATATAAGTACCAAAAAGAATCCTAGAATTAGAATGGGTTTAAAAAACACAACCACATAATTTCTGTGTTAGATCTAAAGCTAACTTTAAGTTAATTTCTAAAGCCCAACTTGAAATTAAACACAAAGCTAGCTTTAATTTAATTTATTTTTGTCAGGTAACAAAATGTTGAGCATTTGTGCTAAAAATATATATCAGATGTTATAGAAGACTTTAGAAGAAAAAGGACACAAAATTCAAATTACAAGAGAAGAATGAAACTTCACACATAAATATGGTTGAAAATATTTTAAAGCAACATATGAGCAAGAGCTCATTAACTGCTCAAGTGGTCAGGGTTCATAGGCAGTACAGCAACTGAGAGTACCAACTGGGATTGCGAGATCTGGGTTTGAATCACAGCCTGTCTTTCATTTTGACTTAGGATAAATTAATCTCTTGTATTAAAAAGTTTTCTTTTCTAAAAAATATGAATAATCAGAGGTGTACTGGAACCTACTTAAACTGGGTTGCAAGAGCCAATTGTTAAATTTTCAGGAATTGGGAAGTCTGGTGACTAAATACCGTCATTAAAATTAAATTAAATCATATAAACTTTCAAAAATAATGTTAACACCAAAGTTAATATATACTCAAAACTTAACACTTGTTAATTATTTTTATATATTTTAGTGCTACCTATGCTTTTGAGGTTATTTATGTCAGTGACATCTATAGGATGGAAATAATACATAACATATAGTAGTATATTTTTTATACATACTGATGACATATAAAGTAAGGCTCAATTTATTGTTTTGTTGATTTCTAGATTTAAGAAGGTGATGGTTAATGTTAACATTTTAGGTTAAATCTATAAGTGTACCATGAACCCTAGCTGGTTTGGCTCAGTGGTTAGAGGTCGGCCCACAGACTGAAGGGTCCCAGGTTCGGTTCTGGTCAAAGGCACATGTCCAGGTTGTGGGGTTGATCCCCAGTAATGGGCATGCAGGAGGCAGCCGATCAATGATTCCCTCTCATCAATGATGTTTCTATCTCTCTCTCCCTCTCCCTTCCTCTCTGATATCAATAAAAAATATATTTAAAGTAAATAAATAAAAGTGTATCATGATTGTAACTGCAAATAGCTCAAAGACTGAGGAATTATTCTTCTAGCATTTGAAAACAATGATCAAATTCAGCAAAAAGTCACTCACTCATTGATGAATGAAATTCAACATGTGTCTTTTTTTTTCCTTTCATCTTACACATTATCCTAAATAAGATACCAACTACATTCATTTTGGAACTACACTTGTTTCTCAGTTGCAACCATAGGTTAGCTACAGATAGAAGACATGCATAACAATCAATGAAAAGATTCTGTGAGAATCAGTTGGGTAAATGCAACTTACAATAAAGATTATTGTATATGTTATCATGATTTAAACATGACAAAATATCTAGAGTACCCAGAACAATATAGTGAAGGAGAAATTGAGGAGTTGAATTTATCAGCAAACGTGTTTAGTGGTAGATTTTGAAGAAGTGGAGTTATGAATTGAGATAGTCTAAGACTGGCAGCTACAATAAAGAGAATTCACTGATGTTCAATTTTGTCTTCTTTGTTTAATCATTTTGTCTTTTACCTTTAGCTTAAGTAGTCTGGTGTTCCTCACTAGCATCACAGGAAGTTTTTTAAAGCAAATGGAATCTTGGACTTCAGAGCCAATTGACTAAATCAGAATCTCCAGGGATTGGAGATGTATCTTGATAATTCTGGTGCAGCCAGCCAAGCTACACCTGAGGGCTGGGGTTTGAAAAAAATGCCACAATGAGGAGGTGGAGACTGAGTTCTTGATTTACATTCTGCTTCTGCTTTTTCCTGGCTCTGTAAACTTGGCAAAGTTACTTGAGCACTCTGTGTTTTGATTATCCCACATCTAAAGTGGAGCAATGATAAAATAGTAATGAAGTTGCAATGTATAAGAAGACAGATGATGTTCAGTATTGCTAAAAGAAAAAATACTCCATGGTTTTGTGTCCCATATTATTTTTTTATATTTTTAAAATTCTGTGAACATATATGTTGCTGTTTGAATCATTATCTCATCCCATTTTCTTTTTTTCACCCCCCAAAAATTTGCCATATACAAATACTAATATTTTAAAAACTCAATTTATATTAATTTTGTGATAAAAATTGCCACTTCCTACTTGTCAAAAAATTGACTATATTTTTAATTTAAAATGATCTATAGGCAAAGTTTCATGAATGATACACAAATTTTCTGTTTCTTAAAAGTAAAATCTATTTTTATTTCAAATTTGACTAAGGAATTTCAACCTTATATGTAACTGGGATTTGTAATCTTTAATCATATCTGTATAAAAACGTGTTAAAGCTCTATTCAGTTTTAAATTGTATTAAGTTAGTTAGCCATCTGTTTTAGAGAAAGTTACCACGTGCTTAAAATTAAACTTGACAAATATTTCATACAAAGTATGTGTGAAAAAAAAAAGTTTTTATGACTCAGATTGGCTTGAAGTACTTCTTTCTTCTAGCCACAAGATGGTGCTTTTGCACTCTGTATTTCCATTGAGGAAGCAAAAATATCTATAAAATGGTTGACAAAGACTTTAATTTTATAAGAATCATTAGAGTTCAAAGTGCTTGTAATCCTTAAAAAAAAAACAAAACCAAACACTCCTCACTATACCCTTGGATAAGAAAGGTTAATATGAAGGTGTAAATGGGAAGCATTTTTTAAATCCATAGGGACAATCCATTTTGTCTCTTTTTAAGCAGGGCTGTGACTTTGAGTGTAGTCATTTCTGTTCATAACTGGGGAAAGTCCCTGTACGTAATCAACATCTGTATATCACTACATAATCCCCAATGCGTCATTTACCCATTTATTAAGATGCCAGGACTGGAGCTGGTGAAATGCTGGTCTCAGTAAACTGTTCTCTAAATGTGGTTGGGTTTAAACAGGAAAAGGTAAAAAGGAAGAATCCTCTACAAATAGAAGTGTTATGCTTCATATCCAAAATGTCTTACTTTCTTCAGCTTGGATGCCATTGTTTCATTCTTCTGCTCTTTTATCCTAAAAGGACCCCATAACTTGTACCATATTGAGCTTGTTCCTTCCATGTGACAGTCAAGACTTGGAGCTAGAAAGCCTGTAAATATCTTTCCTCCAACCTCTTAGCCAGAAAAGGCATTCTCTGTATACCATCTCTTGATCTACCAACTACTGTTCAATCAACATTCTGTGATGGTTTTTTTGTTTGTTTGTTTGTTGTTTTTGTCAAATGATCTGCTCATGTTTTTTGTTTTTTGCTTTTTTTAAAAAAATCTGCTAACCTCATTCAGACTTTACTGCCTTAAGAGAGTTTATAAAGATCAAATATCTCCTAGCTTTCCTATATCTTGCCTTTTAAAATGTATGCCACTAGAGCAAATTATGTTTCAAAACAGATTCACCATCTACTTGCCTGGTAGGTCTTCTGGAGACATTGTATGGCAGGTTTTTTTTGTTTGTTTTGTTTTGTGTGTCTTTTTCAGGAAGCTACTTACCATTATAAAAACAATTACCCAAGAGTTCTCCCCCAGGAACGACTACACTTTCACCTAACTTCAAACCATTTTGAAGGTTCTTGTTCCTCCAACCAGTCTTTTGCCTGCTCTTCCAATGGCAGTACACACAAATGAATGCTGCCTCTGTGAAGCCTAGTCTTTCTTCCATTCAAGCATCATTATTTTTACACTAGGGGCCCAGTGCACGAATTCGTGCACCTTGAAAGAAACTGTGGGCCACGAGGCTGCAGTAGGCACAGGGGCAGGTCTCGGCTCATCCTCCGCGCCCCCACCTGGCCCCTCCTGCCAAGGCCCCTGGTCCTCTGCTGGCAGCCGTGCTCCCGCTAGCGGTGCTTCCACCGATCACCCCTCAGGAGCAGGGGGAGGTGGAGAAGCCCTGAGGGGTGATCGGGGCTGGCAGCTGCCACTCACACCCGTTGACAGCGCCAAGCGATCAGGGCTGGCACTGGCACTGGCAGCAGGTGTGAGAGCTGGGTGGGACTGTGGTGCATGCGAGCAAAGATTTTTCAGTAACCACCAGAGGCTCACCCTGATGACAGAGACCGGTGGCCCGCCTTGGTCTGGTGCCCCCACTCACCTGCTCCACCATCCCGCCGCGCTGACACCCACCATGTTCCGCGCGTGCCCGTGGTGGTCAGTGTATGTCATAGCGACCAGTTGTTTGGTTGTTCCGCCGTATGGTCTATTTACATTAGACTTTTATTATATAGGATAAAAATTTTACTTGCATATCTCAATTTCTTGCACATCTTAAGTTCTTTTAAGCCTTTGTGAGAATGGGGACATGGGTTAAAGGGGAGTGAAGCAGAGGAGAGGCAAAGGAGGAGAATATGGGGTTACCTAACTTACTTGGAGGCAGCAAGGAGACAACTGCAGAGAGAACTCACCTTTATAAGTAGCTCCCTGTCTTAAGGAGCTACTTATAGTCTCCCAGAGTCTCCAGAACAATTTTATTTGACCTTTTTGTAAAAGACCGCCTCTACAAGGCAACAGATTTTCCTCTTCCCAAGGGTGGAGTGTTGAGACAAGTGTTTCTGTTTCTGTATATATAAAAAATGTATCAAATCACGTGATTCCTGTGTAGGACCAAGGAGTCCTTAATCTAAAAGTGGAAGAGACAGTTAAAATTCCTGACTCAAGGATTATGTTACCTCCGTGTGATTACCATCATCCTGAGTGACATTATTTTTTAAATTCTTTGCTCCTAAGAGAGGATGGAACAGTCTGAGCACTCTTGTCTGAGACAAAGGGATGTTGTAGGCGAATGCCCGTAAAGGAAACTTTGTGTTTCAGGTTAATAATGTCTGAAGTGCATCAATTACTTAGGGCAACATGTCAACAAGTGGGATGCTTCCGTGTCCAGCTGCATGACGGGACAAAAGAACTGTTGCACATTGCCAAGGTAAAAATCATTCAGATGACTTTTCCAAGTCTCCCATGCCCACTGTTGTGTCAAATTTAAAAGGGAATATCTGCCACACTGTAAAATATATTTTTATAAATACCACGTTATACTTCTGGGGGAAAGTATACTACACTCTTCTCCCCATGAGCACCTGAGGTGTTTTGATATGAGGGTAAGATAGTCATTCTCAGCACTGTATCACCCAGAGCTATACCTGTTACATGTCTATGCTGCATGAGCCTCCAGTGTGAAAAAGCACCCGACCTAATCAGGTTTTTAATATGTGTTTTTATAATATCAAAGTCTGTGTCATAATTATACTTGCCTTTTTGATTTATTCCTCAAGTCACTTCAAGTGGCCCAGTTTATTGTTGCAAAACCTAAGGATGCCGACTATCTGGGAAGGTATTCGATTGCATTTCTTATCCAATTGAAAGCTTGGAGGAGGAAACATTCCCTGGGAGTCCCTCCCACCCATCTCTAACTTAGGTAGGTCAATGAACCAACTGTCCATCAGTTAGTCTCAAGTGTTATCACCTGACCTAAGTTAATAGCATGAAGGAAGAGGATAACAGACACCTGAGAAAGTTCTCCCTTTGCCAAGGATGGGGATAGATGATAGGAAGCTGTCCTTGGGTTCTGAAGCCACAGATAGGATTGAAACTATGCTGAACAAGGCAGGTCAGTATCTTGAATCACTCAATGCTTGGGCACATCCTTATGGTACCACTATTCAATTTGAAGAAGAGGAAAAGCTGGCCCAGGGACTTGGGGGGAGGTATGGAAGGTTGGATGGCTGAGGATGCCTGTAGGCAGGATAGTGTGACATTGACGGCTCACCACCCAACGGGGGCATCCTTCAAGTCCTATGTGAAAATCTAGCTACCAGAAGCTGTTTAGAATAAATTGTGACCATTGATATCAAGTCAAGCTGCAATTTTTTCTAACATCTGACTAAGTTTGTCAGAGGATAATTATTTACCATCCTGATGAGTCCAGGCGGTCCACTAATTAATTCTTCAATGGGATGTGTGCCATCCTTGTCGTTCCTTAACACTGCATAGTGGGGGCTGTGCATAACCGGGATTGGCACGGAGCCCACCATAATGATTATACACGTGGAACGTTTGGTGCCAAGTGCTATTTAATTCAGTTTCCCTGAGGTCAGGAGGGAGGGCTTCTGCTGTGCCATGTATTTACAATTTTTAGAAGAAGAGTAAGTGAAAGTGTGGTTTTACTACCGGCAGTTTGAAACATTCCTGGCCCAGTAAATATTGGAAAATAATTAGGACTAGGTACAAATGTATTGCAAATCTTCAAATGAGTATTAAATGCACTGGTTGGACTGCGAGCTTGCTAACATATTTAATATTTCTAGCAGTAAACAGGGTCACAACACTTAAGAAATATCTCTGATTCTTTCCAGACAAGGACACAAGAAACAAGTAAGTGAAGTGCAAGGTCATAACATCTTAGTCATAACAAAAAGAAATGAGAAGTCAAGTTAACATATTTTAAGTAAGTCTTTTTTAAAAGATGGGGCTGGAAATGATATGAATCAGATTAGCCTTCTAGGGCAAGACTAATAAAATACGTTTAATTGATAAAGATTGTTGATTAGTTGTGTTTTCCTGTCTTCTGTGCTACAAAACTCAGACCTGGAGGGATATTATTCAGTTTCATTTTCTATACCCTGCCTTTTTAAAATTCCAACTTATATTATTTTATGTTAAACTGCATAGGGGATGCCAGTTATGAGCAATATTTCACTTAGGACAGACACCCAATTAAGTTGACCTTGTCATTAAGAGAATCATGTGTTTCATTGCTGAATTTAAAGCTTTGATAATCATTTTAATGGTGCTTCAAAATGACCAGAAATCTCTAGCAATAGGGATTACAAATCCTCACATTTCCCCAGGCAAATAAAGGACAAGACAAGCCACCTAGTCATGTTCCAAAAGGCTTTTCCCCTATCTTTATCAGATAAGTATTTATGGCAGACAAGCTACCTCCAGGCTTTATCGATGATGATGATAAACTGAGAAGGAATGACAGCTGAAGGAGAGAGAAAAAACAGGAAGGCGAGCATGATCCGTGGACTGGGGCGTCCGTGTGCATCAGAGAGAGCCGCCAAGCATCCCCAGGAGCAAGGGGACCTCGGGAGCCGAGGAGTGTGTGGACTGACGCCGGAAAACCATTCAGAGTTTTAAAAATTCCAGGAAGTTGAAGAAAGCTAAAGAACTCTTAATTTCAACATCTGCTATTTTCTAAAGCTTGAGCCATATTTACCATTCAGATAGTTCTTGGGCATTATTATTCCTGTCCCTTTTTGGAATGCTGTAATTTTTGTTACGACATGGGTATGGGTCATGTAGTACTGGGAGTCAAGCCGTGACTATATGCCATGGAACACCGAGTCCCCTGCAGATGCTTTCTTCCTCTGCTATGCTCGCTGAGGGCCTAGGGTGACTGCCGAAGTATTTAGTTGTTGTTTCCTCAGATGTATGCAAGATGATTTACCTTCTGCCACTCAAACTTGTCTGACCTCCCCTCACTGCTTAGTCTGCCAAGACAGAACCTGGAATTTTCATTCTATTTCAACTCAAGAATAAGTTTATATCATATTTGTGGTTTAGTGAACACTTTTAAATCATTGTTATGATTTATTTCCTGAAACTATTCTGAAGTAGGAACAAGGTACAATGCCTTTCAGTTCTTAATTTTCCTGGTCAATGTGTGACAAATAGTATCATGGAGTTCTCACTGATGTGCCAGTGTGGGTTTTGCTGCCCTCTCATTCCTGGGAGCTCTAGGCACAGTGACCTATGCCCACTATTTAATATGTATAATATTTTTAAGTTGCTGTCCCAATCCAAAAAAAAAAAAAAAAAATCAAGCTTACCTTGTTCTTTGAAAATTTGGGCTCTTCATCAGAGACTTCCTGAGAGAGGCAGGCCAACAAGGGACTTGGGAGATGTGCACACCCCCCTGCTATTTTTCCTTTCTTACCAAACACTTTCAAGTGTCCCATGCTCTTTGCAAATACACCCCCTCCTCCCATATGCTAACCAGCACAATCATCTCTGTTTTCCACCCTACAATATGCTATATGAAAATTCCGCTTTACTATTGTCAACAGTGATTGGGACAACCATTATCCTTACCCAATGTACTTCTCTGCATTCAAATTTTTACTTGTGTGTTGAATGAATTCTTAAACATCACATTATAGAACCAGTGGTCTCCAAACTGATTTTTGTCATCAACTCCATCAGTAATAGATCTTTTCAGCATGTACTTACCCCACAAACTATGCATATTTATTTATTTAATAGGTTACATGCATATAAAACTAGTATACTATATATATTTCATATTATATTATAAATATAATGCATATTATATTGTATATCTATACTAATAATAGAGGAATATGCAAATTGTCTGGGACACCATCACAGTAACAGTAATGACCAAATAGCAGGCTGTGTGGGGTGACAAGGCTGGCAGGGGGGGGGGACAGTTGGGGTGACCAGGCCAGCAGGGGTGGCAGATGGGGGCAAACAGGCCTGCAGGTGAGGGCAGTTGGGTGGCACCAGGCTGGCAGGGAAGGGCAGTTAGGGGCAACCAGGCCGGCAGGGGAGGGCAGTTAGGGGTGACCAGGCCAGCAGGGGAGAGCAGTTGGAGGTGATCAGGCCAGCAGGGGAGCAGTTAGGCATCAATCAGGCCGGCAGGGGAGCAGTTAGGGGGAGATCAGGCTGGCATGCAGAAGCTGTAGGGGCAATCAGTCAGGCAGGCAGGGAAGCGGTTAGAGCCAGCAGTCCCGGATTGCAAGAAGGATGTCTGACTGCTGGTTTAGGCCCATTCCCTGTGGGATCGGGCCTAAACCGGCAGTTGGACATCCCCCAAAGGGTCCCAGATAGGAGAGGGTGCAGGCTAGGCTGAGGGACATCCCTTCCCCCATGCACTAATTTCATGCACCGGGCCTCTAGTCTTATGTAATAAAAGACTAATATGCAAATTGTTCCCTCAGGAGTTTGACCAACTGGGAGTTCGACCAATCACTATGACATGTGTTAACCACCAGGAGGTTGCACAGAATGAAGAAAGGCCCCAGCCAGCAGCCAGCAGCCAGGGGAAGGAAGGCCCCCATTGGTCCTTATTGACGGCCAGGCCTAGGGACCCTACCCATGCACTACTTTCATGTACCGGGCCTCTAGTTTATTAATAATACAGTAGTAACATTAACATTGTATATTTAAGCTAGTATATTTATACATATTAATCCAGAACAGTTTTAGTATACTATAAAACAGTATAGTTTACACTATATTATATATACACAAAATGTAAGAAACAAAGAGCATGATTAAGAAAGTAAATGTAAATATAAACTCAAGGTAATTGCTTTCCTTTCAAACTTAATTGGCTGTCTTGTGCAACACCCTGGGTTTCATGCATCACCTTTGCCGAATGCTGCCTTATTCTAGCAAGAAGCTTTAATGGAATTGTTACTACAACAAAAACATAATTTAAAATTATTTTATATGATGTGACTTGCTGGTTTGTTCTTTGACTTCACTTAGCAGTCCTTAAAATAATATTGGAAGTAATTTGCATCTCCTGATGGGGTACTTATGAGGTAGTGAATAGAATATCTTGAGTAGTAATGAAAAACTGGCTTGAGATTAAAAATTCTCTCTGAATAAATTTAAAAGTAAATAATTTACAAGTGGTTGATTGTGACTTTAAGGGTGGAAATGGAGATATAAGGATGATAGCATTTTCCTGAGATTCATGGAGTAAGTGCTTAAGGCAAAAGTGGGAACAGAAAATAAGTCCCCAGGCCTTGGGGTTCTGAAACAGTTGCTTTGGTACTTTTTATACTTATAATTTCTACAATTAAAGAATACACTTATGTCCTCGTTGGATGACTCAGTTGGTTGGAGCATTTTTCCATACATCAAAAAGGTTACAGGTTCAATTCCTGGTCAGGGCACATATCTAGGTTGTGTGTTCGATCCCTGGTAGGGGTACCTATGGGAAGTAATTGATCTTTCTCTCTCCCTTCCACTCTCTCTAAAAATCAATAAACATATCCTTGGGTGAGGATTAAAAATAAAAAAAATAAAAAAGAATGTACACATCCTTGTGGATAAGGTCTCTAACAGTTAATGTAATTAGCTATAGCCTTCTATGTAAATCACATGTGTCTAAAATTCCTCTCATTTAGATAACCTTTCACAAAGAAATACATAGTCAAGAATGAGAATGTATATTTTTTCTCCAGTTGGCACATTAAAGTATTTTAATTGGTACAGAACATTGACCAACATGTAAGTTAATGTTGATTGTTGACCATTCTTTTTAACATTATCTATACCTTGGGCATATACATTGCCTTCCATGCCCACATATCATTTCAAAAGTCTTTTCTTTTTGGCCATGCAAACAAATGGGTTTAAAAAATGTTGTTTTTAATATTTTTAAAAATATAGATAATACTCTTGAGAATTTGATGAAAACTGTTGGCTCTCTTCCTGCCCCAAATTCACATATTTACCAAATGATACTAGATTAAAAACCCTGTTCTAATATTATTACAATATAAAAAATTTCTTTTACCTGCCTTAGCTCATAGAAAAATTATTTTTAATGAAGTTATATACAAAATAAAATTTACTATTTCCTTATGAACTTTATATATGAAATTGTAGATGTTCCTCTGAGATAGCAGCTTAAAAGAAAAGGATATGGAAACATTAAATAGAAAAACAAAATAAGGGGAAATCTTCCTCTACTATGATTGACATTTTCCACCTTTGAGGATGGCTGAGTCAGTACAATGACAAAAGAATTCTCAAAACTATGGGGTTGGTTTCAGAATTTGTTGGGTAAGAATCTGGACTATAAGGCTCAGGTATCTCTTGGTTGTTGAAAGCATTTGCCATGGTGGTGAAAAGATTGGTGGGCCTCAAGATTTAGGGGTTGAGGTTGGAAACAGGGAATGTGAGAATAGAGGCCAAGAGTTAGTACAATTGGGAAATGAGAACTATTTACCAAACCACATTGAAGGCTGGTCTTAGAGGTAGGTCTGTTTAAGAAGAAAAACTAGGACTTCCCTACTTGGTCCAACTGAGCCTAATGGAATTGTCCCTACTTATTAATAAATACATCAACCCTAACAGTGGTTGTAACATTTACCAGGGAAGAACAGAATTTAGATTTTACTGAATGATAAATAGAGAATACTTGGAAATTATATTACCTTGAGTCTTTATTGGAAAGTGCTCCAATGTTTTTCTTATTTTATTGAATCTCTATCAAATTATTATATATTATTTTGCCACATCCTGGGAACTATTTGTAGACAGTAAGTGCTTTTCAACACTTTCCTGCTTCAGGGTCTTTGCACATGTGCTTTCTCTATATTCTGCTTTTCTGTGATAAGTTTAATGGCCCTCTCTCTCTCATCTCCTTAGGTTTTTACCTAAATGACATACTTTCTGTGAGGTCCCATCTTATCATCTTCTTAAAACTATCATCTTCCTTTAAGATTGTTTATCCCTTTGCCTTGCTTTATTTTTCTCATTATTTATCATGATGCAACATCAGCAATATCTTACTTATTTTTTATATTTACTTTCTGTCTCCTCCCAATATAATGTAATCTCTATGATGGAAGACTGTGTGTTTCTTATTCAATGCTGTATGCTGTATCTCAAGTGACTGGAACAATGCATATAATGAGACACTTGATAAATATTTATTAAATGAGTAATGAAAAAATAGGTAATTTCATTTATTCATCCAACAATTATTTATGCAGTACCTTTTACATGTAGAGCACCATAGTGGTCACTTGGGATGTGACAGTGAAATTTGCATGGTCTATATTCTCAAGGAGCTTATAGTATATCCAGGAAGACAGACCCATAAGTAAATAAACATAGCACAATGATATAAATACCATAAGATACTGAGAGGTTGCAGAAGAAGGAGCTGTTAACTCTTCCTGGAATAGTTGAGCTTGCTTAGCAATTGAACTTTGAAGTTGTATTATTAAGGATAAGTGAAAATTCACTAGGGAGAGAAGGGAGGACAGGTTGCATTTAGTGTGCAGGAATATTTGGTTAGAGTCAAAGAGGCTGCTGTTGGCAAATATTTTTAGGCATGTGAATACACGTGGGAAAAAAGGATGACTGTTAGCCCCTTTGCACTGGGTACCTCTGAAGATGATCTTTGATTAGCAGTATGGACTGATAGGCATACTATTTCTTTCCTTATGGTCTTTTTTGCCTCTTAGCCAGTGTTATGCTTTTGCTCAAAAAGAGCCACCTCATTCTCTGATTGTTTTATGCCAAGTTGGTGTGTTGCCTGTGATTGTTTCCCAGCATTCCACAGCTTGACGTTTGCTTTAGTGTATCCTTATGGTGTTTCTTATGCCTGCCCTGCTTGCAGGCTACATATGTTGTACCATTTTACACTTGGAGACCTTCCAAAATGTGTGCGAGAGAATGAGACCAAAGTGGTTGCCTTTAACCAGAAGTGGGTAGACAGGCAAAGAATCCTGGATTCCCAGAATCAAAGAGTTGAAGCAGACTTGAGAAGACTACTAGGTAATTTTCTGGACTCTTGGCAGGGTTACAGAAAAGCCAGTCCACTAAATAAACTAATTTTAAGTAACAATTGACTATTAAAACTTGAGCATCGAATGCACAATCTTTACTGTTTAGAGTAATGCAAGTTTTCATTTTTAGTAATGTATTTATTCATGCAAATGACAGGTACTATGATGTTAAAAAATGAAATAAGTTTCATAACTGTAAAACATGATGTTTGGAAGGAATTTGTCTTTGAGAGGTCTGTTACTGAAATGGAACTCTTTTATCTTCACATTGATACTGACCTGTCAGAGTGATGCAAAAAGTTGGTACTGGTTAGATACAGTGGTTCTCAACCTTTCTAATGCTGCAACCCTTTAATACAGTTCCTCATGTTGTGGTGACCCCCAAGCATAAAATTATTTTCATTGCTACTTCATAACTGTAATTTTTCTACTGTTAATGAATCATTTCCAACTCTGTACTTGGGGCTGTAGTATAGTCTATACTCTTAAGACGAGTCACTTCCAAAGAGTACAGAATAAAATAGTGCCAAAAAAGAGGATTTATCAAGACAGGGATCACTCAACAAATATGGAAGGTATTATAACCATGAAAATGCAAGATGTGATCTATATCCTCAAAGGATTCTTATGCTAATTGAGATTACATTTACAAACCAGAAAATAGTAGATGGTACATGGTGAATATTCTGACAGTGAATGTGATGACATTGTTGCTGAGCATTATGAACAAGTGGTATATTGACAAGTACTCCAGAACTTAGTGGTTGGAGACATTGCAGTGGGTTGACGTAGACGGAGGAGACACTCACAATTCAGGTGGAACCTGAGATGGGCTTGACGGGTAGGTTTTGCATGAATAGAGAGAAATAACAAGGACATCTTGGATTAGAAAACAAAACAAAACAAAATGCATGAGTAATATGTAAAATGTTCAAGAATAGAGCATACACAGCTACATTGGAAGATTCAGGTTGGAGGGTTTAATAGAAGCCAAGACATATTTGGAGTCTATTGAATGCCAAGAGGACAACCTGGATTTCATTCTTTTGGAAATGCAGAGCTATGGAAGACTGACCAAAGGAGAAACAAAATGGAAAGCAGTGCTTTAAAGAAGAAACATGAGTTTCAGTCCTTCAGATATTAACAAGGCACAACACTAAAGAATTGGTCAAGAATGTATGTATGCTAGGATCATCTAACATGGTCAGAGAAGAGGTAAAGAATGAGAGTGTGGGAGTAAAACTGGCTGAATTTGAATTCTGGCATCACCACTAACTACCTGTGACCCTGGGTAAATTAGTTAACTTTTTAATGCTTCCTTATCCTCATCTGTAAATTATGGAGATTGACAGGGGTTATGTCATGACTTTGTAGATAAGCAGATATGCATAAGGTTTTTAAAACAGCGCCCAGTAAAAGTTGAATGAATGTTAGCTTATTTTAGAGAATAGTGCTGACTAGCTTCCATGAAAAGATTATTGAGTAGATTTATAGAAATCTCAGCAGTAGAAATAATGATGACTCTACATTGCAGGGGTGTGGTTATGATCAAATGAAATAATCCTTGGAAAGTTTTCTAGTACAGAGCAAACATGAATGATTATTACTTGGTTAATTGATGGCTCCATCCCCACGCTGCAATTTAAATCTGATATCTTTAAGTTCAGATGGACCTGTTTAGTAAAGTTTGGTAAAAGTCCCCGTGGTTTCTGGATGCAGAAATCAGCCTCAGATCAAATACCTTATTTGGGTTTCCTGTAGAATGACGAAGACACAAAGACATGAAGGAAAGCCTTTGTTTGGGGAAACGTGATACTTTTTTGTTATTGCCAAAACAAACTCATTTGGACAAATAAAAATTGATTTGGAAATTTTAAAATAAAAATTGCAAACCAAACAGGACATAGCTTGGTTAGGGAGGAAATGATTCACTAGATTAGTGTAATGAGAGAGCTCTATTTGTGCAAGACTTAATTACTAAGTTCTTTCTTCAATACTTAGTGCTGCTGCTGCTGCCCAGTTCTGGTTTGTTCTAGGTGGAAAATGAGAAGCAGAGGGAGGAAAGCACACAAACCTTCCGTATGTGTGTGTGTTGTATGTGCGTGCGTGCACACCCATGTACTTAGTGCCTTTGCTGGCGATCAAATTTTCTTACAACTTTGTGCTTCCAAGTGATTTTTACATTTTAGTGTGATTTTGGCAGAGGAGAGCTTCCCTCACTTTGAATAAAAGGTAATGAGATCAAAGGCACTAAGTAGAAACTGTCTGAAAGCACAAGAGATATCGTTTAAGATCTCCCTCCTTTCCTTTTTTCTGTAAAAGATAGGTTAGAGCGTGGCATGTGGCTAGAGCTGTTGCAGCCACATGATGGAGGATGGGAGAGCTGTCACCTGCTTTGCTACTCAGGGTGCCCAGCTTAACCCATCTTTCTTTGGCAACTGTGCCCCAGTGAGAAAAGCTAGCAGTCCATATGTTGAGTAGGCACCATGCCATTTTGACAGGCGTGAGAGTCGGCAAGAAAGGGACCATGTATGAGCATCAAATGTGTTTGTTGTGGGAAGGATTCTAGGCCAGGAATATTAAAATAACTGTCTGTCCTTAGCTCTAGCACATATGGTTAAAGAGATATGCTATGATGACTCACATTAACGTTGGGAAAAATATATATAGAATACACAACCATGCTAAGTTAAGATTCTGGTGTGGATAAATCGAGTCTGGAATCTTCACAAAGGAAGGTTGTAGAGACAAACATAGCAATAATAGGCTCTTTTGTATCTATCAAATAGAACTGACTAAAGACTACATTCACATACAATTTCAGTTCCACTGAATTGATGAATAGACCAAAAGGTTCAGTTAAATTTTTACTGGGAGGTCCTCAGGTATTTTCTAACACTATTTGAAAAATAAATGGGATAGTATGGATTCATGTATATTTCCATCCCAAAGAAATTAAATTAATTTTAGCAATGCTAGTTCAATGCTATTTTCCTGTTACAGGGACCATTTGTTTTAAAATTATTAAAGAATTTTAAGTGACGTTGTCCTAACATTTGGTGTGATTCAATTAAGGGAGTTAGTATAAGTCATTTTATTTTTCCTTGGCTTTCTGCATAAATTGCATGTCTTTCTATCTAGGTGAAAGAAATTACTGAGCTATTTTTATAGTTATAGCCACTTTATATGTGTGTCTGTTGACGGTATAGATGTTTAAGCATGGAAATGCTTCAGTTGACAATTGTGTCCCTTCATAGTTTCCCCAGGGCTTGCTTAACTTCTTGGAAAGTCAGCATTATATGGTGCAAAAGATATAGGACTAAAAGTCTAAAAAGACATATGTAAGATTTGATAGTTGTCCACATGGTGTTTAAACTTATACCTACACACACACACAATTCCCCGTCCAAACCCACAGGAGTTTACCATTTGTCATATTGAAGCCAAGGGAGGCACATCTAAGTTTTAGTCGTTGGCCTCCTAGGGAAATACCCTGGTAACAACCTAAATATATACCAGGGGGCGTCTCACTAAAGAACGTGCTGTTTTCTAAGAACATGTTTCTCAAGGATGAAAAACATCTTTTCACATACTATAGAATTCTCATATATTATGTTTATTGTTTATTGACAGCTTTCCCTGACTAAAAATGTAATCCATGGAGAAGGACTTTGGGCCTGCTTTTATTATTATTATTACTCTGGCCCAGGCACCTACGTAGAACAATGCCTGGCACAAACTGGTAACTCAATAAATATTTTGTGTAGCAAATGCATCAATAAGCAAGGCTTTTCTATAGTGACGGTTAAAAGGCAGATGCCTGGGCTCCGTTAGTGCCAAGGGCAGTAACCACCCTGATCTCCATCAGCTCCCTCTGTTCTCAAACAAAAATGTCACTTTTAATATGGCCAATGTAATCGTTCTTGTATAAAGCGTGACTGAAAGTATATTTAGAAAACTTTAATATTGATATTGCTCTGTAACATACACACTAAGTTAAAAAGAGTGTGCTTGCTTTGCAAACATAGCCTTGTGGCAAAGCTCCCAGCTTCCTCTTCCAACCAGATGGCCTCCCCTAAGCCCTACCCTTCATAGAATTTTGGAGATGGAGCTGGCCCTACCCCAGATCCAAATCAGGGTGTCTGGGGTGGGACCTGGAATCGGCATTTTTTCAAGCTGCCTAGGGGTGTCGTATGAAACACCAAGGTCTGAGAGCACGCGGCTTGGGAGCTTTCTTTCTTGCGTGGGTTCTTTACCCCTGTTCTCACCCATAGCTCTTAGGACACCGACTTCTCACCGGTAGCCACAAATCCCAGCTTCGCTGCTGCCTGAAGTTTAGTAAAGGCTGATTTCATTATCCCTAACGTGATGTCTCAAGAATGAAGGACCACTGACATCACAAGCTTGGACTGGGCAATAAATAAGGAACTGGATGTTGCTTTGCAGACTTCCAGTTTTGCACAAACTACAGAACTGTCTCTGGGAAACAAAACAAAACAAAGTTGAACCTTATAAAGCAGCTGCTTTTTTTAAAAAAATATATATTTTATTGACTTTTTACAGAGAGGAAGGGAGAGAGATAGAGAGTTAGAAACATCCATCAGCTGCCTCCTGCACACCCACTACTGGGGATGTGCCCGCAACCAAGGTACATGCCCTTGACGGGAATCGAACCTGGGACCGTTCAGTCCGAAGGCCGACACTCTATCCACTGAGCCAAACCGGTTTCGGCACAGCTGCTTTTTTTTTTATTCCTTTGTGGGATGCACATGGGCAGAGCCTCCACAGGAATGTACAGTACCCAATGCAAATCAGGGAAAAGTGCTTCCCTGGAGCGGACAAATGCCGAGGAGGTGTTTCCCTCTGGGCCTGCCAATTACAAAAAGGTGCCCATGTCTCAGGTTGACTCAGGCTGGCTGAGAGGGGCCATGGCTAGCTTTTGCACTGCTCTCATGTCCTTCATGGCTTATGTAGGGTGCAATGGCTCAAATGCTCAACTGTATGGCTTAAAGTTTCTGATAACAGGGGTAAAAAGCTGGCCTCTGGTGATGAGGCAACAGTGACAGAAAAGAGAAAATTCTTAGGGGTGTCGCCAGTGCTCTGTTGGGTCTAGAGTTGGACCCTTATCTTTGCTGTGCAGGAGGCATTCCTGTTGTATAACAAGTGCCTATTGAAAAAAAAAGTAATACATGTTCTCTTTCTCAAATGATAGGGAATTGTAATTATTCCTCTTGCTTTTGCAAAACCCGTAAAGAGGAAAGTCCATTTACATGGTACTGAGGGGAGGGACAAGCTCTCACAGTGCAGACAGAGAAAACCCCTTGGCAGCTGCACAAGAGATTGGAGAGAAAATACTTACTTTTGAGTAGAGAAGTCCTTAGGAAGCCTGACCATGCAGATCGCCACCTCAGTTATGTACTGGCTACGTGATTGGGACAAGTCATGACACAAATCTGAAACTAACATCCACTAGTATTCCTTGGTGCTGTGGAATAATATATTTAGTGCTTATAAATTGAAAAGTGGCAATGTTAGTGATTATTTTGGAAGGGTATATATTATGGTAGGGATTCATAAGTTTTTAATGCTTTTAAAAGCCCATGTATATACTATACAGGTCAAAGAAACAAATGTAAATCTTTAAGATCTGAATATTTGTGTCTCTTATTTTTCTGAAATGGCTGCCTTCCTGAGGAACTACTATAAAAATATTTCTGCAGTATCCTCACAATTGTAGTAAATGTGGTTAAATATAGAAGATGTCAAAAGAGTAGGCAATACTAATCCCTGCCAATATAGCATCAGAGATTATGAGATTAAGGGATTTTTTAAACTAATAAGATGTAAGAGTCTCAATGGGTCAAAAGGGTGTATATATAAAAAAAAGAAAATATTTCAAGTATTGGGAATAAGGAATCTGACTGGATGGGACTATTTACGAATCTCAAAGTTTGGAGCTCATTAGTGTACATTAGAATCATCTGCAGCATCCTTTGAAACTTCATTCTTGGGCTCCAGCCCCGAGGATTCTGATTCAAAAGATGAAAGATTGGACCTTGGAATCTGAATTTTAATAAGTACCCAATGCAAGAGAGCTGAAGACCACACTTTGAGAAATACTGGAGGAGGCGATCTCAAAGGTCAATCTGCACTTCCATTTCCTTGAGTCATTTATTTACATTAAAAGTATTTTCCTGAATCCTTGTTAGGACTATGAGCAAAGAAATTTTTTTTTAAATGACTCACATAGTTGTAGACAAGAAAATCGTCATGAAATCTGCTCTGGATTTCTTCTACATTTTCAAATTTGCAAAAAACATCTTTGATGTTTAAATAACCATTCAGTATCTCAGATGTTATAACTAATCATTTGAAAGTGATCCTGTTATGCCAAGAAGCATTTGAGGCTTTTGAAAAATATATGCAGAGAGGAGAAATGTGTTATACTTACATGGAAACACTGCTGAAGGTTCATCTAAAGAAAGAGCAATATAGTTTTGAGATTTCCACTTAGATAATTTAAACTATTGTGTTATATCTTGGTCTGCAATTAAATCATCTAGAAATTTTAATCAACTACTTATAATTAAGTCCCAACCCAGACTAATGAAACATGAATTTGTGGGGATGGGGAGGGGGGAGGTGTATATATATATTTTAAAAAATATATCTTTTATTGATTTCAGAGAGGAAGGAGAGGGAGAGAGAGATAGAAACATCAATGTTTCTGTACACCCCCTACTGGGGATTGAGCCCACAAACCCAGGCATGTGCCCTTGACTGGAATCGAACCCAGGACCCTTCAGTCCGCTTCAGTCCACAGACCTACGTCTATCCACTGAACCAAACCAGCTAGGGCTATATTCTTTAAAAGCTATACAGGTAATTCTTTTGTTCCACTAAATCTAAGAATAACAATATAAAAATATATAATGAATATATAATTTCTAGTGTGATTTGTCTTTTCTTTATTTTGCATGTGATTAAGAAAATTTATTTGGTTTCTGATCTCATTTGAATGGGAGAGGGACAGCATTAATTACATTGACAAATATTTACAAATGTGATTCTGACCTCATGAAACTTACTAATTAACAGAAGTAAATATTTATAGCCTCCAAGACAAAAAGATATTAGCTACAATTCTCTGGCTTCCAATCACTGACTGTGGTTGAAAGTTGGTAGTCTAGGCTCCTTTTAGATACTGTGTCTACATCTGATTATAAGAAAAATAGTGGTAACTGGGTCATAGTCTTTGGATCTGAATTTGTTGATTTTTGATAGGCATCATTAAAAGAATGAACAAATATATTGAATGAGTTAAAATTCTACAAATATTTATTAATCATATAATATGTAAAAACTATAGTATATTAGTTAGAATGATTTTCACTATACATAACAAAATCCCATGATAATAATATGGTGGCTTATTATCACACAAACTAAAAAACAAGATGTTTGATGACTTCTAAGTAATTCAATAATTTCATGAAAAAACTTTTTTTTTTTTTCTGACCTCTTGTGTTGTCTTAAGTGTCTGGTTCTCCTTGTAGTTGCAAAGGAAAGTTGGCTTCTTGCAAGCATGTCAAACTTGCAGTCCGTGGGCCGCATGCCTCATTAATTTGTTCCGTGTTAGCCTTTGAGTTTGACATGTTTGCCCTACAGAATAGGTTCTGAGCCAGCAGGAGCAGATGAGAAAAATCTTTTACATCAAACACAGGATGAAAGTCTTTAGTCTGATTGAGCCAACTGAGGTCACCTGCCTACCTCTAAATCAGCAGGAAATGCGAGAAGAGAGCCATTTGTGGGTGAACCAGGATCTATCTCTGAGCTGGGAATGAACTCCTCTTCCTTCTCATGATAGGAAGTGGTGAGTAGCTGAACAAAATTAAGATTCTGATAGAAAAAAATAGAGGAAATGGAAGCTGGCTAGTTTACCCAAAGTTTTCAGAATGATAAATGATGTGGGTTTAAGTGAAAGAGATATTTTTATCTGCCTTTAAGATAAATAAAACTAATTATGTATAAGTATTATCAAAGAAGTATTATTAACTAATTACAAATTACTCATATAAAGAAAGTTTCGATTTCCATCAAGGCAAGATATTTAAAGTCATTTAATGAAAAAGGAAGGGATATAGACCTAACTTCCAGAGGTTATCATGCCTTGTTAAGAGTAAGTCTGAACTTTTCTTCCAAGTTTAACAAAGAAAGCTTTACACCAAATTGTTTGGAGTGGTCTGTCGCAGTCAGAAATGAGTGCCTCTCTTCTTTTTTAAAATGCCTTTCCCAATTTCAAGATCTTTATAGCTTGGAACAAATTCAAAGATTAATTTGAATATACCATACTTTTAAATTTAATGTAATGATAAAGATGTCACATGCTAGAGGTAGGCAGTCTTTATTTAAATGCTGTCCTGCCTCCACACATCCCTTTATTATTTGTGGATCTTGAATATGTTAATCAGCCATACTAGGCCTGTTTCTTTATTTGTGTACAGGGTGGAGTTAAAAATAGAATCTACTCCATAGGATTGTTTAAAAGTATTAGAACTAGAATTGTGCCTGTTATTTGGTAAGGGATCAACATGTATGAGCTAACATTATTAATTTCCTAAATAATCTATATAGGTTTATTATAAAAATGATCATAGAGTTGTACTAATATAAGTACTCAGCACTTATTAATATCTTAACATGTACTAGGAACTATATAATTATGTCAGTCATATAAACTGCACATTATCTTCTTATATCAACTGCATGAAGCAAATATTATTACCACAATTTCACATAAGAGAGTTCCTCTAGTTCCCATGTTTAGTAGATGGTTGAGCCAAAGTTTTAACTCACAGCCATCTATCACTAAAGGCCTCTTCTCTTTCCCTGTTTCAAAAGGTAAATTATTTTCTTGCCATTTGTAGACCTGTGAGAGTTTTAGTGATTTTAAAAAAAAGAATCTGAGCCCCATTTTTCTCCAAAATATTTAAACCACCTTTAATTGAAATAATAGGAAGTAAAACTGTAGGTCAAAGGCTGCCAACTTGGCAATACAGGCCAAATCTGGCCCAAGGATGTGCACATTTGGCTTCTATCGTGTTTACATTTTTCTGAATTAATTGCCAACATTTAAAGATTTCATGTAACAATAAAAATTTCTGGCTTCTATTCAAGTTCTGTAAGTTCTGGCCACTCTGTTTCCATGTGCTCATTTAAAATCCATTGAAGTGGACTTAAATAGGGGCTGCCACATTTGAGACTGGATGTAGCCTGGTTTGACCATTCCCACTAGTCCACTCACTTATTTTAGTTATTTAACTCTCCCTGGAGGCATTTTAATTGGTGATTTTGCTGTAGGTGGTCAAAATGACTTTTCAGTATGGTTTATTTTTCTTGGAGAAAAATAATTGCATTATACACTGAGTGGCCAGATTATTATGATCTCTGAACGCATCATAATCTGGCCACTCAGTATATATATATATTAGTGACCCGGTGCATGAATTCGTGCATAGGTGTGGTCTGGCCAGCCTGGTCAGGGGGAGGGGACATGGGCAGTTGGCCGGCCTGCCTGCTGGTCGAACTCCTGGTTGAGGGGACAATTTGCATATTAGCCTTTTATTACATAGGATATACACTGAGTGGCCAGATTATGATGCGTTCAGAGATCATAATAATCTGGCCACTCAGTGTATTGTTGTCAGCAAAAGTCTATTCCCCCACTTTGATATTAGAGCTGATGTGCCACTCAGAAATTTGGGACTCATGAAAGATCTTCAAAAGGGGATACTATCATGCCCTCTGCTTGCCTAGTAGAGAACTTTCTGATTCTGGATTGATCAAGGATAAACAATGAACCCTGGCTTGGCTGCTCAGTTGTTTGGCGCATCTTCCCATACAAAAAAAGGTTGCCGGTTTGATTCCTGGTCAGGGCACATTCCTAGGTTGTGTGCTTCATCCTCGGTCAGGACAACTGATCAATGTTTCTCTCTCACATCAATGTTTCTCTCTTCCTTCCTGTCTCTCTAAAATCTATAAAAAATATCCTTGGGTGAGGATTAAAAGAACCATAAACAAAACACAGGATAAACAGTGAGCCTTAGAAGCAGGTCCCTAAAACAGCACATTTCATTGATGTCATATCAGGTTTTCAAGCCATTAGCTACTTGATTCAGCTAGTATTTAAGGTCTTATCACATGAATCATTCATAGAGAGGAGAGAGCCTGCGGAATGTCTTCCTCTGGGGCAGGCGTATGGATGAGATGTGGTATTGGCGAGTGTCCAAAACTCAGATTTCCAGAGCGCTTGGCAGGAATATGGAGAGAGGGATTAAGAAGTAGGAGGTTCCTTTAAAGCTTAAAGCATCTGTGCCAATGGGACAAAAACACTATTACTTTTATATTTTCAGTCCCTACGCTCAGCAAGTTCTGTGGTTGTTTATTCTGGAAACATAGGTGTGCCTTCATTTAGGGAAATTCAAAATGCAAAAATCCACCTTGACCAAGAGAGATTGTGGATTTATGTCACAGAATGCTGTTCTTGACTGAATGATATTTTTGTCTACAAACTTTATTTTTTTTTAGTAATAAGCTTTAAGGCTCCCTGGGACACTTATGTCATAGGTGTACTTATAAAAATTATAAGCAGATTAAAAAATGAGGGCTCAGAGAAGTTGCCAAGTCTTCACAGTCTTCCTGGGTTGGACTGATTGGAGAGCACAAATCAAGCACTGCTGTTTTCTCCTTCAGTTCTCCTCGTTGCCAGGGCACCATGTCCCACAAAGTAGCTTCACCAACACTGAGGATCTGTAGTTAAGATTCTGAATGTATGTTCACATGAAACTCAGTAAGTACCCTCCTATGTAGTAAAGATCTTTTACTGAAAAGCAAAGGAAGAAGATACTTGAGAAATATTAGTAGCCACATTTTGGCATCTTTATTCTTGGAATTGTTGGGAAGTCATTCAAATGAATAGCAGATGTGGAGAGGGAAATGACAATAAAGCTTCTGTAAATGGAAAAATCCACAATATCTTTCAAACATTTTCCAGAAGACTGAACTTTTGTACACTCTTTGTTGTTTATAAATGTGTTCATTTGTTTGGATACTTATTTGTAATGAGACAAGTGATACTCATGCCAGTGTTCGAGTGTCCTTCTGAGTCCAGGCAAATAAAGCAAAAGGGAAATTTCACATGAAATAGTCTCTCAGTTTCTATCTGCTACTGAAGCATCTTCTATAAAAAACAACTCTGAACGGAAAAAATGCCTTTAATCATTGTACACTTTTATAATATAACCTATTCAATTGCTTCAGAAGTTTGAGGAGTTACAGATGTATGTAAACCCTTCATCAAATCATTGTTTAACATAAAACAAAAACTGCATGACTTGTTTATTCTTAAATTAAAAAAAATATTTTTTAAAATTTATCTTTACTGTTGAAAGTATTATAGCCCTAACTGGTTTGGCTCAGTGAATAAAGCGTTGGCCTGTGGACTTAAGGGTCCCAGGTTCGATTCTGGTCAAGGGCATGTAACTTGGTTGCAAGCACATCCCCATTGGGGGTTGTCCAGGAGGCAGGTGATCAATGTTTCTCTCTCATCAATGTTTCTAACTCTCTATCCCTCTCTCTTCCTCTCTGTAAAAAATCAATAAAATATATTTTTTAAAAAAGAAAGTATAGATGCGCCCCCCCTTTTTTCCCATTGATCCACTCCACCTTGCACCTGCCTCTCCCAGGCCTTCACCACACTATTGTCTGTGTCCAGAGGCTATGCATATATGCTTATAAGTTCCCCAGTTAATCTCTCCTCCCCACAACCCTCTCCTCCCTCCCTCCCCCCACAGTCCCGCTTTTCCTCTGAGATCTGTCAGTCTGTTCCATGCTTCTATGTCTCTGGATCATTTGTTCATCAGTATTTTGTTCATTAGATTCCACATGAGTGAGATCATGTGATACTTGTCTTACTTGTCTTTATCTGATTGGCTTATTTCACTTAACATAATACTCTCCAGGTCCCTTTAGGCTGTCTCAAAGGGTAAGAGATCCTTTGAAAAAAAAATATTTTTTTAATTATTTTTAGAAAATTATTTGGGAAAGAGAACAGGGCTTATAACTATGAGTTCTTTCAGATATGACCACCTAATAGTGATCACTTATTTTTGGGGAGTAGGAAGTAAAGGAGAAGAAAGCAGGAGCTGATGATAAATAAATCTCCGTGTTCCACCAGGAGCAATCATTTCCATCACTGTATTTCAATTGCTGCAATATGTTTGCCAAAGACCCAACCATGGAGAGGGGACAATTTGATATATTTAAATTTTGCTTTTTGATTCATGGAGATAAACAGCACCTTGGCGCAAGGACAAGAGCTCTCTGGCAAAACTAGCGGCCTACCAGGAAAGGTTTGCATTTTATTTATTCATCAGGCTGAAAGTGAAAAGACTTACAATAAAGAAATCAAGTAGAGTAAATGTAAATAACTGATTTCATCAGCAGATGATACATATGGGATATCTTAAAGTTTAAGCCAAGAAAAATATTGTAAATAAATGGCATTTTAATTTATTGTTACATAAAAAAATTTAGCCTCCAGATCAGCACAGGTAAGTTATTAGATAGGCTTTATGCAGGTGTAATTGCATAAACTGTGCACTTAGGAATATATTTTTAATCTTTATTGATGGAAGTATTACATATGTCCCCTTTTTTCTCCCACTGACCCCTTCTAGCCCGCCCCTGCCCTCTGCCCCAGGCCTTCACCACCCTATTATCTGTGTCCATGGGTTATGCATATATGCATTCAAGTTCTTCGGTTGATCTCTTCCCACCCACCCACCCACCCCCGCCTTCTTTATTAGTTTTATGTGGCATCAAAGGGCTCAATTTATCCAAACATGCTATATCCACACCCATTGGTTGTACCCTCCACACTGCCTCTGTGATTATCCATGAAACTTCTTTGTAGATTGGTAGCAAACTTGTGACTAGTCGCAGGAAAGCACTTACAGATTTGTATTTTCTCCTTTTTCTCAGCTTTCACCACTAGAATATGCTCAGGCTAGCTTGCTGAATTGTAAAGAAAAATGGCCTACTCACTGCTGTGATGATGGCCACCTAAGTGAGTGAGTCTAACCAAGACCAGCCCAGAAAGTTTAGCCTGATCTGCTGATCTCAAGGCTTACAGTAATGTGTATTATTTTAAATCACCAAGTTTTGGGGTTGTTTTATCATGCAGTATTATTATGCAGCAGATAGAAATACTTTATTTTTATTTATGGATTGGGTCTAAGAAGAAAGATATTTATAATAAAAGTGTCAAAAATAGATGTAAATAGCTTTGTTCATTGCAATTGATACATAAGAAATATTTAAGTTTCAATTATGAAAATATGCAATTAGATGGTATCTGAATACTAGTTATTATATATATATTATATATATATAACTAATTGACCACCATAGATCAATGAAAGATTTATTTCTTTATCAGATAGGTTGTTACACATGTAGGATTACATATCTTAGCGATGTAAGCATTTCTTTGTGGGTAAATATTAGGAGCATGATTGCTGGATCCTATGGTAAGGGTGTGTTTGGTTTTGTAGGAAGCCCCCGAACTGTCTTTCAAAGTGGCTGTGCCATTTCCATTCCTACCAGCAAAGATGAGATTTCTATTGCTCCACATCCCTCATTTGCATTAGGTGTTGTCAGTGTTTTGGATTTGGCCCTTCTATCAGCTGTGTAATAGTATCTCATTGTTGTTTTCTTTTGCATTTCCCTGATGACATGTGATGTGGATCATCTTTTCAACGCTTACTTGCAATCAGTCCTTTTTTTTTTGGTGAGGTATCTTTTAAGGTCTTTGGCTCATTTTTAAATCAGACTGTTTTCTTATTGTCAAGCTTTGAGAGTTCTTTGTGTATTTTGGATAAAGTCCTTTCTCAGATGTGCCTTTTACATTTTTTTTCTCCTGACCGGTGGTTTATCTTCTCATTCTCCTGACATAATCTTTCTCAGAGCAGAAGTTTTTAATTTTAATGAAGTCTGGCTTATCAATTGTTTCTTTCATGAATGTTGCCTTTGGTGTGATATGCCATGCACTTGTCAACTTGAAAATGATTTTCTACTACAGCCCTACATTGAAAATGGTCCTATAGCCTTTGATTTGCCATTTTCAGGGACTGATGACTCAAACTTCATGAGATAGTCCTTAATTTTTGTTTACTGGAAAATTCTGATTTTGTGTTTATTTGTAATTGAATCCTCTTCATTTCTCACCATAAAACACCAAAAAATATGTCTATTTATTTTTCAGTGTGACCCACAATCTCATTAGTCAAGATGATTCTTATATCCACACCATCAAGTCCTTTTATTTTGCCTCATGTAATGAGGTTTCTATATCTCTCATTAACAGAGTCAGTCTCATTCTGTATACTGTCTTAACATATTCTTGACATGAACTAAAGGAAAGAATCTAAGTTGATTTGATTCTTTCCTGTAGAACACTAGGACTGCAACTTCTCTTAATCTAGCCTCTCTATTTTCATCAATTCATCAGTACTTCTCCAATTGATTTAGCCTTTTCATCAGTTAGAATACAATAAGAAGAAACATGCTCAAAGTCACTAATCATCCAAGAGATGCAAATCAAAACAACAATGAGGTACCACCTCACACCTGTCAGGATGGCTATCATCAACAAATCAACAAACAAGTGCTGGAGAGGATGCAGAGAAAAAGGAACCCTCTTGCACTGCTGGTGGGAATTCAGACTGGTGCAACCACTGTGGAAAACAGTCTGGCATTTCCTCAAAAAATTAAAAATGGAACTGCCATTTGACCCAGTAATTGCACTTCTAGGAATATATCCCAAGAAAACAGAAACACCAATCAGAAAGGATATATGCACCCCTATGTTCATAGCAGCACAATTTACAATAGCTAAGATTTGGAAACAGCCTAAGTGCCCATCAGCAGATGAGTGAATTAGAAAACTGTGGTACATCTACACAATGGAATACTACACTGCTGTAAAAAAGAAGGAATTGCTACCATTTGCAACAGCATGGATGGAACTGGAAGCGTTATGCTAAGCAAAATGAGTCAGTTGGAGAAAGATAAATATCGCATGACTGCACCCATTTGTGGAATATAAAGTACATTATAAACTGATGAACAAAAATAGATACAGAGACAAAGAAGCATTGAACAGATTGTCAAGGGGAGGCAGGGGAAGGTTGGGGGGAGGGTAAGAGATCAACCAAAGGACTTGTATGCATGCATATAAGCATAACCAAGGGACACAGACATTGGAGCGGGGGGGGGGGGGGAGGGTGGCGCGTGAGGGCATGTGCTGGGAAGTTGAGGGGAGACAGGGGGGTCAATGGGAGAAAAAGGAGACATATGTACTATTATTTGTAATACTTCAAACAAAGAAACAAAAAAGAGTACAATGAGAAAATAAAAAACTACCTTAGATATTTTATTTTTTAAAATATATTTTTATTGATTTCAGAGAGGAAGGGAGAGGGAGAGAGAGATAGAAACATCAATGATGAGAGAGAATCATTGATTGGTTGCCTCCTGAATGCCCCCTACTGGGGATCAAGCCCACAACTCAGGCATGTGCCCTTGACCAGAATTGAACTCGGGACCCTTCAGTCCGCAGGCCAACGCTCTATCCTTTGAGCCAAACCAGCTAGGTCTACCTTAGATATTTTAAACAGAAAATAAATTATACAAATAATTGGTTACACTAGTAATGGACAAGTTAAGTAAATGAGATCAGCCTCACCAGGAAGCGTCTGCATCTACAGGGCTTGGGTTACAAAAATAAGTGGTAGTGTAACCCAGTTCAAGATCTGAGTTCACCTGATAGAAGGTGGGGACACTATGGGAGGGACTATCCAGCAGGACCTGGAGCCATAGAAGAAAGGTGTCCTCTTCTGGGGATACCACCGTAGCAGAGAGAAGTAGGGGAAAGGAGAGAGGGAGATGAAGATAAAGAAGAAGAAGCAGCCAGGCTGATGTGGCTCAGCAGTTGAGCGTTGACCCTGGAACCATGAGGTTACCGGTTAGATTCCGGTCGGGGCACATACCCAGGTTGTAGGCTTGATCCCAATAGGGGGTTTGTGGGAGGCAGCCAATCCATGATGATGTTTCTCTCTCATTCATGTTTCTATTTCTCTATCCCTCTTCATTCCTCTTTCTCTCTAAAAATCAATAAAGGGGACAAGCAACACCCAGGCTTGTCCTTCTGCCCTCCAATCGTCCACCACTGCCTTCTGTGAATTGAACCTATTAAATAGAAACCAGTTGTCAGGAGAACCTGAAATAGTGGTTTTTTTTTAATCATTTAAAGATGAATAGAGAAAGATGAGAAATGAATCTGAGAAGAAAAAGGTCACCAATGTGATACTTTGCTAATTCAAGTTTTGCATGCATCACACAAACAGAAAAATGAGTTCACTTTTCTATTTCAAATAAATATTAAATTGTAAGATAAACATTCAGAATTTTCTGAATATTTTGCATCCTTTGTGGAATTAACATAATTAAATTAGTTATTAGGTGCAAGGTTTTAGAATAGAATATCACGGTTGTTCAGTCCCATGAAATTATCAGGGAAGGGAAACAACCACACTACCAAGAGAGATCACTTATTTGCTTCTCTAAATTCGGTAAGGTACAGAAATGTTCTCTTTTTGACCCAAGATACACAGCTTTTTAGTTCTTAACTATCTCACTGCCCCTATGGAATTTGAGAGCTTGAAACTGCTTTAAGAAATATCACCAGATAATATTCTTGACCAGAACTGCTTCACCTTAGAAAGTTTCAAATTCAAATAACTGATTCTCTTATTACTCCTTATGCTTCCAGATTTTTCACTCAATTATTTTATTCTGTTTATTGACTGTCCAGCCTCTTAAAACAACCTATCAGCCTCCTCAAGTCTAGATTTGACCCACGTGGTACATTATTTTAATTAATCCTTTCTCAGTTTTGTCAACAATGGCTCTTTTGCTATTCCATCTGAATTAACAGTCAAAATTCGTACCATGAATTAATACAATGAATTCCCTTCTTCACTATTATAAGTGCTCCTGGAAACTTATAACACAATTACTCAGCTGGTGCCACTATCAAATTCATGATCTGTTATCATTGGGTAGAGATCAATCTTCATTTCTTTAGTCAGCTCGGACCCTCATTCTTTTATTGGTTCACACTCAGTGGAATATTTATGCTTCTGAATTGTTGAGAATGCCTCCAACTTTCTGTGTTAGTTTATAAACTTAGTTGAATCTGAACTCATACTTGCCTTGTTGGTTTCTGCTAGAATGAAAATGGACTATCCAGCAGGACCTGGAGCCGTAGAAGAAAAGTGTCCTCTTCTGGGGATACCACTGTAGCAGAGAGGAGTAGGGGAAAGGAGAGAGGGAGATGAAGATAAAGAAGAAGAAGCAGCCAGGCTGGTGTGGCTCAGCAGTTGAGCGTTGACCCTGGAACCAAGAGATTACCGGTTAGATTCCGGTCGGGGCACATACCCAGGTTGTAGGCTTGATCCCAATAAGGGGTGTGTGGGAGGCAGCCAATCCATGATGATGTTTCTCTCTCATTCATGTTTCTATTTCTCTATCCCTCCTCATTCCTCTCTCTCTCTCTCTCTAAAAATCAATAAAGGGGACAAGCAACACCAAGGCTTGTGTCTCTTTCAGTCTAAAGTTAACCTCTCCCCCAGTGTTTTGGCTATACCTCCATAGATAGTTACCCCCCTTCCCCTATCTCTTAATGTTTCCTCTCCAATGCTCTCATCATCATTAAACTATTGTGAATATATATATATATATATATATATATATATATATATATATATATATGTGTGTGTGTGTGTGTGTGTGTGTGTGTGTGTGTGTGTGTGTGTGGCTGCCCCCAGTTCCTGGCAGAGCTCCTAAAACCCTTGTAACTTTCTAAGTGGTAATGTTACTAGGAGCATTCAGTTCTAATAGTTGTTGTTGGACCTTGTTTCCTGACCCAGAGCTCCTAAAACACTTGGAAACGTCTTAGGGATAGGAGTGTCTTATGTTCTAGTGAGATGACTCTTGGTGGGTTCAGGATAGCTTCAGGATGGGGGCTGGTCACTAGAGAGACCACGCTATGATTAGAAACTTGGAACTTTTCTTCCCATTCCCCATGTTCCATGAAAGGGAAGGGCCTGGAGACTAAGTCGATGATGCCATAAAAGGTGCCATAAAAATCTCCAAAGTATGAAGTTGGAGAGCTTCTGGCTTGGTGAACACATGTATGTGCTGGGGGTGGCATACACAGCTCCACAGGGACAGAAATGATTGCACTCAGGACCATTCCAGATCTCACCCTATGTATTTCTTCATCTTAACCTTTGCCATATTATCTGTTATTTAATAAACTGGTAAACGTGTTTCTCTGCATTCTGTGAGCTATTTTAGCAAATGAATGACCCCCAAAGAGAGGGTTATGGAAACCTCCGATATGTAGTCAAGTCATACAGAAGGCATAAGAAACCTGAGTACCTACTACTTGAGTTAGATAAAAATCTACCTGGAGGGCGTGTGTGTGTGTGTGTGTGTGTGTGTGTGTGTGTGTGTGTGTGTGTATGTCTGTGTCTATACCTATATGTATGTATCTATACCTATTTATCTCTATCTCTACCTCTACCTATCTATATTTATCTATATATCTCTGTCTCTATATCTAGAGAGATTCTGTTTTCTAAATGATTACATAGAGCTGAGCAAGCACTGACACAGCTAAAAAAATGAAACAAGAGAAACCAGATTTAGTGACAGAAACAGCCCACTGTGGTTATGGGTCTTTCAGATTCATGACTGCATACTTAATTTTTATACCTTCTCTCCTAAATCAAGCCCTTATATATTAACTGCAAAATTCTCTATATTCTCCTATCTGGCCTCGTTGAATCAAGTCTCTCACTTCCTACCTATCCCACACATTTACTAGATTAATCTACCATAAACTCCACTTTCATCATATCACTCCCTTGTTCAAACAATAAAGTGTTATCTCCTACTATATCCAATAGCTCTTTGTCTGCTCATTTTATTCATTAAAATAAAAAAGGCAGTAGTTCAGTGCATTTGGGAAGCACTGAATTTCCCCATTGCTTTATTTCTTAGAGAAAGAGTCTCTATTTACATAGCATGGAGCACTAGTGTTTTACACAAAAATTAGTTTGGGGAATCTTACCATGATGCAGGCATGGACAAATATTCACTTTAGGGAGCATTTCCTGTTCCCAGACAACCTGATAGGAAATAGAATTGCACAGGTTGGTAACAAAAATATAACCTAGTACAAATTCTCTGAAATGATGCTGTACATTGAGACTCATATTTCCTTTTGCAGTACTACCATTCTTAATGCATGGTTTGCCTATTGTAATTATCTAAGCAGATTTAGTTTTGATTTTCTTTAATATTTCCTGTTTTTCTTGGAAGCTTTCAGAATGACTTCCAAAGCCTTATTTATATTTCTAAATTAATGGTTTGTGTAAGGGAATAGGACCAAGCAGTGAAAGAAGAAAGTAAGCACTCAAAAATGAGTCCATAAATGAATTTCAGAGTAATGTTTGCTGACAAAATTGTGCTGTGATTTTCTTTTCTCCCGGTTTTCTATCCGCAGATAACAATGCCATACATTTGTTTTTATGGTCTTTACTTTGTCTATTATAGGGTCTGATAAGCAATTGGAAATCTGAAAATAAAGATCAACTTCTTGTATTTCCAGGGTGATATTAGGACTTGGTGGTTGTTTGTACAGTTCCACTTAAAGATCACAATCTCAAGCACACTGATGAATAAAAATGTCTTCTCCGTGCCTAAGGAGATAAAGTAAACCTGCAAACACTGAACGGTAGAGTGGTGGGGAAGGACATCACACAGTTCTGGCCTTTAAGTAAAATTATATACGAACACAAGTGCATTTCTTTGGTATGGGGAAACGTGCAATCACATGGAGATGCGATGTGGTGCAGCTGATATGGCAGACGTCGAGAATGGGCCTGGGTACTAAGCATCCCAGAGATGTCTATGCTCTAATCTCCAGAACCTGTGGATATGGCACCTTACATGGAAAAGCACTTTGCAGATGTGTTCAGTGTTAAGGACCTTAAAATGGGGAGATTATCCTGGTTTGCAATTATTGGACCTGGAAGATCTCAGTCTGTTTGGGAAGTCATGGTAGTCAACAAGTGGGAGGAGCTTCCTGAGAAGCCAGACAACCACTTTAGGATGGGCAGTACCAGTGGGTCAGGCAACACTTCCCCACCATCTAGTGCTATCCCTTCATTGATATGGGGCTAGAAACTTCTTGAGAAAGATCTTGAATTCTTCTCACAACAGGTGACATACAAGAATGCCTGCCACTTTAGTTTAATTGGAACAAGGTGCTAAATTGTAGAGGTTTGACTGAAAACTCCCAGGAAAAAAATACCTTAGAGGCAAAATCATGACTAACCAGAAATTCCAGAATCACCCCCAAGGCTTGGGAGTTAGAAGGAAAGAATATATGGCTGTGAGGAGACCTATGATCCAGACTCCTGCTGAGTAGCATAGTGGTTAAGAGTCAATCAGGACTGAAATCCTGCATCTTCCACTAGTAGCTGAGTATCCTGAGGTAAGTTACTTCTTGTGCAGAAGCTTTTTAGTTCGATTTACTTGCATTTGTTTATTTTTTTTATTGTGTTTCCCTTGCTCAGGGGAGTCCCTGTGTATTTTCTATCTGGAAGATATGGATTTTAATAGATATCAGATTCTCTATCTCCTTATTCATTCTTATTAAACTAGTTTGGCATGGGCTGATGTGAACTATCCATACTGATTTTGTCTTTGTATTTTGATTCTTTTTTACTTAGTGTATATCTTTGATATTGATTATGCTTCATTTATATTGTTTCTTTTATAAAGATAATATAACTCTCTTTGTATTGTTAGTGGTTTTTATCTTGAATTCTAATTTGTCTGATAAAGATATCGCCACTCCTATTTGTCTTTTTGTTTGCATTACATGGATACATCTTATCCTATCCTTTATTTACAACCTTTCCACGTCATCTTGTTTTAAGTTTGTCTCTTGTAAACAACATATTGTTAAATGCTGTTTTCTACTCTAATCTGAGAGACTTTGCCTTTTAATTGGGGAGTTCAGCACATTTACATACATTGTCATTACTGATCTGCTTGGTCTTACTTCTGTCATCTTGTATTATGAGTTCTATTTTCTGTGCTTCCTTGCCGTTTTCTCTGTTTCCTCTCTTGATATTTGAACCATATTTTGTTTGCTTTCATCTTTTGAAGAGATTTAAAAGAAAGAACTTCTGTTTTAAATTTGACCAATTATATCTTTAAGTTTATCTCATATGCGTTTAAAACAATATTTCTCTAATTATGGGATTGGAGAAAAAAATAATACCTTTGGTCCCATCTCTATATACCATGTTTTTACTTTTATATGCCAACTCCTAGTTTATGACATAATTTACTTTCTTGTCTTTTGTTTCCAATGCAACTTTTTAATGAGAAGTTGAGATCTGTAAAGTCCTTCTGGCATGTCATCAATCCTATCATTTTTCCTGATAATGATCTTCTCACTTTGTGACATTGGAGGAAATTGAGAGAGTGGTGCAAGGCTGGTTAAAGGGGAAATAGGTTATGCCATTATAAGTTACTAACTATTATCCATAAATAAGAGAATTAACAGGGACAAATTAGGGAAATTCCCATGAAATAAGATAATGTAGACCTGGAAATGTAGAGATCATCTGGTCAAATCTCTTTCATTTTGCAGATGAAGAAACAGTCTCAGAAAGAAGATGTAAGGCACATAATTGGCTATTGGCAGAGCCAACACCAGGACGAAGGCTTCATTAGCCCTCGTGCGGTCTTTTACTTCCAGAACCTGGTACAAACAAAAATCATTCACTGAGTATTCATCTCTCTGAGCAATTATGATACTATAGTTTAACTGTCTACTGTGGTGCTTTCAACTTCCCAATTAAACTGTTTGTTCCTAGAAGGAAGGACTTAAAAACATCTTTGTGTCTCTTGGATATAGTACAATATCTGATACATATGGAACACTCAATAAATGCTTATTATATGTGGCAACAAATGGATAAGTAAATGTGTTTCTGTGCAATCACATTGATAATTTTTTCTCTTTTTCAAGTTTCAAAACTTTCTGATCTGCAGTTATGTTCTTTTTGAAATAGAAAACAATTCTAACGAGAATCAATAAATACAGCCAAGTCTGGATTGTATATAAGAATTTATGTCATTGACCCCCAATATCTCCTCATATATTTTGGATTCATCCACTCTGGGGCAGGAAAGGGAGCTCTCTTTGATTTATAGCTAAGCTTGCCATTTTAATCTTTTAGTATCCTCACACAATTTCTTTCATCTCATTTTGAATGTAATGATGGTTCATTTAACAACCTATAAGGATCTAATCTGAGAGTCTAAGGTTCTAGGATAACCCTAAGGAAATGGTTGTTAATTCCCTTAAGAAAAGTACTCATTCAGACACAAATCACCATCTTTTATTTTCCCCCCAAAAAAAAGATTGCAACTATGGTAAAGGGTAAATGTTCTTTTGCATTTGGGTCCAGATAAAATCCAAGACCTTTTGAAGGTGAATTATGTGGTCTTCTAAGAATTGCCTGGAGTGTGCCATGGAGGGACATATTGTTTGGGGATAAGAGATGCTTAATATTGGGTATGAGGTTTAGTAAGGAATATTCTGGGCTTTTAGAAATGCTGGCTTCATCCACTCTCCTTTCATTATACTTACCATTGCTTGGGTGAGCTGGGCAAGAGATGCTTTCATGGTGGCATAAGGTTTTCCTTTAGGACCTGCCCTTTCCTAAGTTTTGGTGTCTGCAAATAAGAGGCCCTTTTGCAAGCTGTTTGGTTTAATCAACTATTTTAAAATTGTTTAGGAAGATAAAAATATTTAGTCTAGACATTGACCACACACACACACACACACACACACACACACACACACACACGGCATATGTTACTACTTTGAAAAGACAAGGGTTATAATTCAAGCTACAACAAACAGTTTTGTACCTTAGTAGCATTTTTATAATTTTAGAGAGATAGTAAAATTTTTATCTATGAAATATTAACTTCATTAGGATTAGATAGGGAAGTTTCCTTTCCTTAGAGAAATACTGTCAAGCAGGCACTTCCTTTAGAAAACTTCTGTTTGCATTGTCAAAAAATTCATTGAAGTCCTGTGGTCTTTTACAAAGATGACTTGAGCCCACATCTATCATAGTATGTACAAAGGTAGTTAAGTGATTCTTCCTTCTGAGTGGAAGCGATATTCTATGCCAGGTTACTTTAAAGGGAAGAGAAGATCCAGGTTTTGTGGGAACAAAAACTTTTGCAATGTGTTCCTCTTTAAGAAAAGCAGAACAAATTTAAAGATATGAAATGCTGTGGCTGCTCCAATATACTTGCCTGCAATGGTCTAACATATGCTACAGAGTATTCAAATCGGAGTGAGGCAGCAGTCTTAATGAAATAGAATTAAAAATATCTTGCAAATATTACAAAAACAAGGATACACCTTGTTAGAGAACTTCCCAAGGACTTGGAAGGGCCCATGCAAGTGAAGGCTTCTCAAGCTACATTAGCTTAAGACAGTAAAGCCACTTCTATCTCACAATTCATCTCTGTCTCACAGAAGCTTTAGGGAATAATGGGAAAAGCAAATGCAAATACAATATTCTTTCCTGTCTTTAAGAAGCTTGAATGTTCACAAAAATGGTGAATCCTGTAAGCCCTTTGATAACCTATGCTGTTAGGATTAGTGATTTAAAGGCAGAGTATAATAATAAGTGTCAGAGAACTTTTATGTATACATACTTTATATATTTATAGAACTTATAAACTAAAATTCATAAATTATATTTATCTTCTTACTATTTATAGATGTAAAATAGATACATCTTTTATATACTATACATATTATATATATTTACACTATACATATGAAGTAAGAGTATATATAATAAGAAATAAGATATTTATATATATGTATATATGTACATATAAATTATACAAAGACTACATTCTTATATACAGTAAGAAATTAGAGGCATTTTCCTTTTATAAATTTTATTTTATAATTATAAATATGTAGAATATATATACAAAAATAAAAACCATGACTTTTCCTAGATACACACACACAAACACACACACATATATTTATGTATATATATGTATATATATATGTATATATATATATATGTATATATATATATATATATATATACATATTTTGTACTCATGCATGTACATTATATACACATATATATACTGGTACATGTATATGCACTTATATAGTAAGAAAAAATATATATATATACAGTATGTACACTGTCTTCTGTGTAGAAACTTTGCTTAGGTCACAGCTGGGCCTTGGTCTTCCTGTGGTTTGATGGACAGCCACGTTAGAAGCCAGCTTCCCAGGTAGATGATGCTTCTTTCAATTTATTCCGTATTGGTCACTAGAACGAAACCTTTCTCATTACCATAAACACTCACCTAACTTATTTCAAACTGGACAGATATGAAAACTAAGACTTGTGGAAGCAACAATAAAAAATTCACTGAGTCTTATGGCTTTGACATCTCCAAATAATGACCCGAGACCTATCTATTTCTTTCAGAGTGATTGTCCGTTTGTAATAATTTGATAATTTTGTTCCTTGTCGGTACTTGTGGAACTGTGATGACTTGACTCTTGCTAAGTTTTCTGTGACAGTATGTGTGTAACTGTAGAAAAGAAAATAAGAAACTAGTAAAATTCTGGTTACTTTGGAGCACCCAGGTTGGAGAAGAAAACAAACATGTTAGCAGAATAAGACATTTTGACTTGAGTTTAAAACATATGTAAGTGAATATAAATCTGTTTTTCTGACACCGCCCCCCCCCCCCCCGCAATAAGTTTGTTTTACTGAGTAGCAA